>NC_081354.1:65292184-65650184 GCF_030684315.1 Stegostoma tigrinum
GTAAATATTAGGGCAATAAGTCATATTTCTGTGGGGCAGTAACAACAAACACAATGGGAATTGTTGATATAAACTGGATGCAAAGGCTTGAACTTGATTGTAATATCTTTTAGGATTTATTTTGTAATTTATGAACAGCAAGCCTGAATGGACAAGTGTAGATATTGTGGCAGGGTATGATTTCACCAAGCCCACATCCTTTGGCATCTATTTAAATGGTCAACCGATTCAGGGGATGCACGTAATTCACCCAGTAATTGATGTAAATGAGGGAATGATGACTTGGAGTATTGCTTCCAGCTGTTTTAGTTTTAGTGTTTCTGAGTGTGACTCCTTGCATGACCCTGGTGACCTGCTATGCTCAGGCCATGGAGTAGATGAAATAGAAATGACGCAGCAATTGGAATCAGTGTAGAAACAACCAGCAAAACCGGTGAGCTAATTCAAATAGATTGTTCAGGCTTTCAATTGATTCAAGTCAAAGTGGTTTCTCTTTGCAGTGTCCTGTCAGTTATTCATATCCAACCTCAAAGCAGAAATTCTGTCCCATTGTACAAAGTGCCAAAGAATCTCGACTGTAGAAGTGCTTAATAACTATAAGCAAAAAATGAAATGACCTAATAGCACAGTGCCATCGAGTGGTAAGCTACAAACTTGTAACTCATGTGACCCTACATAATAAGTTATGAAATGAAATTGATCATCAGTTGAGATGTTATATGGAAGCCAAGCAATTTTGAACATGAAAGAAAATAAACCAAGAGATGAATCGCTTTAGAGCAACTCAAATTCACTTCCTAGATCAAATTGACAGAGGTCTGGAAGGAGGTTGCATGTTTTTGTGTTGTATGATTCATGATAAACAGTGGAGAATAGCAATCGTTATGGACAGTCGGATGTGGGTAGGCACAGAAACATGAAACTAAATAGAAAGAGGAATTTATTTGTCCTCGGCAATGTAATTCTGTGCATCATGGAAATTGCTAGCATGCTATTTCAAGATTGCATCGTATCGAAAGGAACTCCAAAAGCTGAGAGTTGAGGCACTTAAAGAGGAATGAAGACACTGTGGTAAGGTACTTGGGGTAAACTAGGCATTTATGGTAGATTTTCTGAAATGCTTCTGTGACTATGTGTGCAAAGTAGCATTTCAATGTGGATATTACCAACCTGAGGGAGGATGCATAGCTTCTAATGTACCAGCTGTGAATCTCCACCGAAGCCAGTAATTTCCTGTGAGCACTAGACAATGACACAATTGTTGTTTTATGTCTCTCTGTTAGTAAGTAGTTTACCTTTAAGATACGTGATTATAGTATTATCACCATATCATAGCACGTAACCAGAAGGTTTCAAGGTTTCAGACTCCATCTTTACTGGGATCACATAAAGCATGGTATGCTGATGGAAGTGTGTTACTGATTATAACCATAAAGCTTAATATTAGCTCAGACTGTGAAGTAGCTGTGACTGTAATAAATGTATATATACCGGGAATTGAAATAAAAATACGTTGAATCTTTTACTACTGCGTTCCCATGTCTAATCTTTTTTTATAATGTTTTAGGTTTTACAAATATTGTGCTAGAACAAAAGTTGACTTCCTGGTTGCAGATCATGGTGCGAACACAGGTCAGAAACAGTGACTGCTTAAAAGAAAGAGTCCAGTTGGTGACTTACAAACATCACCGAAGATCAGTTCGATGACAGGCCCGCAATTCAAAGCATTTAGAAAACTAACAGAACTAATTTCTGTGAGCAAAAGTCTGTAAAATGAACAGCAGAGGTATTTCCTTTCTGTCTGTGAAGCTACAAACATTCATTTTTCTGAAAAATACAGCTTCCATTCATACCCAAATGTTGAAAAAGTAATCAAAAGACTTCTTACAGCACTTAAGATTTTTTAAAAATTACACACAAAGTTAGTTTCAGCTTAAGTATAGAGCTCTCTTGAAGAAAATACAGTTTTTAAAGTACTATAAAGTAATGTTCTGTATGAAGAAAACCTGCCTGTCAGTTGGTTACACTACCTTGAGTCCATATTTGATGCAAAAGTTGAGGGATGATATAATTTTTATTTGGGCTGAAAACTATATAGTGATTGAAGTCTACTATTACTGGCCTTATTTTGTAAAGGTACAGGCACAAAGTAATCAAAACTCAGTAATGGAACAACAATAGTCAAAAATGAACTAAAACAGAGCAAAAGAAAAGGGAAAATAAAAGAACAGGACAGCAAAAGAAGTAAAAGAAATAAACAAACCAGCCTGCATTATACTTAACAAAAAGGCAATAGACCTTCAATGAGAAATGTAAGGCAAACAGTTAGGTATGGATTGAATAGTGATTGATATCTTTACTGAATTATTGACATCTAAGCAATGTATGCTGTTTTATTTTTGCAGATCAACTGTCATAGAGACAGACCTCCAAGAGTCGATTAATGACTTTGTCACATGATGGCACAGCAAAGGGCATGAGTGTGATTTTTACATTAAAAAATCCGAGTGAGGCTTATTTAATTAGTAATTGCATCTACACTAATTAAAACCTTCAAGAAATATTTTCTGCACAAGGGAAAGTGTCATGAGCCCATGGTTAAAGATCAATGCCAGTGTGAAGCCATAGGAGCAGGCTAACTATTTTTCAGGCAGCTGACACAGTGACTATGGTTGGCTAAATATGCCAAACCAGCAAGAGCTATCATAGATGCAGTTTATTGCACCTAACCAAGATCTCTTTTCTTCACATCTGCATGTGACAGCAAAGAACATTAGGCCCATGTGCAGGAAATCTGGCATCAAATGTTGAGCCATGCCTCAAAATAAAATCATAAGTGACCAAGAAGGCAATTGCACAAAAATATAAGCAAAATACTGTGGATGCTGGAATTCTAAAGTGGAAATCTCATCAGAGTGAAGAGCAGAACATCTTCAAGATGAGCATATCTGGAAGAGGAATGGCAAAGAATTAAATACCCACATCAAAGCAAAATGCTACGGATTTAGGAAATCTGCACAACTCTACTAACAAGGCACGTCTTAAGAATTTGCATGCACACAAACATTTCAATGAAGAGTACAGGCAAATGATCAAAATGGAAGCTGCAGGTAATCAAGCTTTCAGGATTATTACCGTTACACACCATCTGATGGTTATAAACCGATCATAATTTTTTTTAAGACCCATTAACTTCACCTTTCGTGTAAAGGCAGCATGCACGTTGAAAGCCAAAATAACAGAAGAACCAGTGCAAACTTATTACCACTATATATCCTGAAGTGCGTGTACTTCAGCATGGCATGGTACAAAACTAGATGAGACCATCTTACAGCATAGAATGGATCACCAATTCCATACGTTGGCACAATCACTTTAGTGACAACATGCAATTCATTTTGGCTTCCCAAAGTCTTCTGGTATCTTAGTACGTGTAACTGAATTTTGACATACATTCTCTTTGTTTCTTGGTAAAAAAAAACAACAGTAGCAGTGACAAGCATGCCATCATGCACAAGTCTCAACGTATTATTCTCATAATTCATGACATTTGAATCGCACCAACTGAGCTTGAAAAGACTGCATGATTGAATCAGTCGGAGTTGAAAATATTCTCAAGGTTGATCTGTTAAGTTTTGGCCAGAACCACAATGAAGAGCTGTAATCCATAACCGCCATAAAAGGATGGCTACAAGAGCCACAAAAGACTGACAAAGAAGGACGTGACAGCATTAAGGAAGTATGTCAGAACATTTCTCCATTTTGGACATACATAAATGAACTTAATATATTACAACTAGTCAACTTATGCTCAAACAAGTTCTATTACTGAAAGTAAGATAATAAAATGTGAGGCTGGATGAACACAGCAGGCCAAGCAGCATCTCAGGAGCACAAAAGCTGACGTTTTGGGCCTAGACCCTTCATCAGAGAGGGGGATGGGGTGAAGGTTCTGGAATAAATAGGGAGAGAGGGGGAGGCGGACCGAATATGGAGAGAAAAGAAGATAGGTGGAGAGAGTATAGCTGGGGAGGTAGGGAGGGGATAGGTCAGTCCAGGGAAGACGGACAGGTCAAGGAGGTGGGATGAGGTTAGTAGGTAGATGGGGGTGCGGCTTGGGGTGGGAGGAAGGGATGGGTGAGAGGAAGAACAGGTTAGGGAGGCAGATACAGGTTGGACTGGTTTTGGGATGCAGTGGATGGAGGGGAAGAGCTGGGTTGGTTGTGTGGTGCAGTGGGGGGAGGGGACAAACTGGGCTGGTTTAGGGATGCGGTGGGGGAAGGGGAGATTTTGAAACTGGTGAAGTCCACATTGATACCATTAGGCTGCAGGGTTCCCAGGCGGAATATGAGTTGCTGTTCCTGCAACCTTCGGGTGGCATCATTGTGGCACTGCAGGAGGCCCATGATGGACATTCATGACCATCATGGGCCTCATGCAGTGCCACAATGATGCCACCCGAAGGTTGCAGGAACAGCAACTCATATTCCGCCTGGGAACCCTGCAGCCTAATGGTATCAATGTGGACTTCACCAGTTTCAAAATCTCCCCTTCCCCCACCGCATCCCTAAACCAGCCCAGTTCGTCCCCTCCCCCCACTGCACCACACAACCAGCCCAGCTCTTCCCCTCCACCCACTGCATCCCAAAACCAGTCCAACCTGTCTCCGCCTCCCTAACCTGTTCTTCCTCTCACCCATCCCTTCCTCCCACCCCAAGCCCGCACTCCCATCTACCTACTAACCTCATCCCACCTCCTTGACCTGTCCGTCTTCCCTGGACTGACCTATCCCCTCCCTACCTCCCCACCTATACTCTCTCCACCTATCTTCTTTTCTCTCCATCTTCAGTCCGCTTCCCCCTCTCTCCCTATTTATTCCAGAACCCTCACCCCATCCCACTCTCTGATGAAGGGTCTAGGCCCGAAACGTCAGCTTTTGTGCTCCTGAGATGCTGCTTGGCCTGCTGTGTTCATCCAGCCTCACATTTTATTATCTTGGATTCTCCAGCATCTGCAGTTCCCATTTTCTCTGATACTATTACTGAAAGTACTTTGTCAGGTCATCATGACCACACTACATTAAGGATATGTGGGTACTGAAGGCACAAGATTATCCGCGCGTGAGTCTGTGTACTGGCCAGGGATGAATTGGAATATTCAATGACTCATGAATGCATTTGAGGCATGTCAAAAATATCAACTCCTGCAAGGGAGGAAATGTTATCATCTAGACATTGTCCGATCACTCCTTGGATGAAAATAGCAACACACATTTTTACAGTGCATGGAGAAGATTAAATCCTTGTCATGGACAACTTCTCCAAATTTCACATTGTGTGGTTATTTAGGAACATCATGAGTGCAACCATTGCGGACACACGGCATGCTGTTTCAGTTTATTCACATGTGTAATGGGTAGTTTCTGGCAATGATGGCATATTACTGGCAAACTTTTCAAGATGTACAGTAAGTTGGGAATGACCCATATCACATCAACATTCCACTATTCTAACTCAAATGGTCTAGCAATGCCTATGGTATCTACTATTCAATTTATGGTCATTAAATATCAAACAACAAAACAAGATTTTTGCATTTGCATTGCTACATTTTCCTGTAATGACAATAAGGAAAAGATTACCAACCCCAGCACAATGTGTGCACAGGAAACATTCGTGAAAAATCTTGTCGAGCAGCTAGTTACTTAACCATCCTGAGAAACAAGACATTCTGCTTCAAAGACAGAAGAGAATGAAACATGATGAGCAAGAAGGTAGAAACAACCAGAACTATATGTCTGGAAGAAAATGCATGCCAAAATCTAGTGATAAATACTAGGATACCAATAAAGGTTTCTAAAATGTGCAACTGGCCCGAAACATGCAAGTTGTTACTGATCATAATGTCATATCACAAAGCCAATGCAGATCAATACATGACGTGCCAATCACTCAAAAAGAAAATGAGGAAGAGAACTTTGGTCATAATGATTTCGTGGTGATATTGAGTGACACGAACTAGAAACAAGATTACCTTGTGGTCAAACATTAGCAACTGAGCAACACATCTTCCTCTTCAGATGATATACAAACATCAGACCAGGGTAAGTTGTCAATCTCCAAAGCATTATTTTGAAGTTTGAATCAGTAATTGTCTTAGCTCTGTTTTTGCTTGATTTTATTATTATCAACTTGATAACTTGTGCTTACATACAACCATATAAATCTGTTCTGGGATTTGTTTTCTTTCACCAGAAGGGAATGTTATGTCTCAGAATTGGTATGCAGTTGAGAGGAGCGCATGATAACATCAACGTAACATAGTAAGTGACCTGGGTTTAAAAATCTAATGATCCATCTTGACTGAGGCCACTTGAAACTCAACATTTTTTTCTTTATTCATTCATGGATGAGGGTGTCACTGGCCAGCCCAGCATTTATTGCCCATCCCTAGTTGCCCAGAGGGAAATTAAGAGTCAACCACATTGCTGTGGGTCTGGAGTCACATGTAGGCCAGACCAGATAAGGATGGAGGTTTCTTTCACTAGAGGGCATTAATAAACCAGATGGGTTTTTCCCCTCCGACAAATCATTCATCGATTACTGAATTCAAATTCCACCATCTGTCATTGGCAGATTCGAACCCAGGTCCCCAGAACATTACATGAGTCGATAATACCACAAGGCCATTGTTTGCCCCTACTGTATGAAGTCTCACTGATACTGAGTTGTGATTGTACAATTGGGAATGTAACAGCCAGTTTTGAATAAGTTAATTATTCAAAGTTATTTGTTTCTTCAAATTGTGGGTCTGCATAAAGTTGATGGAATGGTTATGTTTTTTAAATCACAGCTGTGTTACAGCAAAAAAGGAGGCCATTCAGCTTATGATGTTTGTACCAGCTTCCCAAATGAGCATCATACCCAAGTGCTATTCTCCTGCCTTTTCCCCATGCACACTGTGTCTATTCAACAATTATCCACTGCCCTCTTGAGTGCTTCAATTGAACCAGAGTTCACCACATTTCAAGGCTGTGCTTTCCAGATTGAAAACACTTGTTATATGAAAACATTTTTGTTTTCATTTCTTTGAAGTTTCATGCTTTGCTCCATGGTTTGCTTTCATAGTCAACAAGATATCATTCGTCCACATGTAGGCCAGACCAGGTAAGGATGGCAGTTTCCTTCTCTAAATGACATTAGTGAGCCAGGTGGGATTTTTTTCCCGACAATCAGTAATGGATTTATGGTCATCATTAGATTCTTAATTCCAGATAATAATTGAATTCAAATTCCGCCATCTCATCTAGCAGGATTCGAACACAGGTTCCCAAATGTTATCTGGGTCTCTGGGTTAACAGAGGCCATCGGCTCCCCCAACATGCTAGTATTAGCTCAGACACTGAAATGACAGTGACTGTAAATATATGTATATTCCAAGAGAATTTGCTGGAGTGGTTGGGAAAATTTAAACTAATTTGGCAGGGGGATGGAAACATGCAAAGTGTCAGAAGAAGGAGTATTAAGGACAAGAACAAAAGACAGAAAAGGGAATCAGAGAAGTAGAGGAATCAAAGGCCAGAATCAAACAAGGCCACAGTAATACATAGTGGGGATGGGGCAAAGCCTTAAGGCTTGTGCCTCATTACATGGAGCATGTTAAATAAAATGGATGAATTAATCATTAATAGATGTAAAGGAGTATGACATATTTGAGGTTACGGAGACATGGTTGTAACGTGTTTGGGGGGTGGAACTGAACATTTGTGTTTATTCAGTATTTAGGAAGGGCAGAGAAAATGGAAAAGACAGTGGAGTTGCATTACTGTTTAAGGAGGATATAAAGTTTGAGAAACGATATTAGCTCAGGCAACGTGGAATTTGTGTGGGTAGAATTGAGAAATACCCGGGTGCAAAATACATTATTAGGGTGGTATATAGACAAGCAAACTGTAGTGGTGATATTAGGAATGGCATTGGACAGAAAATCAGACAGTCATGTGGTCAAGGAATACCTGCCATTATGGGTAACTTTGATCTTCTTATAGGTTAAGTGAATCAAATTAGTCACAATGCTGTACAGGTGTGTATATGGGCTGGTTTTTGAACCAATATATTGAGGAAGCAATGAGAATATAGACTATTTTAAACTGGGTATCATACAATGAGAAAGGAGTAGTAATGTAGTTTTGAGATATCCCCTAGGGATGCGTGACCTTAATATATTAGAATTCTTTCTCAAGCTGAAGAGTGACTTTATTGATTCTGAGACTAGATTTCTGAATCTTATAAGGAAAGCTATGATGGGTGAGTTAGCTATGATGGATTAGAAAATGTTACTGAAAGGAATGACAAGAAACATGCAGTGACAAACTTACAAAGAGTGAATGGGTGAATTAAAATAATGATTTATTCTTGTTTGGCACAAGAGCGCAAAGAGAACAGAGGCTAAACCATTGGCTAAGAGACTTATGAGGGGAGTTAAAGGTAGTTTTAGATGTAAGAAAGAGACGTACAAGTTGGTGAGTAAATGCAGTAGACCTGAGGAATGGGAGTTTAGAAGTTAGCAAAGGACGACCAAGGGATTGACTAAGCAGGGGAGTATACAGAATGAGAGTAAGTTTGTGGAAATGTAAGAACTGACTGTAAATGATTCGAGAGACAAGAGGAATAATGAAACAGCCAACAGACTAAATTCATTTTTCACTTCTGTCTTCACAGAACAGGACAAGAATAACATACCAGAAATGATAGGAAACACAAGGTTTGGTGAGACATGTGCAGAGTGTAAATTTGTATCAGTAGAGAAATAGTGTTGAGGAAATTGATGGGATTGAAGACTGATAATTCCCAAGGTTTGATAATCTGTATCCCAGGGTACATAAGGAAGTTGCCTTAGAAATAATGGAGGCATTAATGGTCATCTTCCAAGATTCCTTAGACTCTAGTACAGCTCTTACAGATTGCAGGGTAGCTAATGTAACCCCACTATTTAAAAAGGAAGGTAGAGAGAACACAGGGATTAATAGGCTACCAGTGAGTCTGATGTTGACAGTGGGGAGCAGAGCACTTCAAAAATAGTGGTAGAATTGGGCACAGTCACTATGGATTTCCAAAGGGGAAATCATATTTGGCAAATCTACTGGAATTCTTTAAGGATGTAACTGGTAGAGTTGATGAGGGCCGGCCTGTTATGTGGTTTATTTGAACATGCAGAAGATTTTTGGCGAAGTCCTGCATAAGAGATTAATGTTTAAAATTAAAGTGCATAGGATTGGATATTTTTGACAGGAAATTGATTAGCTGATAGGGAAAAAGGAGTAGGAATAAATGGGTCTTTTTCTGAATGGCAGGCTATGACGAGTGGAGTACCACATAGATCAGTACTGGAATGCCAGCTATTCACAAAAGAAGTTATGATCTAGATGGGGAACTAAATGTTTCTCAAAATTTGCAGATGACAAAAAGCTGGGTTGGATGGTGAGCTGTGAGAAGGATGCAGAGATGTTACAGTTACAATTTGGACAGGCTGAATGAGTGATCAAACACATGGAAGATGCTGTATAATATGCATAAATGCAAGGTTATCCAATTTGGTAGTGACAATAGCAAGACAGATTATCATTTGAATGACTGTAAATTGAGAGACAGGAATGTTCAACGAGACCTGAGTGTTCTTGTGCACCAGTTGCTGACAGTAAGTGTGCGGGTGCAGCAGGCATTAAAGTAGGCAAACTGTATGTTGGCCAGTACAGTGAGAGGATTCAAGTACATGAATGGGGGTGTCTTGCTGTGAATATACAGGGCATTGGTGAGGTTAGACCTGGAATATGGTGAGCAGTTTTTTCTCCTAATCTGAGGAATGATGTTCTTACTATAGAAGGAGAGCAGTGATGGTTTACCAAACTAATCCCTGGGATGGCAGGACTGATGGAGGGGGAGAGTTTGAGTCAGTTAGGATTGTATTCACTCGCGTTTAGAAGAATGAGGGGAGGATCTTATGGAAACCTTTAAAATCCTAACAGGATTAGATGCAGGAAGATTGGTGGTGGGAGTTCAGTACCAGGGACTATAGTTTAAGGATATGGGATGAACCTTTTAGGGCTAAGATGAAGAGAAATGTCCTCACCCAGAAAATGGTGAGCCCATGGAATTGACTACTACAGAAAGTTTTTGAGGCCAAAACATAATGAGTTTTCAGGAAGGAAGCAGATATAAGTCTTGCGGATAAAGAGATCAAGGGAAATGTGGCAGTGGGGGGTGGGGGTGGTGCAGGATTAGGGCACTGAGCTTGATGATCAGCATGACCATATTCAATGGTGAGCAAGGGATTCAAATGGCCACCTCTGCTCTTATCTTCTATGTCTATGAAATCATTCAGTGCTTTGTTACTCATGACTCAACGTCGTATACATGAAGTAACATAAATATTGTCTCCTCGGGTAGAAATACCCTGCTGGAGGTAGAAGCCCATTTCATGTTAGCAGAGTCAGCAATCACATGACACCAGGTTATAGTCCAACAGGTATGTTTGAAAACGCAAGCTTTTGGAGTTCGGCCTCTTCCCCACGTGTGGTGCTAAGCTTCGAAAGCTTGAGCTTTCAAATAAACCTGTTGGACTATAAACTGGTGTCGGGTGATTTTTGATCCTGTCTACTCCAGTCCAACACCGGTATCTTCATGTAATGTTAGCAAATCAACAATAGGGTAGCATCCGGATGTTGTTGGACTTATTTTATGCATGTAATAAGGATAGCCATCAGGCCTCATCCTTATATTTTGGATGTGATGTTATCCCTTGTTGTGTCATGTCAAGGGATCTCAGTTTGGACTGCTGCACTTGCTGGCAGTGTATCTCAGCTAAATGGCAGGGGAGGGGAGGTAGAACACTCTGCCACTCCTGTCTCCACACCTAACTTGCTTCTCTTCACTTCAGAAGTCTCCTGCAATGTTGCAATCAGTCAAATAAAAGGTATTGAGTCCGTCTATTCACCGCAGACCAGTTTCCCAGAAGGATTACAAAATAGACATCAAAAGCCTTTTAAGCATTGACTGGAGCCACATATGGGAACCAAATGCCTTGCTTAGCTAGCTTCCCTGAATCCCTGAGTGGTGACTTGCTCCAAAAATTGGATTGCATGTCTTTCAGCCCTCTCTGCAGCAAAGGATCCTCATTCCAGAAATTAGTCATCATTTCATTTAGTTTTCTAGCTGCAAAATGAGTGTAATGAGGTGCAGATCCAACCCCATAGTATCAGTATCAGAATCAGGTAATCCCTGGACCAAGGCAGCATAGAGTGAGACAGAATACTTTGGCACTAGTAATGCCTTTACCAATAATCTAGAGGATTAATGTGCATGAATCATCTAACAGGGGATCTCTTTATTGGAACAAAGGACTATATTTAAAGTGACACATTCAATACAGATTTAGTAGGATGAATATATGTAGGGTTAATGCTTTACATTTGCCATTTGGCTGATAGCACCAGCATGCTGCAAACTTCGAGTTTGACAGACGTGGCTGAATGACAATATGTTGCAGAGTAGCTGCATTTAGGTATGTGCTGTGGGTTCCCACTCTGTTCAGGACCTCCTGCTGTGGGCTTGCCAAGCAGGCTCTTGTACAGCTGCAGCTCTTACTGGACAAGGCCCAACTTTTTGAGAACGAGGAAGCAAGTTAGAAAAAGTTTACTCACCTCAGGAAATCTGCCAAAGTAAGATTATCTAGCATTTCTCTATACAAAGTAGATGGGAGAAATATCTGAGTTTTCTCTTCATATGTTACTTCTTCACTGGAGCCACATACACAAATATCCAGCCAGCCCTACAGCTGGGGAACTGGAAAATGGCCAGCAAAGTATCCACTTTCATAACAAAAAGCAGAGTTAACCAATTGCAGGTCAATTAGTTCAACATCTGTCGGAGGCAAAATTTGGGGATTTATGGTTAAAAATATAATTACAGAGGGTTAGATTTTCACCTGGGCCCATTTTCAGGCCTGGCCTTGACTATCTGCCCAGGAGGCCTAGTGTTTGCCAGAAGTTATTCTTTAAATCTCATCTACACTGTGGGGGGAGATTTTGGCACCATTTTGCCTCCATAGACAACTCAACCATTGAGAAAAATCAATTTTCTGTAGTCTAGCCTTTCCTGCAGCTGCTTTTGAATAATTTCTGACAGTGGAGGGGGAAATTGAGGTGACAAGGGCAATTGTAGGAAATGTAGAATCATGAAATTCAGACTTGCTTCTCTTGACTCCAGTGGAAGTTGTAAAAACAAATAAAATAAAAGATTATGTTTAATGTGAAGTCAAAATCACCTCTGGAGAATAATCAGCAGCCAGTCCAGATGAATGCCTAATTTTTTGGTAACAAATTTTGTGGGGAAATCCTTTTAGGGGCGAGTCCTCTACTTAACATAAGTTCATACAAAGATGTTAAAGAATGGGCCTGACAAATTTAGTAGTGGAACCAAGGCTGCCCATGCTTAAAGCAGGCTATCCCGCTGCTAAGCAGCTTGGTACCAATTTTATGCACAAAAAAACTTAACATTGCATATAAATCTAATCGCCTATTTATCTAGCTTAGAGAAAATTCCATCCAGCTGACTCAGATTTCTGCTGGAAAAATTGCTGAAACTGATATTGAGGAGGTCACAAATATCTGAAAGGGCGTAATGCAAGTTGTCATGGAGAGCCATCTTAAATAAGAGAGTCATGATGATCAACTGAGACACAGATACTATTGATGCTGAACTTCCATGACTGTTTCAGTATTTCATTAAGTGGGACCCCCTGTAATCCATGAAGTAAAGATATTGTTTGTTAGGACCTGGATAGTTATTTCGGTCCATCTGAAAGTGCCCGTAACTGTGTTGCATCTATAATATGAAGGACTTGCAGTTTATACATGAGGAAATTGACGGCACTAACTACACAAAAAATTCTCATCTAACAAATAAATATTGCCCTGGATTTTCTGAAGGTCAGATAGTTGTTTCTGCAGTGTGGACCAGTAAATTTCCCAGTAAATGCAGACTTCACTGAGTAGTTCTTGTTCACTTGGAGCCCTCTGAAAGTCTCTATTCAAACAGAAGGATTAGGAGGATTCTGCTGCATTTCAGTAAATAGCTACTCAGGAAAAATTAGACCATTAAAAATCTAGGGCAATTTTTATTTATAGAAGTCTGTCTGATATGGACTAAGGCTAAAGAAAACTTGGGAGAATTGTGTGAGAGGTCCAGCAAGGACTTTGTTGACATTAGGAGTAAAGCTACATTTTCTGATTAAGTTCTGGTTGTTGAGATGAGATTCTCACACACTGGGAAGCCTCATGACACCTAATAACAGGGGATTGTTGCTTTTATTTGGCTTCAATCTTGCCTCATTGATGTGCAACTTCTGATCCTACCATCCGTTGTATAAAAACATGATGCCAAGAATGCTTGACAAAAATGTCTGAGTGGATATCTGGGACTCCAGTTCACAGCTTGTTCCTTCACAACACTATCTTGGACACCTGTTACCAGCATCTCAGGAAATGCTCCATGGGTATCAGCAGGACTCACTCCAATTGATGAACTTTGGCAATTGGTCACTTGCTTCACGGCATCATGGCACATCTCCAATCCATTTCCAGGACACTCCTGTGCTTTAAAGCTACACCTTGGGCACACCACAGTGCTGCTGCCAAGACACTTCATGCCCAGGAACAGGCACACAGCTGACAGATTGGACTGAGCTGCATCCCAGTGCTGGTAGTTTGCTGTCCTAGTGCTCCCTCTCTCTGACCCCATCTAGATAATCACACTACCTTTTCCTTGTCTTTTTCCACTTCAGCCGCTCAGCCAGAGATACCAGAGAGTCCAGATCAGCAGCAAAGTGGTTGAGTCTTAAATGCCCTCGGAGCAATTAAGGATAGGCAATAAACATTGTCGAAGCTGATGCCTGCACTGGCAACTTTTAAGAAGTCAAGGGAGATATCCTTCAGTCAGAGGGTCTGAACATTATAAATCAAGAGCAATCTCTAAAGACAACAGTAGTAATGGGTATAAGTGAAAAAAAAATTAAGATTAAATGGCAGAAAGCCTAGCTTCATCATTGGAAAGCAATCAGGGTACAAATCTTCAATCCTTTCAACAGAAATCAGCCTGAGTGGCAAATTAGGTCCTATGTAGAGCAGCTGTCACATTGTGGCAGAAGTGAATGACTGGATATACCATCATAGCCACAGGTACGTGGCCACAACTGGAGAAGCTGTTCCTCAACTGGAGGAAGCTGATCAGGAAGATATGAAAGTACCACTTGCAGAGTTAATAGATCACCATCAGACTGAGAAGGTCACAGCAACCCAGCAACAGAATTGAAACTGCCACAGGCATCATGGCAATGGTAAATGATATGGGAAAGATGCTCTCTAGGGCAGGAATATCAGCCAGATGAATAGCTGACAACACAAGTGCATACCATTGTGATTAGCATAACTTACAGACTATGTGTGCAATGTACATGCATAGACACACGAGAATTCTTAACCGCTAATGTGTGGGAATAGTCACATTTACTTTGGGTAACTTGGGTAGTGCAAAAGGTACACAATAATTCATGCAACTTTTTTTATAGAAAGAATGTTAGGGATAAAAATGAAAGCCAAATATGGTTATTAGACCTCTATCATGATACTCACACACTGGATGCAGCTATCTGATAATGATTTCAGTGCAGACTGCTGCTCTGTAAACATGGAATTAAAATGGATCTTCTCATATCGCTTTCCCTCTCCCTAGGCTGGTAAGCAGATCTGTCAAAATTGGATAAAACCACAAACATTGAAATTTTCATTTGCAAGTCAGCGGAAACTCAAGGTTATATTTCCACCACAAGAGTGGATACAGTTAATAATTCCACCCCTCCCTGTCAATATGATGCCCAGAGTCAGTATTTTATTTTATTTTCTGTCGCAGTATTGAGCAGTCTCTTCAACTAAAGGAAGAAATGCTTTCGGCTAATTTCTAACAGTCATCTGTCTGTAAACATAATGGTTTGCGATTTAATGGTTAACGTCATGTTTAGCGAAACTATAGCATTTGTCCAGGTTTACAAGCCAGGGTAAAATGTATATAAACCTTAGGCTGCCCAAATGTCAATGTCCCACTGTCACTCTCTCTGGTTGTGACCAAAGGAACACAAAATACTCTGTGTGGCATTAGTTTGGTGCCAGGCATTGGAAGAAAAATTGAAGTGTTAAGACACCAGTCTGCCTTTATGCTCCACTTCATATATTTCTGTTGGTGTTTACTCCCTTAATTTTCACCTTTCTCAAAGCATCTACAGGTTTATTGTCCATAGCTGGCAGTTTGGTTCATGAATGTCACAATATGTTCACATACCAATGGGCGACTGCATGGCACATCTGAGGCCCAGACCTACTCTGAGTTACACAGAAGCTTAACCCTGGGCCAGAATGGTCTCAGTTTACATGATTTGGCATAGGGAAGTACAGCTTAGGCGTTGCCAATGGAGAGGCTATGTACTGACAATCAAGGAGTGATTTATGCATTTGAGTCTCCTTTGGCATTGCTGTTAGCTAGTTTTGGGCTGTAAATAAGAAGGAAACTAACACACAAAAAGCACGAGGCATGCTAATTTTGTTCACTCACATGCTGGTTGAATCACAAAGACTTGTTGCACACACACAAGTAATCACCTGTGAGAAATCAATTTCAGATAGGTTTATACTGAAAAGCTCTGTTTGTAACAGTCTGCACAGAGCTCTTCATGAAATAGTATGATTTAAATTCATGAGAGTTTTAATTTAATTTTGTTCTGTGTGCATTTTTATTTTAATAAATAAAAAATATATAAATGATTTGGATGAGAAAATTGGAGGTATGGTTAGTAAGTTTGCAGATGACACTAAAATTGGAGGCATAGTGGACAGTGAAGGTTACCTGAGAGTACAATGGGATCTTGATCAGATGGGTCAATGGGCTGAGAGTGGCAAATGGAGTTTAATTTAGATCAGTGTGATGTGATCTAATAAAATCAGCAGGACTTATACACTTAATGGTAAGGTCCTGGGGAGGGTTGCTGAACAAAGAAACTTTGGAGTGCAAGTTCATAGTTCCTTGGAAGAGGATTTGTAGGTAGACAGGGTAGTGAAGAAGGCTTTGGAGATAGTAGGATCTGCAGATGCTGGAGAACCTGAGATAACAAGGTATAGAGCTGGATGAACACAGCAGGCCAAGCAGCATCAGAGGAGCAGGAGAGCTGGCATTTCGGGCCTAGACCCTTCTTCAGAAATGGTGGGGTAGGGGGTTCTGAAATAAATAGGGGGAGGGGGGAGGCAATAGAAGATGGATAGAGGAGAAGATAGGTGGAGAGGAGACAGACTGGGGCGGGGATGGAGTCAGTAAAAGTGAGTGTAGGTGAGGAGGTAGGGAAGAGTTAGAACACCTACACTTGGTTTGCACGAAACAACTGTACTTCCCAGTCATGACCCATTTCAACTTCCCCTCCCACTCCTTGGATGACATTCCATCCTGGGCCTCCTGCAGTGCCACAACGATGGCACCTGAGGGTTGCAGGAACAGCAACTCATATTCCGCTTGGGAACACTGCAGCCCAATAGTATCAATGTGGACTTCACAAATTTCAAAATCAGCCCCCACCCTCCAGCCGCACCTCAAAACCAGTCCAGCTCGTCCCTGCCTCCCTAACCTTCCTTCCTCTCACCTATCCCCTCCTCCCACCTCAAGCCCCATCCCCATCTCCTACCTACTAACCTCATCCCGCCCCATTGACCTGTCCATCCTCCCTGGACTGAGCTATCTCCCTCTACCTCCCCACCTACACTAACCTTTACTGGTTCCATCCCTGCCTCTTTGCCCGGTCTGTCTCCTCTCCACCTATCTTCTCCTTTATCCATCTTCTATCTGCCTCCCCCCTCTCTTCCTATTGATTTCAGAAACCCCTTCCCGCCTCCATTTCTGAAGAAGGGTCTAGGCCTGAAACATCAGCCTTCCTGCTCCTATGATGCTGCTTCGCCTGCTGTGCTCATCCAGCTCTACACCTTGTTATCTGTAGTGAAGAAGGTGTTTGGTATCTTGCTTTTATTGATCAGTGCATTGTGGACAGGAGTTAAAATGTCATGTTGCAGCTGTACAGGACATTAGTTAGGTCACTATTGGAATCCTGCATGTAATTCTGGTCTCCTTGCTATATGAAGAATGTTGTGAAACTGGAAAGGGTTCTTTCTAGGGGTTGGAGGGTTTGAGCTATAGGGCGAGGCAGATTAGACTGGGGCTATTTTCTTTGGAGCATCGGAGGCTGAGGGGTGACCTCATAGAGGTTTATAAAAGCATGAGGGCATGGATTGGGTAAATAGACAAGGTCTTTTCCCTGGGGTGGGGGAATGTAAAACTAGAGGGCATAGGTTTTAGATGAGAAGGGAAGGATATAAAAGGGAGCTAAGGGGAAACTTCTTCATGCAAAGGGTGGTATGTGTATGGGTTGAGCTGCCAGAAGAGGTGGTGGAGGCTGGTACAATTGCAATATTTAAAAGGCATCTGGATGGGTATACAAATAGGAAGGGTTTAGAGTGGTATGTGCCAAATGCCGGCAAATAGGACTAGGTTTATATAGGATATCTGGTCGGCATGGATGAGTTAGACGGAAGGGTTCACTTTCATGATGTACATCTCTATGATTCTATGACTCTAAAATAGCTGTCAGCTACCTTTAATCTTTAAAAATAGAGAGCAATGTCAGATCTATGTGTGTAAGTATCTTATGTGGATCTCTACATTCTCTAATTTAACAAACGATGTAACTGTGTGCCAAAAATGGGAAGGTGGGTTTCCTGAAGTCTCATCAAGACTTAAGAGCATAAGTGAGACATACTATTCAGCACTCCTTTGCTGAATTAGTAAAATATAACTTCACATCTTTCAGCTAGTGAAAGTACCCATTAATACCTAAGGGACTAGGTTTATGCTGGAGAACTATCAAAAAGTACTATAACTACTCTATTATCAATTATGAATTTGTGAAACTGAGGTTTTGCTATCTTTGGTGCACATTTTCAGGCAAAAATCAAATTAATTTATAAGTGGGATGTTCTTGACCCAATCTGTGCATGCATTTGTTCCACTGCTAAATGATTAAGGATTATTCTTTAGATATTAAGTACAGATGCCTATAACTTGGGTCTTTTCCATATGCCAACATGGATGTTGAATGCCTGTAAAGAGTTAGTTACCGATAAGTCCTAGAAGTGTCAAAACTTTCCTGCTGAGGATTTTTCAGTGTCTCTTACAGCTACTGAGGAAATATGTTGTTTTCTTTTAAGTGACATTTTCTGTAGCGCTATGAGTTCACTATCATCAATTGGCCCCTAGTCTGTTCATGGTCTTATTTTGCATCTCTTAGCTGTTTGCCATTTCAATATTCCACCTTACTTTCATGCTAATATTTCTGTCCTAAGCCTGCTGCAAAGTTCCAACAAAGCATACATAACCCTCCTTATTTTCTGCATCAGCATTTTATAGCCTCAAGGTCAAAGCATTGAATGCAATAGCTTCAGAAACTGCCAACTGCTGCCAGACCTGCTGAGCTTTTCCAGCAACTTTATTTTTGTTCCTGAAACTTCAGAAATTGATTGCATTATGTCTGTTCCCTATTTTTCTTTCTTGTGTAATCCTCCCCCTAACAGCTTTATTTTGTTTGCGTGTTGTTTTCTTTGCACAGAGTAGAGAAGATCTTGTTTTCACACGTTAATTTACATCCATTTTACATCTCTCCATGTCATTTTTTCATCATTAATAATCCCATTATTTTTGGCACTGGGCCTTACTCTCTGTCAAATGTATATATATAAAAAAGTTTTCCAGCACCTTTCAGTTCTGAAGAAAAAAACTACATAAGACTTGCTGTTGGTTTATAGTAATCGAGAAGCTTTCAGATTTAGTTTCTGTTCTGTATTAGGCAAAGGACTAAAACAAAAATAGTCTTCCTGGGCCACATGGATTTTTTGCCCGATTTCTAAAAATGCTTATCCCAAATCTCCCAATGTCAAATGTCAATTTTGATTTTCATTGCCATAGAGTTCTCATTCCCAACCCCACATATCAGCAACTTGGGCTGATCAAAGCAACAGTTCACAGATAAATTGACATAGATTAAATATTTTCAGTATGAAGAAAGCATACCAAACTATTTGGAAGATGGTGACAAAGTTGATACTGAGGCAATGAAAGAGAAGATTAAATTGCTAACTTAATAGACATTTGCACAAATATTTCTTTTCATTTTTGCCAGTAACTTTGCTGGAGGCACAGGACACCTTGTAGAGACCTTGCAGAAGCCCTGGAGCTGTGTTTGAAGAACCCATGTACAGACAATCAAATCTATTTATGTAATTTCTTTATATTATTTTTGCAATTCAAAATGGTGCCAGATTGTAGTGACAAAACGCTTTACACTACATCTTTCCAGATAAATGTATGACAATAAATAACTCATAACTCCTCAGAGCTTGTATATTGCCATCCCACACAAAAAAAATCATTTTGTGTAGCTGTCTGTTGGCTTACTTCCTCTTTTGGTTTTGGTTAACTATTTGGAACTGCAATTTCCAACTTAAGCTTTAGACTCCTTATCAGCTTTATCCATTTATCAGACGATGATTATCTATCTTTGTTTAAAACCAGCCTTATCATATTACAAGAAAATACTGTGTCATGCTTATCCCTGCTCAGATGTAAAACAAAAGACAAGATGTTGATTGCATTATATACGTTTTCTGGAAATATTTAGTTAATTATCATGTTAGTTGTTGATAATGGGAGGTCTTGTGGTACAGGGGGCAGCATCTCTGTCTCTGAGCTAGAAGCACCTGGACCATACACCACTGTTGGACCTGATCGTCAAGGAAGATATGCTGTTAGAGTGTCAATCAGGTTGAATATTAAACTCTAAATTCTTTTAGCATATGCCAATGGCAGGCAGTACTAATGATAGAGCACTTTGGTCAGGCACTTGATGGAACGAAAATTAAGTCTCTTTATCCATTACTCTGGATGATAAAAATACATGTTACCATAGCAACTTAAAGTCCTTGGAATGACGCCAGTTGTCTCAGTTGACTGGATGGCTGACGTGAATCGAATTGGCAACAACAAGATAAGAGCGATTCCCTGTCTGGTTGGAATGGATTCAATGTCCCCTCCTTTCCCTGCCCAAACTGGGGGTCATGGCTGTGAGTTCATTGGGCCTGCAGGCAGAGAGCAGAAGAAGTAGTTGACCGATTATATGACATGCTGGTTCACTGCAAATTGACAATAAATATAACTTTGATGGTCTGTTTTAGCACTTCATCAGGTTTGAAACGAACACCAAACGGGTTGTAAATGCTCAGTGGATCTGGCAGCATCTGTCGAAAGAGAAATAAATGCGATGCATCTTCAGAACCAAAGCCACGAGAAGCTTGAGTGGAGTTGTTCAGCTAAGTGGTCAAGATAATAAAATGTGAGGCTGGTTGAACACAGCAGGCCCAGCAGCATCTCAGGAGCACAAAAGCTGACGTTTCGGGCCTAGACCCTTCATCAGAGAGGGGGGTGGGGAGAGGGAACTGGAATAAATAGGGAGAGAGGGGGAGGCAGACCGAAGATGGAGAGTAAAGAAGATAGGTGGAGAGGGTGTAGGTGGGGATGTAGGGAGGGGATAGGTCAGTCCAGGGAAGACGGACAGGTCAAGGAGGTGGGATGAGGTTAGTAGGTAGCTGGGGGTGCGGCTTGGGGTGGGAGGAAGGGATGGGTGAGAGGAAGAACCGGTTAAGGAGGCAGAGACAGGTTGGACTGGTTTTGGGATGCAGTGGGTGGGGGGGAAGAACCGGTTAGGGAGGCAGAGACAGGTTGGACTGGTTTTGGGATGCAGTGGGGGGAGGGGACGAACTAGGCTGGTTTAGGGATGCAGTAGGGGAAGGGGAGATTTTGAAACTGGTTAAGTCCACATTGATACCATATGGCTGCAGGGTTCCCAGGCGGAATATGAATTGCTGTTCCTGCAACCTTCGGGTGGCATCATTGTGGCACTGCAGGAGGCCCATGATGGACATGTCATCTAGAGAATGGGAGGGGGAGTGGAAATGGTTTGCGACTGGGAGGTGCAGTTGTTTGTTGCGAACTGAGCAGAGGTGTTCTGCAAAGCGGTCCCCAGGCCTCCGCTTGGTTTCCCCAATGTAGAGGAAGCCGCACCGGGTACAGTGGATGCAGTATACCACACTGGCAGATGTGCAGGTGAACCTCTGCTTAATGTGGAATGTCATCTTGGGGCCTGGGATAGGGGTGAGGGAGGAGGTGTAGGGACAAGTGTAGCATTTCCTGCGGTTGCAGGGGAAGGTGCCAAGTGTGGTGGGGTTGGAGGGCAGTGTGGAGCGAACAAGGGAGTCACGGAGAGAGTGGTCTCTCCGGAAAGCAGACAGGGGAGGGGATGGAAAAATGTCTTGGGTGGTGGGGTCGGATTGTAAATGGCGGAAGTGTCGGAGGATGATGCATTGTATCCGGAGGTTGGTAGGGTGGTGTGTGAGAACGAGGGGGATCCTCTTAGGGCGGTTGTGGCGGGGGCGGGGTGTGAGGGATGTGTTGCGGGAAATACGGGAGACGCGGTCAAGGGCGTTCTCGATCACTGTGGGGGGAAAGTTGCGGTCCTTAAAGAGCTTGGACATCTGGGATGTGCGGGAGTGGAATGTCTTATCGTGGGAGCAGATGCGGCGGAGGCGGAGGAATTGGGAATAGGGGATGCAATTTTTGCAGGATGGTGGGTGGGAGGAGGTGTATTCTAGGTAGCTGTGGGAGTCGGTGGGCTTGAAATGGACATCAGTTACAAGCTGGTTGCCTGAGATGGAGACTGAGAGGTCCAGGAAGGTGAGGGATGTGCTGGAGATGGCGCAGGTGAACTGAAGGTTGAGGTGGAAGGTGTTGGTGAAGTGGATGAACTGTTCGAGCTCCTCTGGGGAGCAAGAGGCGGCGCCGATACAGTCATCAATATGCCGGAGGAAGAGGTGGGGTTTGAGGCCTGTGTAGGTGCGGAAGAGGGACTGTTCCATGTAACCTACAAAGAGGCAGGCATAGCTGGGGCCCATGCGGGTGCCCATGGCCACCCCCTTAGTCTGTAGGAAGTGGGAGGAGTCAAAAGAGAAGTTGTTGAGTGTGAGGACGAGTTCAGCTAGGCGGATGAGAGTGTCGGTGGAGGGGGACTGGTCGGGCCTGCGGGACAGGAAGAAGCGGAGGGCCTTGAGGCCATCTCCATGCGGAATGCAGGTGTACAGGGACTGGACGTCCATGGTGAATATGAGGTGTTGGGGGCCAGGGAATTGGAAGTCCTGGAGGTGGTGGAGGGCGTGGGTGGTGTCACGGACGTAGGTGGGGAGTTAAGTGGTCAGCCTGTTTACGTTTGATCTCCCCAATGTTGAGGCGAGGGCTTTAGGAGCAGCGAGTACTAACTCGAAAGTAGGAGTTAATCGCTGCTTCATCCAGATTGAATGCGCAATGTGCCTTGAATGCTGAGGAGAGAGGAGGAAACTTATCACATGGGGGAATAGTGTAATTATAACTTCTGTCAAACAAACAAAGAAACCTACAGCACAGGAACAGGCCCTTCGGCGCTCCAAGCCTGTCCATTCCCTCTGCAGTATCTCAGCTCTTGGGGGTAGTTGGTGTAAAATCCCCGGTAATGGGGGATTGGAGAGCGACCAGAGAAATGATAAAAAATGAATGAAAATGAAGCTTGCAGCCTCATTATCATATTAAGAGTTCCTCATTGCCTCCTTGGAACATTGGCTGGCTCCCCCTTGCACCACCCCCCCCCCGACCCCTCCCATCCCCAGCCTCAGTCAAGGCCAGAAACAGGTGAATTGGAGGTAAACTTTTGTCAGGTGACAGATGTCTCAGACTTCAACTACTTACCCAATTAAAACCTGACTGTTTAAGATTAAATATCCTCCTCATAAATTTGCCAACAGATAAATAACCTATAAACAGGTAAAGTTGGCCTTTGATAAAAGCTGCATAGTGGAAGATTTTCCAAATTGTCAGTATATGAGTTCAAAGTCTCTCAGCACTTAGCTACCTCATGGTGACAAAGTAATAAAGGCACCAAAGATATTGCAACCATCTCCAAGGAAAATGCAAGTTCAAATATCAAACGCAGTTTTTGAAGCCTTTTAGTTATTCTTAACAGCTCTGAGTTAGAAAAGGCAGAATTTCACCGAAAACAAGATAACAAAGTGTGGGGCTGGATGAACACAGCAGACCAAGCAGCATCTTAGGAGCATAAAAGCTGACAATTTGGGCTTCGACCCTTCATCAGAAAAGGGGGATGGGGAGAGGGTTCTGAAATAAATAGGGAGAGAGGAGAAGATAGGTGGAGAGAAGAGTATGGGTGGGGCGGTAGGGAGGGGGTAAGTCAGTCCGGGGATGACGGACAGGTCAAGGGGGCGGGATGAGGTTAGTAGTAGGAAATGGAGGTGCGGCTTGAGGTGGGAGGAGGGGATAGGTGAGAGGAAGAACAGGTTAGGCAGGCTGGGACGAGCTGGGCTGGTTTTGGGATGCGGTGGGGGAGGGGAGATTTTGAAGCTGGTGAAATCCATATTGATACCATTGGGCTGCAGTGTTCCCAAGCGGAATATGAGTTGCTGTTCCTGCAACCTACGGGTGGCATCATTATGGCACTGCAGGAGGCCAAGGATGGACATGTCGTCTAAGGAATGGGAGGGGGAGTTGAAATGGTTTGCGACTGGGAGGTGCAGTTGTTTATTGCAAACCGAGCGTAGGTGTTCTGCAAAGCGGTCCCCAAGCCTCTGCTTGGTTTTCCCAATGTAGCGTAAGCCATACCGTGCACTGCGGATGCAGTATACCACATTGGTAGATGTGCAGGTGACCATCTGTTTGATGTGGAAAGTCATCTTGGGGCCTGGGATGGGGGTGAGGGAGGTAGTATGGGGGCAGGTGTAGCACTTCCTGCAGTTTCAGGCGAAAGTGCCGGGTGTGGTGGGGTTGGAGGGGAGTGTGGAGCGGACAAGGGAGTCGCGGAGAGACTGGTCTCTCTGGAAGGCAGGCAAGATTGGGGTTGGAAAAATGTCTTTGGTGGTGGGGTCTTTAACCGTGTGCCTAACCCTTCCTTCACTGACCCCTTCTCCCACCTCCAATACACCCTGGACACCACCCTCCAGGCCTCCTACCCACCCTCGGCCTCTT
Organism: Stegostoma tigrinum; assembly: GCF_030684315.1. Classification (NCBI taxonomy): domain Eukaryota; kingdom Metazoa; phylum Chordata; class Chondrichthyes; order Orectolobiformes; family Stegostomatidae; genus Stegostoma; species Stegostoma tigrinum. The sequence continues at coordinate 65,316,439 of NC_081354.1, forward strand.
CATCTCCAACTGCCTTCGAGACATTAACTGCCTCAACCTCTCCACCCCTCTCACCCACTCCAACCTCTCCCCTGCAGAATGGGCAGCCCTCCGCTCCAATCCCAACATCACCATCAAACCCGCAGACAAGGGAGGCGCAGTTGTAGTATGGCGCACTGACCTTTACATTGCTGAGGCCAGACGCCAACTCTCCGACACCTCCTCCTACGGCCCCCTTGGTCATGACCCCACCCCCGAGCACCAAACCATCATCTCCCAAACCATCCATGACCTCATCACCTCAGATGACCTCCCACCCACAGCCTCCAACCTTATTGTTCCCCAAACCCGCACCACCCACTTCTATCTCCTTCCCAAAATCCACAAACCTGACTGCCCTGGTTGACCTATTGTCTCCGCCTGCTCCGGCCCCACCAAACTCATCTCCACCTATCTGGGCTCCATTTTCTCCCCCTTGGTCCAGGAACTCCCTATCTACATCTGTGATACCACCCATGCCCTCCACCTCCTCCAGAACCTCCAATACCCCAGTCCCCAACATCTCATTTTCACCATTGACGTCCCGTCCCCATACACCTGCACTCCCCATGCAGATGGCCTAAAGGCCTTCTGCTTCTTCCTCTCCTGCAGACCCGACCAAACCCCTCCACCGAAACCCTCATCCGCCTAGGCGAACTCGTCCTCACCGTCAACAACTTCTGTTTCGATTACACCCACTTCCAACAGACTAAGGGGGTGGCCATGGGTACCCGCATGGGACCAAGCTATGCCTGCCCCTTTGTAGGTTACATGGAACAGTCCCTCTTCCGCACCTACACTGGCCCAAAGTCACACTTCTTCCTCCATTACATGGATGACTGTATCGGTGCCGCCTCATGCTACCACGAGGAGCTCAAACAGTTCATCCACTTCATCAACACCTTCCACCCCAGCCTGAAGTTCACCTGGACCATCTCCAACACATCCCTTACCTTCCTGGACCTTTCTGTCTCCATCTCAGGCAACCATCTACAAACCGATGTCCATTTCAAGCCCACCGACTCCCACAGCTACCTAGAATACACCTACTCCCACCCACCTTCCTGCAAAAATTCCATCCTCTATTCCCAATTCCTTCACCTCTGCCACATCTGCTCCCAGGATGAGGCATTCCACTCCCGCACGTCCCAGATGTCCTCGTTCTACAAGGGCCGCAACTTCCCCCCCGGAGTGGTCGCGAACGCCCTCGACCGTGTCTCCCGCATTTCCCACAACATATCCCTCACACTCCTCCCCTGCAATAACCGGCAAAAGAGAATCCCCCTAGTCCTCACATACCAACCTCCAGATACAACGCATCATCCTCCTACACTTCCACCATCTACAATCCTACCCCACCACCATTTTTCCAAACCCACCCATGTCTGCCTTCCAGAGAGACCAGTCTCTCCGCGACTCCCTTGTCTGCTCCACACTCCCCTCCAACTCCACCACACCCGGCACTTTCCCTTGAAACCGCAGGAAGTGCTACACCTGCCCCCACACCTCCTCCCTCACCCCCATCCCAGGCCCCAAGATGACTTTCGATATCAAGCAGATGTTCACATGCACATCTGCCAATGTGGTATACTGCATCCGCTGTACACAGTGTGGCTTCCTCTACGTTGGGGTAACCAAGTGGAGGCTTGTGGACCACTTTGCAGAACACCTACGCTCAGTTTGCAGTAAACAACTGCACCTCCCAGTCATGAACCATTTCAACTCCCCCTTCCATTCCTTAGACGACATGTCCATCCTGGGCCTCCTGCAGTGCCATGATGATGCCACCCGTAGGTTGCAGGAACAGCAACTCATATTCCGCTTGGGAAACCTGCAGCCCAATGGTATCAATGTGGATTTCACCAGCTTCAAAATCTCCCCTCCCCCACCGCATCCCTAAACCAGCCCAGATCATCCCCGCCTCCCTAACCTGTTCTTCCTCTCACCTATCCTCTCCTCCCACCTCAAGCCGCACCCCCATTTCCCACCTACTAACCTCATCCCACCCCCTTGACCTGTCCATCATCCCTGGACTGACCTACCCCCTCCCTACTTCCCCACCCATACTCTCCTCTCCACCTATCTTCTCTATCCATTTTCAATCCGCCTCCCCCCTCTCCCTATTTATTTCAGAATCCTCTCCCCATCCCCCTTTTCTGATGAAGGGTCTAGGCCCGAAATGTCAGCTTTTGTATTCCTAAGATGCTGCTTGGCCTGCTGTGTTCATCCAGTTACACACTTTGTTATCTTGGATTCTCCAACATCTGCAATTCCCACCCATCATCTCTCATTTCACTGAAAACAACTGCCTTTGATTGCCATCTAGTGGTTATTGCTGGTAATCAAGTAACAACATATCAGAGTCTGCTGCACTGTTTCCATGAATAATTAACTGATATTCTCACGGATTAGGATTATAGGCGCTCCCCAATTTATTAACGTCTGATTTAGGATCACTCATGCTAATAGGCGCAATCCTATATAGGAGTGTATTTTTAAAGACCTGACATTTCCCGCGCTTTGGAATGGATCCTTTACGTTGTTCTGTATTTAGTTCTGACTTGGATACAAATTGATTTGTGGATGGACTTCAGAATGGAACCCATTTGCAACCAGGCGACTGGCTATATATAAAAAATATTACATTTGATTTCCTCATCCTATGGACTGATAGTCTAGCAACCATTTATATTTTCGGGAAGAATTTTGGAAAAAGATGCCTTCCTCGATTGAACTATCAGGCAGAGTACTAGGTAGAAGCAAGATATTGGGTCCTGTACAATGGTGCAGATTTAAGGCTGCTCTGTTGACAGTTCTAGTTTGAGAAAATCAATCTATTACGTGAGAATCCTTTTTGTAAGAGTGAAAGTTGAAATCCAAGAATGAAAAACCCATAAATGTAAGTCATAATCTCAACTAGAAAATTAATGTGAAATTGCTGCTAGAATTTTTCAGATGCATCCTTTATTTTATCTGAAGAGATCAGCTGCAATTTGAACTTTAGATAGGAAATTGCATAAATACTTGGTGCATGGAAAATTCCAAGACTATGGTAAAATGGCAGGAGAACAGAAGAATCAGTAAATAACACTTTTGAAGGGTCAGCACAGACGTGACGAACTAAATGGCCTCTTTTTGTGCTGAAATCTATTATAATTCTGGAACTGCAGTGACCTAATGGCTGAATAAGCCTAATGTGTTTGCTAATATCAGCAATAGAAATCAATCATTTTATACCACCATATACTGTCAAGGCTGCATACAAAATATTGTAATTTTCACAGTCAATATTTTAACTGTATTGATCTGATATTTTGCTGGAGATATCTGAAATGTCGATATACATGCACATGGTACGGATGTATCCACAGAAAATTATTAACAGCATGAAAAGCCGACTTGAGAACCATTTAATTGTCAACTTTGTATGGTTTTTGCACAGCTGTAAGGAACATAGGCTAAGGAATAGCACATCCTTGCAAACAGAATAAATGATGGTTGCTTTCACTGTGCATTTGGAACATTCCGATAAATGTTTCAGCTGCTATTACAATTGTGACTATCTGCAAACAGCGTGACAGGCACAGATAAATGTGTCTTCTATTTCAACTAACAATAGGTCCCCTTCAGAGTTGTAAACATTATTATTTGAAGGAAACTTGTGTTGGATGTCATGAAAGAGCTTCTGATCCATTTGAATTAGGGATTAGATGTGGGTACAAATATGATGGATTATCTAGCATCATTTTTCTATATATATATGGTAGAGACATTAAGTCACACATTCTAGATATAATTCTGTACTACTAATGGAAAAAAATATAAACTTATCACAATACAAAGAGTTTATTAAAGTTTGAACCAGAAGTTATCTTGTTTGCATATCTAAGTTTCAATTGTGGCATATATTGAACTCGCCTCTTTGTTACAATGTTCTGGGCTCAAGATCCCTGTTGAGAACAATAATCAAGGCTGACATTCTACGGCATTGTCTGAGGGAGCATTGCACTGTCAAAGCTATCATCCTTTAGATGAGACATTAAACCAAGGATGCATCTGTAGCAGCCCCCACCATTAGGTGGCATAAAGAGCACACATTGGCGACAAATGCTCTATGTCACTCTTAAGGGACCAAAAGCAGCAGCCAAACTCAAAGATGGCACTACCAGAAGTTCGGAGGAAGTAGTTTCAACTTGAAGTTTTGTCTTATTCAGGACTTGGGAAGCCTGACACAATCATTCTACTGTTCCTAAGTTGCACACCAGGTTAAACTGCCTGTTGGTTCACCCCGTGAACAGATTATATCCAGATTCTCCAAATCTGCAATTTATTGGTTATGTTTTTAATTTTCTGTATTGCCACAACGTGTGTCAGTATGCAAGGAAATCCTCTCCTACCAGAGAACTGTGTCCTTATTTTCATATTTTAGATGAAAAATCTGACCTTGACATTTAAGTGCTTATAACGGAATGCAATTTGGTGTTCTCTTTCTCCTCCCCAGTGGTGTACCCCTGTCATTAGTCCTCTGTTGCATTCACTCTACTCCACACTGACCCTGCCTGAAGATGGGTAGCTGTGCCCAAGCATCAGGACTGCTGCTGGACCTCCACTCATCCAAGCGGGACCTGTCTTCACCCTTCCATATCTTAATTTACACTCATTTTATATGTCTTTCCTTTTTTTCACCCCAATTAGCAATCCTTTTGTCTTTTTCACTGGTTTGTTGATGTGGTTTGTCGCTATTACCAAAAGCTATCCAGTTTTCCTGGACATTTCTAAAGCGTGTGGCACCATACCCCATTGGGCATCCTTGTACAGGAGATCTGGCTCCAAATGCTAAGCCAGAAGCCAGTTTCAAACCCAAGACTACCGGACCACACAAATCTTGGTGCAGTCACAAGTCGGGCGGAATAATCCAAATCCTCTGTGACAGGGCAGAGCACTCATGGTGCGATCAAATCAGCTGAAGTTGAAGACATTTGCGAGATGTGATCTGTTACACATTGGCCATGGCTAGTTTGAGCTTGCAAACAATAACGCTAAAGATGAATAACTACAACAGTTGCAAAATTCAGTGGGGCAGGGATGGCCTGACAGCATTATGGATAATGCAAACATAATGAGCCAAATAATCTCCTTCTGCACAGTAACAATTCTGTAACTATTAAAGAAGTATTTCAGGAATGGTATTCAATTCTGCTATGCCAGAGATGAACTTGGTTTATCATGGTAGGTCATTTTCACTGACAAAACTACCCTATTACTCGAAGCATTAGCCCAGGATATGGTTTCTATATTACACCAGAGACACATGGATTTTGTAGGCACAAGGCAGCTTGCATATGAGTGTGTACTGGCCAGGGATGAATCAGGACATTTAATAACTCGTGAATGCGTGTGAGTCTTGTCAAACATATCAATAATAGCAGTGAAGGAGCTCTACATATACAGGATGTTTCATTAGTCCTTGGATGAAAGGAGCCACAGAATTCCTTACGGTGCATGGGGAGGATTAGATCTTCGTGCTGGATTACATCATCAAGTTTCCCATTGTTTGACAACAAGTTTGACAACTCAATGAGTGCAATTATCACTGACAGAATGACTGCTATTATCAGTTTATTTGGGGTCCGAATGCAAATGGAAATCTGACAGTAAGTAAATTGGCCAACTGTTTAAAGGCATCTACTAAACAAGGAGTGACCCACCTCATCGTCAACTGGCTATCTACATTTAAATGATTTATCAGAAACTACGGTATGTACCATCAAATTCATGATCTTTTATTGTTGAGCAACAAAGTAAGAACTTCCCATTAAATTGTGTCATTTTTCATGGAGAAGTGATTACAATGCTCAGTGTTACTGATGCACAGAAAGCAAGTGTAAATGACATTGCCCAGTAACTGCTTACCTGACTATTCCAAAACACGGGAAGCTCTTCTTCAAAGTCAGAGAAGAAAGCAAGACAATACACAATGAGTGAGTAGTTAGAGGACAATCAAAATTGCACTCTGGGCTGGAAGTGTGAATTAGAAGTCCAAATAAAAATACTTGGATACAGCAAAAGTTTCTATGATCAGTCCTTATCATGGGAAGTGATTACTGATCATGGTGGTACATAGCAATTGACAGAAGCCAGGTCAGAACAATGTGGAACATGCCAATAACACACAAAAAGAACAAGGAAGAAAACTGTGATAATGTCTTTGTGCTGATTTTGAGTGACAGTAGTCATCAGCAAAGCAACCAATTTGTCATACAAGTATAACTGAGGACAGTATACATCTCTCCAAAGCAAAACATTGAAATTTGAATTGTTAATCCAGTAAAGTTTGTTTTAACCTGTTTCTGTACTCACCAAATTGACAACATGTGCTTATGTACAATCATGTATATCTATTTGGGGTATATTTTGTCTTTGGAAAACAGGGCATGTTGGGTTATGGCTCACAGCCACTGTACTAGTTTACCTTTAAAGACATACTGATGATATAATCACTATCGTAACATTTCACTTGAGGGTATGAAGATCTCAGATTCCATCTTATTACAGGCCACATAAAATGTTGATAGGAGAATGCTACTCTTCGTAATTGAATAGTTCAAAGTTATACATACAAACATAGAAAATAGGATTAGGAATAGGCCACTTGGCCCTTCAAGCCTGCCCCACCTTTTAATGCTCATGGTTGATTCATCCGACTCACTGCCCTATTCCTGTTTCCCTCATACCCTTTGATCCCCTGACTGTACCTAGCTCCTTTTTGAAAACATTCAATGTTTTGGCCTCAATCACTTTCTGTGGCATGGATTTCCATCGGCTCATCACTCTCTGGCAATGACTACACCCTGAAGTGCCTGGAGACATAACATTTGTGTAGATCTGTGTGTGAACTGTAATAAGCATCTGTTAGATCTTTCAATATTATTTTAGCCACTTCTAGTTCTTATATTCTGAGAGATAACATAAGCATGAGCACACTAAGCATAAATACCCTGCTGGACACAAGCACATATATCTCCAATCACTATAAGACTATATCCCCAGGCCACTGATGCAATACTAAGGGAAATAGTTCCTTTCCAAACGTTTTTCCCAGGCCTGTCACAAGAAGGCTACACCACAATCAAATCTCCCCCCTTTTTTAATTCAATCATGGGACGTGGCAAAGGTTGGCTGGCAGACTCATTAGTGACATTTAAGCGACTGCTGGACATACACATGGACAGCAGTGAATTGAGGGGAATGTAGGTTAGGTTATTTTATTTTTGGATTAGAGTTATTTCACGGCACAACATCATGGGCCGAAGGGCCTGTACTGTGCTGTACTTTCTATGTTCTATGGCCTGTATTTATTGATTGAGTGGGTGATTGATTGATTGTCACATGTACCAAAGTATAGTGAAAAGCTTTGTTCATGAGTAATACAGGCAGATCGTAATTTGTAAAGGATGTACGGACCAAAAAGACTTAGACAGAGGCATACTGGTTACATCGCACGGGGCCTGCGCCGTTAGCAAAACCTATGTTATTTGAGCCTAGAGAGTCCATTCTTCAATCTGATAATGGCTGGGAAGAAGCTCTTCCTGAACCTGCTGGTGTGTGTGTTCTGACTTTTGGATTTTCTGCCTGATGGAAGACCTTGTAGGAGGCCATTTCCTAGGTGGCAATGGGTCTTCAATGATGTTGGCCACCTTTCCGCAGCAGTGAGCTGTGTAAATGGAGTCCATGGATAGAAGGTTGGCTTCTGTGGTGGTCTGGACTGTGCATGCTACCTTCTGTAGTTTCTTACTGTTCTGGGCACAGCAGTTGCTATATCAGGCCATTATGTACCCCGACAGTATGCTTTCAATGGAGCATCTGTAGAAGTTGGTGACGGACCTTATGGACATGCCAAATTTCCAGAGCTGCCTGAGGAAGAAGAAGCGTTGTTGTGCATTCTTGACCATCGCATCTATGTAGGAAGTCAGAACAGCTGTCAGTTATCGTTGCACTGAGGAACATGCCAAAGAAGTCAATCCTAGTTTTCCCCAAATGTAAACCTCGGATAATCCATGAAATAAACCATGAAATCCACTCACTACTGAAGACCAGACATGCAGTTTTCAAGTCGGATGAACAAGACCAATACAGGAAATTGAAATCTGACATCTGCAAAACCCTTTGAGAAGTATTTGTGAGCTGCCTTCTTGAACTACTGCTGTCCACATGTGGTAGGTAGACCCACAATGCCCTTAGTAAGGGAATTCTGGGTTTTTCACCACACGAGATCAACACTAATGCATCCAATCTTTGTTAATGTTGCAATTCTTTCATCCTGATGACAACTCTGTAAATCTCCTCTGTATCCTTTCTGTGATGACATGATCACAATGGCACTCAGCACTCAAGATCTGGCCTAACTATTGTTTCATACAGCTTCAGTATAACCTCTCTGCTTCTATATTCTATAGCTCAGCTAATACAGGAAAGTGTTGCATGTCTTCTTAACCATATTGCCAATCTATCCTGTCACCTTCCGGGATTAGATTAGATTAGATCCCCTACAGTGTGGAAACAGGCCCTTTGGCCCAACAAATCCACACTGCCCCTTGGAGCATCCCACCCAGACCCATATAACCCACACACCCCTGAGCACTACGGGCAATTTAGCATGACCAATCCACCTAGCCTGCACATCTTTGGACTGTGGGAGAAAACTGGAGCACCCGGAGGAAACCCACGCAAACACAGGAAGAATGTGCAAACTCCACACAGACAGTCGCCCGAGGCTGGATTCGAACCCGGGTCCCTGGTGCTCTGAGGCTGCAATGCTAACCACTGAGCCACCGTGCCACCCTACTGAACATGCTCTAAAAGGTCCCACATTCCCTTGATATCTCCTGGTCTTATCCATTTACTGAGAATTTATTTGCCTTGTTAGATCTCAAGAGTGTCAGCTCACACTTTCTGATGAACTCTATTTGCCACTTTTCTGCTCACCTTTAAAAGCACAAATTTAATACCGAACACCAAAATAGGAAATATGAATATCATTTAATATTTCTTGTTCCACATACAATTTTTTTATCTAGAGATGGAAGGTTGGGAGACATCATTTGACTTCTCTGCAGCTCAGCAGGTTGAAATTTGAGGATCATCAGACTGTTGCTATGCTGCTTAGAAAGTGGAGAATTGAGTGCCGTGGGTGTCATCTGTGTCATAGTGAAAGTGTTAATTAAAACTTTGGTAATCAAGGACTACCTATATTTCCACTAATGTCAACCAAGAGTGGATTAGTTATTGGTCTAAGAGTTTTTAAATATTTCTCTGCACCATAGCCCAATTCCCAGGTTAGAAGTGATTTTCCTTGCCATCAGGATGTGTCACAGAATCTCCAGGCCTATCTTCTCCTTTTGACCTCAATCACTGAGTCTGCGAACTGGAAAGCCTTCTCACTATTTTGCTGCTTCATTACCAGATCTCTACATGCTAGCACAATATTCTCAGTTTATAAGCAACAACTGTTGTAACATAAGTACACAATACTTGAAGAGGGACAAGCTGCATTTAAGAACTGCAGGCCAGCTGTACACTGTGCTAACTACCATACTACCTATTCCTTGTGAAGTGCACAACCTGTGAGTATTGCACTACAGTACTCAAGCTGCACTGTGACCCATGTCCAATATCAAACCAAAGTAAATGCTTCCTGTTTTGGTTCTACAAACCAATTGAGAATTCAGTCACCTTTTCAAAATTTACACATGGGATGTGGGTGTTATTGGCTGGACCGGCATTTATCGCCCACTTTATTTGCCCTTGAGAAGATAGTAGTGCACTGCCATCTTGAACCGCTACAATCCGTCTGGTGTAGGTCCACCACAATGCCATTAGCAAGGGAATTTGATGTTTTGACCCAACAATACTGTCACGCTGGTGAGTGGCTTGGAGGGGAACTTGCAAGTGGTGGTGTTCCCAAGTATCTGCTGCCCTTCTCCTTCTAAATGAAGTTGGTCATGGGTTTGGAAGGTACTGTCTAAGAAGCCTTGGTGAACTTCAGCAGTGCATCTTGTAGCTGGTGTAAACTGTGACTGGCAGTCAGTAGTGGAGGGATACCAGTAGGTCATAATTTGTTATTTAAGGGTGTTTGCAGATCATATTTCATGAAGATCGATTTAAGATACTTCCCCAAATTTGCATAAGTGTAAACTATTGTGTTTCTTGTCCTACTTTCACTGTTGCCTTTATTTGAAATAACTCATATTTTCAAGTGTTTAGTACTGATACCCTCAGTGATAAAACACTGCAGTACTTTAGTATCAGCTTCACAATTGTTAAAGTTAATCCTCTGGGCTTAAATAACAATGGAAAATAATGGTAGGTGTCGTTGACCCTAGCAATGTTTAATAAACACAATTCACAGAAGTGGGGAAGGTAACAGCTATGGTTATAACAATTACATTAGTATGTCAGCTTGATGCAGGTTCTAAGTGGCCTCAGTGTGTACAGGTAATTACTCTACTTATACTTGATATGGTTGCTGCTATTAAATGTCAAGCTGGTTTTTAGATATATGATGTATAATTAAAACCTGAATGAAAAGCTGAGCAGCATTTGTCTGGCTGGTTCTGCTTTTACACAACTGAAGCTCACTGGAGGCCTTGTACACATTCTTTTAAAATGAGGGGAATCCACACAGAGGGTTTCTTGTTTTAATCCACGCATCAAATGAGCTGCCAAGTACAGCTTTGGTGATTGTCCCAGAGGAAAGGAATTAAATATGGTACCAGTGACTGAGTTCATTTAGATCATGCTCTTATTTCCTTTAGTTCACTTGATATTAAGCTTAATTTTGGAGGTGAATAGGCTCTAGGTCTACAGATAACAGAACAAAATAAGTCAGCAAATGAAGGAACACAGAGATACAATGAAATTAAGATAGGATTTGATTGTCTGGCTTCAAGGAATTTTAATTTTGGACTAAGGAAGCATGTACTGGAAGCAGTTCCCATTATCTCTGATCTGGAATTGGAAGCAGTCCAGAGAAGTTCACTAACAGGTATGGAAGACTGTCTTAATAGGAACGGGTCAGTAAGTTGAGCCTGTACTCATTGGAATATAAAAGAATGAGAGGTGATGTTGAAACACACAAGATTTTCAGAGGACTTCATAGGGTAGGTGCAGTAAGGATGTTTCCTGTTTTGGGACAGTCCAGGATCAGAGGACATAATCTCAGAATAAAGGGTTGCATACGGATGAGGAGGAATTTCTTCTCTCATAAATTGTGAATCTATGGAATTCTTTGTTATAGATGGCTATAGGTACTGGGTCATTAAACATATTAAAGACTGAGATAGATTATAACACAAAACAGAGGACTGCAGCTGATTCTTGGAAGGAGTCAAAAGTTCGAGGCCACGTGATCGGTGGGACTTCTGTCCTACTCACAGAGGACTTCATACCTCGCTGTGCTGTGTACCACACCTTGCAAAAAGCTGTTAGGTTACTGTGGCCTTGAATGTCTCACTCTTTCAAAGAAGTAGCTCTGGACCTCAGTGTTGTCTTGCTGCCAGCAGGTTGACACTGGATCTAGCATATCTCGGTGTGTATAGGAAGGCTGAAGGTCTAAATTTGTTGATGATTTTCGACAGCTGGATGGCCTTGAACGCGTCCTGTGAACATTCCTGTATGTGCTGAAGATGGCATAATAAAAGTTGTGTTTCTGTACTGGCTGTTTGATACACTGTATAAGAGAGAGAGTTTAGTTACAAGTCATCATACTTCACCTCAGTCCGGGATTGCAAACAGAACCAGGAACAACCTCAGCCTCCAGACCAGTCGTCAGTCCAGGGGACCCCAATGAGCAGAAGGGCATAAGGCTTTTTTGCTTTCCCTCATTTTTGTTCTTTTTATTTACTTGATAAATGCTCCTTTCTTTTTTTTTGTCTTCTATTATTACTCAACAAATGTTCATTTTTTTAAGCAAATTGCTTTTGTTGAGTCTTCTCTTAACTACATTTAACTGAATCTGAAAAAAAAACATTTAGATACACCCTGCGATCAAAAACACTGTGAATTAAAGACCCCGTCTAATTTAATCCATTTCAAAGTGACATCGATTCACATCACACAGGAGCTTGAGTCTGTACGGTGTGTTCTCTTCAAGAATGTTTTCCTTGGCCTGGTATCGTTGCTGTAGATCCCCAGAGAACGCTCTTGTGAGAAGCTTCCTGTCCACTCCACCACAACAATCATGTTCCATTACAATGATAGGACAGCACATGCACTCTACATTTTCTTCAAAAGAGCTGAGAATACTATTGGGGATTATCATCACAGGGAAAAAAGAGATTGTGAATAAGGAAATTAGACTAAAGACTTAATGGTGAATTGTTGATGACTAAAATGGGTATAATGGAAGAACATGGGGATGGGGAGGAAGATGTGAAGTAAAGTGTTATCTCAATCGGTAGTCTAACAATACCTACTGAGAATGTACAGAATAACAACAGAACTGTAGATGCTATAAATCAGAACCAAAAACAGAAATTGCTGTTTTCAGAAGGGTCACTAGATCCAAAACATTCACTCTGATTTTTCTTCACAGATGCTGCCAGACCTGCTGAGCTTTTCCAGCAACTTCTGTTTTTGTCTGTGGTTAAGAACATGCATACATCGTTTTGTCACTTTGATGTCAGATCACACGTTATTGGACCTGAGTCTGCAGGTTTCTGGGAGGTGTCTTTTTTTTAACCACCACAGTACATAGTTATATTAGATTAGATTAGATTCCCTACAGTGTGGAAACAGACCCTTTGGCCCAACAAGTCCAAACCGCCCCTTGAAGCATCCCACCCAGACTCATCCTCCATAACCCACACACCCCTGAACACTACGGGCAATTTAGCATGGCCGATCCACCTAACCTGCACATCCTTGGACTGTGGGAGGAGACCAGAACATCCGGAGGAAACCCATGCAGACATGGGGAGAATGTGCAAACTCCACACAGACAGTCGCCCGAGGCAGGAATTCAACCCAGGTCCCTGGCGCTGCGAGGCTACAGTGCTAGCCACTGAGCCACCGTGCCGCCCTATCCAATTAAGCCTGTTAGGATTCATTCATCCTGAGTATAGAACAAATCTTACTATGATCACTGCTTTCCTAGTTGTGAAAGCCCAATAGTTCATACAAATACAGTCACATTTACTTTGTAGGCAATTGTCCAGTGATAATGTCATTGGGCTAAAAAACCCTGAGGACATCAGTTCAAATTCTACTGGAAAATTAAGTAAAATTTAAATGCAATCAATAACGCTGGATTTAAAAGTTGCTCTCAGTAATTGTGACTATGAATTGATAGTTTTTAAAAATGTCATTTTGATCACTAATGTACTCATTCACAAAGGAATTTTGCTATTTTAAGCAAGTTTATTCAATACATAACTCCAGATCTTGAGCAATGCTGGTGACTCTGAAATGGTATCTGAAGTGGCCTAGCAAGGCACTCAATTGTATCAAACGACTACAATTCAAATGGAATTGGACAGACCCAGACTCTGGAAATGACACTGACAAACCCAGTCCGGTCATGTGAGGAGGTGGGTGCCATAGCAGAGTTAGAGTGAGCATGAGGTAATAGGCAGGATATAATGACACTGTTGCTTGAGGAACAAAGGAGATCATTAACCTTCTACCTACAGCCTTGGGCATTTTCCAGAAACTGCACTCATTTGGATAGCAATCTCAAACCAGACTGGCAGGTTTTGGTGTCTTGATCTTGTCCAGTGGACCTGGGAAAAGAAGATGCTCCTCTCCTGTACTACCCCCGGTCCCAGTCTGCAAAGTGGGCCATCAACGTGCCCTTATCTGCCACGCCCTGGAGGAATATGTGGAACTGTGCAGGTCAGTTCCAGAATGCAAGCACTTAACTACAATAGTCTGGCAGATGGAGTACGGTGTTGAAAAACTTGAAGTCATCCATTTTGGTAGGAATAACAGTGAGAAGGAATATTATTTGGAAAGTAAAATATTGCAGCAGTGCAGAGGGCCCTGGGTGTCCTTGTGCATGAATTGCAGAAGGTTGGTTTGCAGGTGCAACAGGTAATTAAGAAGGCAAATGGAATTTTCTCCTTTATTGCTAGAAGGATTGAGTTTAAAAGCAGAGATGTTAAGTTGTATCTGCATAGGGTGCTGGTGAGGCCACACCTGGAGTATTGTGTGCAGTTTTGGGGGTCTCCTTACACGAGAAAGGATGTGCTGGCATTGGAGAGGTTGCAGAGGAGATTCATTTGGTTGATTCCAGAGTTGAGAGAGTTCGCTTACGAGGAGACACTGAGTAGACTTTGATTGTATTCATTGGAATTTAGAAGAATGGGAGGGCATCTCATAGAAATATATTAAATTATGATGGGAATAGATGAGGTAAAAAAGTAGAGGACGCTTCCACTGCAGGTGAAACCAGAACAAGAGGGCATAGCGTCAAAATTGGGGGAGCAGACTTAAGACTGAATTGAGAAAATGTCTTCACCCAAAGCGTTGTGAATCTGTGGAACTGCCTGCCCAATGAAGTAACAAAGTGTGGAGCTGGATGAACACAGCAGACCAAGCACATCTTAGGAAGACAAAAGCTGACATTTCAGGCCTAGACCCTTCATCAGAAAAGCCCTTTTCTGATAAAGGGTCTATGCCCAAAATGTCAGCTTTTGTGCTCCTAAGATGCTGCTTGGCCTGCTGTGTTCATCCAGCTCCACACTTTATTATCTCTGATTCTCCAGCGTCTGCAGTTCCCATTATCTCTGCCCAATGAAGTAGTTGAGTCTTTGTCATTGAATGTTTTTAAAGCCAAAATAGATAATTTTTAAAACAGTAAAGGAATTAAGACTAATGGTGAGAGTGTGGGTAAGTGGAGCTGAAGCCATGAAAAGATCAGCTATCAAATTATTGAATGGGGGAGTGGACTCGAAGGGCCAGATGGTCTACTCCTGTTTCTTATATACTTATGTTCTTATGTACATCAGGATGCTAGCTGACTTTGAGGGGAATTTGCGGCAGTGGTATTCTTATATATTTGTGACCCTGGTCAAGGTGATAGGGGTCATGGATTTACAAGGTGTTGTTGAAGGATCTTGACAAGTCTTGACTGAAGTGCATCTTGTAGATAGTACACATTGCTCCCATAAAAGTTACAGAAAAGTCAAACGAACTTTGGAAAAGAGATATGTAAAACTTTTCAGAGAGATAAGAGATGAGGTTCATAGACTTAATTGTTGGACAACTTGGTTTGGAAGAATCAGGGCATATGCCTTGAAGCAAAGTCAGAAATTGCTGGAAAAGTTCTGCAGGTCTAGCAGGTCTGTTACGAGGAAACTAAAGATAACATTTCAGGTCTATTGACTCTTCTTCAACATTGAAGTTTGCGCAGCAACACTCTTCAGGGCTTGTTTCCTGTTTTTATCAGGATCGAGGTGTGGCAGTGGAAGTAAAGGGCCTCCAAAGTGTGCACTAGGCAAGTCTTTCTCTGCTGAAGAAGTAAGAAGGAACTTGACAGCAGGACAAACTGCACAAATCTCTTTCTCTCTCAGTCAAGTATTTCTGAAAATCTGATGAACTTAAAGATATCAGTATTTTATACCATGTCACAAACCCTGGAAGATGGCCAGTTATGTCTAATCAAAGTCTGACTGACTTTGCATCTGAACTGAAATTTGGCCTGAAGAATTTTCAATATTTTATAGAGGTCAGTATTTCCACCTCATTGACCAGATACTTGGGAAAATGTGAAAAATCATCCCATTTCATCATTTAAGGTCAGGCTATTGACCTACAGAGGTTTTTTTTTCCATAAACATATTATCTTTGCAAAGCCGTTTCATCTTGTTTGTTGCGTTTGTCTGGGATTAAAAGAATAAAGCTTAATTCTAGAATATATTTAGTTGTGAACCAGTTCTGTTACTTGTTTAAAGAATAAATGTTGCTTATAAGAAATGATTTAGTTTTGAAGTAATTAAAGAAAGACAAGTGAAAGTCTTTTTTATCTTGAATAATGGCAAACGTTTGGCCATTATGGTGATTGAACCATGAATGGTGTGACTCGCAGTGGGTCTAGTTGTGTTTTTAGTATATTCCTCCTGTCAGAGTTGTGACACATTCCTCAAGCAATTGAAAATCCTTCTCAACGGGCAGCATCTTGCACCTTTCTCCCTGGTGAGTTCTATGAGAGTGAGGCAGTTAATCAGGTAGACCTCGCCACCTTCCCATTTCCAGCCCAATTCATTCCAGAGTTAGAGCACCCATTGATAGCCTTCCCATCCAGCTATCAACTGAAGCAACTACATGGGCTATTAAGGCTGCTGAGAATTAATTCCAGTACTTTCTGCTGTTACCTTTCATTGGCAACCCCTACTCAATATCGCCTTCCAGTCATTGCTCACATTGCCTGGGTCCCTTGTTGGTCTGAGGCTTTGGGTGAGTGCCATACTAGCAGTGCCCACTACCTCCATGGTGGTGCTACTGAGTACAAAAATACTGTCAGTCTTTAAATAAAGCCATGAGAAATTGTTCAACTTTAAAATTCTATGAATACCAGTAATTGATTATATTAGTTTGTGGTAACTCACTATTCAGAAAGCAATTATTCTCTGTATATTATTTCTTTAGCAGCTTGTGTTAGATGTGACTCTCTACAAATTGCTTTTGGCACTGATACTCAATAAAGGTCTTATGTTACTAAATTGTGTCATAGAAGTGGGTGGCACAAGGACGACTATTGTTTGCTTTTTGTTTGCTCATGATTTGGAACAATTCAGAAATGTTATTCACAGAATACCAAAGAAATTATCAAAAGGTGCCCTAATCAAGTGATGATACCATATCCATTATCTCATTTTTTAATCTTTCAGATGTTGAATTCTGAAATGCCATCAAAGTACTTGATGGACATTCATTTAGTATTGGCTGTAAATTATCTTTAATATTGAGACTCCTTTGCAAAGACAAATTTGTTTCACTAAACCACATTGCCTTCGTTCCCTGGCCATTTATCCAGCAGAATTGCATTCTCTGTGGTTGTAAAATATGTGTCTCATTCTTAATGAGTATGAATGCTTGTTTCTCAAGTTAGTAAAGTCCACAGATATTGATAGTTTTTTTTCCAGTTCACTGTCACCATCCAGCATGTGCAAATTGTTGGAACAATGTGTTAACAAATTTGCATAACAAATATTTACAGTTGTAAATATGGAGTCCCTTGTGAAATGTAAAAGCATATTGGGGCTAATGAGTGACCAAAATGCCTCACGAAGATAACAGGATTCAGGGAATGCTGAAGAAAGCTCAGATCAATTTTAATGTTTTACAAGGTCTATTGGCTAGATTTCCCCTGATGGGATGGAAAACAGTGCTGAGAACTGTTTGCCATCCTGTACCAAATCCTAGGGAAGCATCCATTTAGTTGGCTTTTCATAGGTGTACCCACTTAATTGGCATAAAGAGATGTTTTTGGCCTATGAGGGATGCTGGGTGGGCTTTTGGTCTTAAAGATCTCATGAGATGTCTTCTAACTTGAGAAAACTAGCTGTGGAAGGTAAGAAAGAGAGAGGGTAATTCTAAATGGGGGCGTCCTCTCTCTACAACAACCAGGGAGGAACACGGGATGAATTCCTACAGAGTGTCAAGTGGCTATTCCTGCATGTGGACAAGCAGGTTTATCTGGAGTACTATTAATCTCATCCCTTGGATCTCTACACAGGTTTCCTATTCTCACACGCCCAAACAAAACTCAATCACTGCATGAATCTAGAGACTGGAATGTTCTGGTCTTGATAATGCAGTTACTATATCAGCGAGAAGCCGAAATTTCAGCCCAACATCTGTTCATTGACTGAATGCAACAAACCAGTTTCCAACAGCAATATTTCAAAGTGACATAAATTCATTAAGTTATTTGTGTCTCTTAAGAAATGCCATTTTTCTTGCAGATATCCTGTTATGCAGCTTCCATCATATTATTTTTTCCCATAGATTAAGTATTTACAATATGGCAGAGGGCTTGAAATAACCCATGTCAGAGTCTAACCTGTACAACATTGAGAAGAGGAGGTGGCGCAGGTACATCAGATTCTGGAAGGTTATGGCCTGAACAACTGGGTCATGACCAGACCACAGGGATCACTGCTTGTTATAGCGGGCCTCCATGTAAATAAGAAGAACACAAGAGTTGTTGAAGCCTCACCCTAATATTCTGCATCAGTCTATAAATTTATAGTGGGAAAATATTTACAATACTTTATTCATCTGAAATCTGGCCATTATATTTCTTGTGGAAATGTTCACTTACTTGCTGAGCAAAGTACACAATATATGCTCGCACATGTGGAAATTTTAAAATCCAGCTCTACCTAAAAATCAGACTGTAATCTGATTTACTACTTAATCAGATTACTGGTCTATGAAAAAATCTTTGACATGATTCTTTGCTTTTACTGTCAATCAAGGTCAATGGAATGCATCAGTGGTCTTTATTGCATTTCATTTTTTCTGCGCTTTATTAAATTTATTAAGTGATGTTTTTAAGTAATTAACTCACTCTTCTGTTCCAACAACAATTTTGTTGCATTTTCCATAGTAGCAAAGCTCTTTGGATACAGCATTAAGAAATGTCATATTTTAATTATGATCTTTATTACAAGGCTAGTAGTTATGGCCCAATGGTTATGTATTCAAATCCCACAATAAGAAGTAGTGTATATATATTTAATGATAAGAGAAAATTATGGATCAACATCAGAGGGTGATTGTGAAAGCTGCAAGTTGACCAGAAAACAACAAACGGTTCATGGTTGTCCTTCAGAGGAGAAAATGTGATTTGATTTCCACATTCTATATTTGGTGTCTTGGATATAGATGTGAAATGCTATTTGGATAGCATTATCACAAAAATACATAGAAAAAATCCTGCGCTTGAAATTTTATCGACTTACAATTGCACATTCAAATCTATTTGCCCACTTGATAATAAGGACGACAGTTCAGAAGTTCATTTGTTGCAAAGCATTTTGGATTATCCCAGATAGATGATAACATATTATTTAAACGCAAGTTTTTAACATCTGTTGATACTAATCACTTACTTTAACCATAAGATAATTATTATCAGTCAACAGTGTGACTCCAGAGATATTTAGACTTTAAAGAGATACCAATTTCATGACAAACTGCTTTTTTGGGGGTAAATTAATTCAAAATGCTTGCTGAGTTGACTCTGTGTAATATGTTATGATAAAATAATGCGGGCCACTTTTGCTGCTCTTTCTTTTCCTGTCACAAAGATAAAATATAATGAACTGGCAGAATTTAAAAAAGCAAAATATGATCTGGGATATTTCAAATATTATTTCATATGCTTACCAAAATTCAAGATGATGTGGGGATAATAAAAATATATCACTTGACAAATGAAACAGATATGTTTCTTAGATAATAAAATGTGAGGCTGGATGAACACAGCAGGCCAAGCAGCATCCCAGGAGCACAAAAGCTGACGTTTCGGGCCTAGACCCTTCATCAGAGAGGGGGATGGGGGGAGGGAACTGGAATAAATAGGGAGAGAGGGGGAGGCGGACCGAAGATGGAGAGTAAAGAAGATAGGTGGAGAGAGTGTAGGTGGGGAGGTAGGGAGGGGATAGGTCAGTCCAGGGAAGACGGACAGGTCAAGGAGGTGGGATGAGGTTAGTAGGTAGCTGGGGGTGCGGCTTGGGGTGGGAGGAAGGGATGGGTGAGAGGAAGAACCGGTTAGGGAGGCAGAGACAGGTTGGACTGGTTTTGGGATGCAGTGGGTGGGGGGGAAGAGCTGGGCTGGTTGTGTGGTGCAGTGGGGGGAGGGGATGAACTGGGCTGGTTTAGGGATGCAGTAGGGGAAGGGGAGATTTTGAAACTGGTGAAGTCCACATTGATACCATATGGCTGCAGGGTTCCCAGGCGGAATATGAGTTGCTGTTCCTGCAACCTTCGGGTGGCATCATTGTGGCAGTGCAGGAGGCCCATGATGGACATGTCATCAAGAGAATGGGAGGGGGAGTGGAAATGGTTTGTGACTGGGAGGTGCAGTTGTTTGTTGCGAACTGAGTGGAGGTGTTCTGCAAAGCGGTCCCCAAGCCTCCGCTTGGTTTCCCCAATGTAGAGGAAGCCGCACCGGGTACAGTGGATGCAGTATACCACATTGGCAGATGTGCAGGTGAACCTCTGCTTGATGTGGAATGTCATCTTGGGGCCTGGGATGGGGGTGAGGGAGGAGGTGTGGGGACAAGTGTAGCATTTCCTGCGGTTGCAGGGGAAGGTGCCGGGTGTGGTGGCGTTGGAGGGCAGTGTGGAGCGAACAAGGGAGTCACGGAGAGAGTGGTCTCTCCGGAAAGCAGACAGGGGAGGGGATGGAAAAATGTCTTGGGTGGTGGGGTCGGATTGTAAATGGCGGAAGTGTCGGAGGATAATGCGTTGTATCCGGAGGTTGGTAGGGTGGTGTGTGAGAACGAGGGGGATCCTCTTGGGGCGGTTGTGGCAGGGGCGGGGTGTGAGGGATGTGTCGCGGGAAATGCGGGAGACGCGGTCAAGGGCGTTCTCGATCACCGTGGGGGGAAAGTTGCGGTCCTTAAAGAACTCTGCTTTCCGGAGAGACCACTCTCTCCGTGACTCCCTTGTTCGCTCCACACTGCCCTCCAACCCCACCACACCCGGCACCTTCCCCTGCAACTGCAGGAAATGCTACACTTGTCCCCACACCTCCTCCCTCACCCCCATCCCAGGCCCCAAGATGACATTCCACATCAAGCAGAGGTTCACCTGCACATCTGCCAATGTGGTATACTGCATCCACTGTACCCGGTGCGGCTTCCTCTACATTGGGGAAACCAAGCGGAGGCTTGGGGACCGCTTTGCAGAACACCTCCGCTCAGTTCGCAACAAACAACTGCACCTCCCAGTCGCAAACCATTTCCACTCCCCCTCCCATTCTCTTGATGACATGTCCATCATGGGCCTCCTGTACTGCCACAATGATGCCACCCGAAGGTTGCAGGAACAGCAACTCATATTCCGCCTGGGAACCCTGCAGCCATATGGTATCAATGTGGACTTCACCAGTTTCAAAATCTCCCCTTCCCCTACTGCATCCCTAAACCAGCCCAGTTCATCCCCTCCCCCCACTGCACCACACATCCAGCCCAGCTATTCCCCCCCACCCACTGCATCCCAAAACCGGTCCAACCTGTCTCTGCCTCCCTAACCGGTTCTTCCTCTCACCCATCCCTTCCTCCCACCCCAAGCCGCACCCCCAGCTACCTACGAACCTCATCCCACCTCCTTGACCTGTCCGTCTTCCCTGGACTGACCTATCCCCTCCCTACCTCCCCACCTACACTCTCTCCACCTATCTTCTTTACTCTCCATCATCGGTCCGCCTCCCCCTCTCTCCCTATTTATTCCAGTTCCCTCCCCCCATCCCCCTCTCTGATGAAGGGTCTAGGCCCGAAACGTCAGCTTTTGTGCTCCTGGGATGCTGCTTGGCCTGCTGTGTTCATCCAGCCTCACATTTTATTATCTTGGAATCTCCAGCATCTGCAGTTCCCATTATCTCAGATATGTTTCTACACAAGTTGTGCCTTCTTCTTTAAGAGGCAGTTTTTGTTTCTAGAAAGCAAGTTAACTTATTTCGATGTTTGAAGGCAAACTGCAAATACTAGCTGGTAGTTGCAATGCATATCCAATGGATTCATTTATGTTTAATGTAGCTCCCAGATACATTGTAGTCATCAACAAAATGTTGCATGATGTGTTTAGCATTTAGATATTAATACAGCCTGCTGAAAGGAATTGTGATCTCTAAATAGATCTCATGGTTTTTGATGAGATGATCGATGTAATTGTAATTTTACAAGCTTTGCCCATGAATTGGTATTGATTTTAGGATTATTTTGTTATTGTACGAGTGTAACTTTGCCATATGAAGGCTTTTGGTTGCCTTCTATTTCAGTGAATAAGTGTTGTGATTGAAATTGCACATTATACTTCCTAGTGAGGCAAATGTACACTGTTTGTGGTGGTCTGTAACTGTTCATTCAAGGAATCCAATTTGCTAGGGCAATATGTATTTCCATCACATGACTAATCAGGAACCTCTCCTGCTTTTGTCACCTGCTATTGGCGTACTTTGGAAGAATTTACAGGTTGGTATTCAACGTGTTTGGTGGCATTATAAACTCACTTTTCTTGGCTGTCGAATTCCATGGCGGGGCTTGAACTTCTAAATCAGAGGAAGAGACGTTAGCCTTTAAATGACAAGATCACAAGAAAAGAATTGTGATTCATTCGTAGCATGTTGCTAAGTAGACCCAGCCTTTAGCTACAAGCATAACTACAGTTGCTGGGACTTCAATGCTGCAGGAAGATCAAGAGCTTCTCGTTTCCACAATTTATGTGGGAGAATCTCCATTTCATCACATTGTTTGTAGTTCATACCATAGGAATCCTTATATTGATCGATGCAAAACTGTTTCAGAGATAATAGAAAACTGCAGATGCTGGAGAATCTGAGATAACAACGTGTGCAGCTGGATGAAGAGAGCAGGCCAAGCAACATCTTAGGAGCAGGAAAGCTGAAATTTCGGGCTGTTGAAGGGTCTAGGCCCAAAATGTCAGCTTTCCTGCTCCTAAGATGCTGCTTGGCCTGCTGTGTTCATCCAGCTCCACATCTTGTTATCTCGGATGCAAAACTGTTGCTTTTGTCTTTTTATAAACTAACAAATATTCAGAACCTTAAATGCGATCTGGGTAAATGTGAGGACCAATATATGTCCTCAAAGAGGCCTGCTTTTTAAGAGGTGCTAATTTCCCAACACCCCTTACATTCCAGCAGTATAGCACCGTCATACCAAAAAGTTCAAACACTTTTACTTCAGTTGTTTTTGGAGGCTCCTGAAGATCAAATAGTGGAACAAAATACCAGACACTGAACTGTCACGGCAACAACATATTGAAACAATCAGAACTTGAAAGAATGGGTCATGGAGCCAGAATACTTGGCAATTGCTTAGCAAAAATAATATATTTTGTGTCTGGGTTCATGGCAGTAAAAGAAAGTACTATCAGGAGACTCTGAAGGCTTTGCTTAAGCATATTGGCACTAACTTTCAATCCTGCTAGAAGCACACACAGGATGATGCACCAGGTGCACACAGATAATATATGGTGCTGCATTCTTTGAATGCAAGCATATATCAGGGTCAGACAGAAAACTCAAGGAGAGGAAATCTCAAACCAGAAAACCATTCAACACTCTCGGGTAGCCTGTCCTATTTGCTGCAAAGGTCTGGCACATTAGCCATAGCAATTGCCTTTGTACCCACTGCAGCCCCAACCATCTTCAACTGCTTCATCAATGACCTTCCCTCCATCATAAGGTCAAAAGTGGGGATGGTTGCTGATGATTGCACAATGTTCAGCACCAATTGTGACTCCTCAGATACTAAAGCAGTCCATATTCAAATCAGGACCATGTCCAGGCTAGGGATAACAAAGGGCAAATAGCATTCACACTACACAAATACCAAGTAATGATCATCGAAAATAAGTGTCAATCTAACCAATGTTCCTTGACATTCAATAGAGATACCATCATTGAATGACCTATTGTCAATGTCCTTGGGCTACCATTGACTAGAAGCTCAACTGGACTCAGCACATAAACATATTAGGTACAAGAGCAAGTCAAAGCCTAGTAATACAATGGTGAGTAACTCACCTTCTGACTTCCCAAAGCTTGCCCACCATCTACAAGGCACAAGTCAGGAGTATGACAGAATACTGTGCACATGCTTGGATATGTGCAACTCCAAGAACACTCAAGAAGCATGACCACATCTAGAACAAAGTTATCTGCTTGATTGACACCACATTGACAAGCATCCATTTCCTCTACCGCTAATGCTCAGCAACATCAGTGCGTATTGTTGACAAGGTGCACTGCAGAAATGCATCAAACGTCTCTGGACAGCACCTTGCAAACCCCATATCACTTGTCTCTCAAAGGACAAGGGCAGAAAATATCTGGAAACACCACCACCTGCAAGTTCCCCTCCAAGCCACTCACCATCATAACTTGAAAGTGTATTGCCATTTCTTTACAGACACCTTTGATATGACACCTTGCCAAATGTCTTCTGGAAATCAACATACAACACATCAACTGGTGCCCATCATTTATATTGTCTGTAACTTGTTCAAAAATCTCAAATGATCTTTCAATCATAGAACCATTTGAACTTTGCTTGATTATGCTAAATGCCCTGCTATAACTCCCTTAATAAGAGATTCTGGCTTCTTCCCTATGCCAGATTTTGGACAATCCCATCACTCTCTGCAAACAATCTCCTTCCTTTGTAGACTAGTGGAGTCACTTGTATTATTTTACGGGCTGATGTGACTATTCCAGAATCTAGGGGTTTTTGGAAAATTTTCCTTTATTTACATTATTAAATCCCTAAAGAGCTAATGATCAGTTGGCTGAACGTTCCTTTCTATGTGCGTCTAGAAAGTCTTACACTGATTTAATCTTTCTGGATAGAAAAAAGGGCACAGAGAATTACAGCACAGCAATAGGCCCTTCGGCCCTCCAAGCCAGTGCCGATCGAGATCCTCTGTCTAAACCTATCATCTATTTTCTAAGGGTCTGTATCCCTTTGCTTCCTGCCTGTCCATGTACCTGTCCTGATACATCTTAAAAGACACTATCGTAACTGCATCTAGCACCTCTGCTGACAACGCATTCCAGGCACCCACCACCCTCTGCGTAAAGAACTTTCCATGCATATCTCCCATAAACTTTCCTCCTCTCACTTTGAGCTCATGACTCCTAGTAACGGAGTCCCCCACTCTGGGAAAAAGCTTCTTGCTATCCATCTTGTCTAACCCCTCATGATTTTATAGATCTCAATCAGGTCCCCTCCCAAACTCTGTCTTTCTAATGAAAATAATCCCAATCTACTCAACCTTTCTTCATAGCTAGGGCCCTCCATACTAGGCAACATCCTGGTTCACCTCCTCTGCATCCTCTCCAAAGAACCACATCCTTTTGGTAATGTGGCAACCAGAACTATACGCAGTACTCTAAATGTGGCCGAACCAAAGTCTTATACAACTGCAACATGACATGCCAACTCTTGTACTCAATACCCCGTCCAATGAAGGAAAGCATGCCGTATGCCTTCTTGGCCACTCTATTGACCTGCATTGCCACCTTCAGGGAACAATGGACCTGAACACCCAGATCTCTCTGTACATCAAAATTTTCCCCAGGACTTTTCCACTTACTGTACAGTTTGCTCGTGAATTAGATCTTCTAAAAGGCATCACTTCGCATTTGCCCAGATTGAACTCCATCTGCCATTTATCTGCCCAGCTCTCCAATCTATCTATATTCTACAGTAATCTCTGACACTATCACTATCTGCTTCTCCACCAATCTTCGTGTCATCTGCAAACTTGCTAATCAGACCATGTATGCCTTCCTCCAAATCATTTAGTATATCACAAACAACAGTGGTCCCAACACAGATCCCTGTGGGACACCGCTGGTCACAGGTCTCCAATTTGAGAAACCCCCTTCCACTACTACTCTCTGTCTCCTGTTGCCTAGCTAGTTTTTCTGATCCATCTAGCTAGCACACCCTGGACCCCATGTGACTTCACTTTCTCCATCAGCCTGCCATGGGGAACCTTATCAAACACCTTACTGAAGTCTATGTATATGACATCTACAGCCTTTCCTTCATCAATCAACTTTGTCACGTCCTCAAAGAATGCTATTAAGTTGGTAATACATGACCTTCCCTGCACATAGCCATGTTGCCTATTACTGATAAGCCCATTTTCTTCCAAATGGGAATAGATCCTATCCCTCAGAATCTTCTCCAGCAGCTTCCCTCCCACTGACGTCAGACTCATCAGTCGATAATTACCTGGATTATCCCTGCTCCCCTTCTTAAACAAGGGGGCAACACTCTGATGAAGGGTCTAGGCCCGAAACGTCAACTTTTGTGCTCCTGAGATGCTGCTGGGCCTGCTGTGTTCATCCAGCCTCACATTTTATTCTCTTAAGGTCCTGGCTGTTTCCTCTCACTTCCCTCAATAATCTGGGATAGATCCCGTCCGGACCTGGGGACTTGCCCACCTTAATGCCTTTTCGGATACCCAACACTTCCTCTCTCCTTATGCTGACTTGACCTAGAGTAATCAAACATCTATCCCTAACCTCAACATCCATCATGTCTCTCTCCTTGGTGAATACCAATGCAAAGTACTCGTTAAGAATGTTATCTTTCTACTCTGACTCGATGCATAACTTTCCTTTTTTGTCCTTAAGTGGGCCAATCCTTTCTTTAGTTACCTTCTTACTCTTTATATATGAATAAAAGGCTTTGGGTTTTTCCTTAACTATGTTTGCTAAAGATACCTCATGTCCCCTTTTAGTCCTCTTAATTCCTCATTTCAGATTCACCCTACAGTCCCGATATTCTTCCAAAGCTTCATCTGTCTTCAGTCACCTAGACCTTATGTATGCTTCCTTTTTTCTGTTCGCTAGCGTACAATTTCACCTGTCATCCATGGTTCCCTAATCTTGCCATTTCTATCCCTCATTTTCACAGGAAAAGGTATAGCTTTTTCCTATACTTCAATTTCTTACTCTTTATGAATCTTTTCATTATCACCTGCTGTTTATGACCTTACTGAGATCAAATGACCTAAAATTGATCACAAATTTAGATTTATGATAAAGAAGTCTCATTTTTTCTTTCATAATTGCAATGATGACAATATTGGGCCACTTCTTAAACTTTTTGAAAATTGGAACCATGTTGCCTTGCTTTGATCCGACAACAGTGCTTTATTGTGAATGAATGGTAAAATTATCCCTTTGCTGGAAATAGATGACGACTCTACGTGAATGTTATTCACCTCTGTGCTTTGGCGGGCAAAACTGTAATAAACATGATAAGATTGTATGCTTTTAAGCTGCTAACATATTTCTGTTCAGTCTTTCATGTGATAAGATGTTGAATCAATAAAACCATGTGTCAGGGACCTGACTCTCAGCGGTGCCCTTTACAGAGAAGCCTTTGACATTCAGATTTCAGTTTTTAGGACAATGTTATGAAGGTTGTGCAACACAAGTAGAAAACAATGAACAATATTTCAGTTTAGTGACAGGAATAAAATAGTATAACAAAATACCAATGCTGAAATTCTCTTAGGAGTTCATTTTATCAATGCCACACATAATATATCTCTGTCAGAACCATTGAGTAATTTTCTAGGGCCTTAATGCTGTAAACATTCATAAATGTCGTACCTAACAACAGGACAAACGGAATTTTAGTCAACACATCACAAATGACAGTAAGAATTTAACCTGACTTGTGTGCTGGTATTAGTTACTCCTGTTTATTGAACCCTATACAGAATAAAGCTGTATATCAGAAAGTCTGAATCATTATGGAATTTCTCTGAGATGAGCATAAATGTGCCTTAGACTTTAACGAGATATAGCAAGGAAAAAATATTGAATTAGTAAAGGTCAATCAGGCCTTCAATTCTGTTGCATGATTCATTTTGATTATGTCTTCATCTGTGTCTTAAATCTATCTACTTGTTGTGATACTGTAAACTTAAGAGTAATGAATTCAACAAAATTACTATTCCAGCATGGGATATGTTACACCTGGGCAGTCAGTGTCCTGTCACATTGCAATAGACAATATACAAACATTGTGCTGTCTCATATCAGGCATGATTGAATGGTGGAGCAGACGCGATGGGCCGAATAGCCTAATTTCTGCTCCTGCTATGGTCTGTTCAAACACATGACTAGCGCAGAGTCCAGTCTGAAAGGTGCTGCTGATTTATCTATTTGATATATTATTTTCACATGGACCAAGATACAGTGAAAAGTAGTGTTTCGCATGCTAATCAAATGAATCATACCTTATAGAAGTACATCAGGGTATTGGAACAGGATGCGGAAGACAGTGTTGCAGCTACAGAGATGGTGCAGAGAAAGATGAACTCTTAATATATGAAAGGTCCGTTCATCAGTCTAATAATAGCAGTGAAGAAACTTCTTGAATCTGTTAGTATGTGTTTCCAAACTTTTATATCTTCTGCCTGATGGAAGTGGGTAGAAGAGATTATAACCAGGTTGGGAGGGGTTTTTGATTATGCATGCTGCTTTCCTGAGGCGGCAGAAAGTGAGGGCAGAGTCATTGGATGGAAGGCTGGTTTTCATGATGGACTGTGCTGCACCCACAACTCTCTGAAATTTCCTGTAATCTTGGGAACAGCTGTTACAATATCAAGCTATGATGCATCGAAGTAGGACACTTTCAATGGTACATCTATAAAAATTGGTAAGAGTCATTGTGGACATGCCAAATTTCCATAGCCTTCAAGGAAGTAGAGGCTTTGGTGTGCTTTCTTGACTGTAGCATTCATGTGAATGGGCCAGGAAACATTGTTAGCAGAGGGTACACCACACATAGTGTAAGGCTAGCCATTGTCTTTTAAAGGAGAGCTGCACATAGTGAATAGAAGCTGTGCAGTATATCTGTGAAAGAGTTGGATAGGTACAAAAGCATAACAATTAGAGCCAATAAGCATGAGGGAAGGCTTCCAATTTTTCTGACAGAGCATTAATCCAGGAAGTGGAAGGATACTGAGAATTAATAGCAGAATTTGAACAGCCAAGGTAGGATGCAGTTTTGTGTAGTCGTTCACAGGATAAAACGGTGAAAAGTGGGTCAGGAAGCCAACTTGATTTTGCCCAGTTCTGTATTTAACCTGAGTTAGGATAAGAATGAGGTTTGCAATCAAATATGGTACCTCCTTGCAGCAATTGACTAGGTGGCTTCAATATCTAAGTCTCAAATTAACTGAGAATTTAACTCAAACATTTGGCTTTGACAGACAACACAGGTTATGCAGAATTCACCAAGGTCAACCAAGTAAGACCATAGTGGGCAGTTGCTTATTCAGTGAAGCTGTAAAGCTGAAACTGTGCCTGGCCGACAACAATTCCGCTGAGACTACTTTTATTACTTGTCAGGTGTTTTCCAAAGTCTTTGGAATCAGTTCACCTGCCTTGGACTGCATTTGCCTTGCTCTTCATAACCTTCATTGAAACATGGTCTACCTTGTATCTCTGATGAGGAACTGGAAGAGCAGCACTAACAAAACCAAAAGCACCAGGGGCATAGGGAACAATATGATATTTTATTCCTACTTGTTGGTATGTCAGTAACTAAGAGTCACAATTTCAAGACTGTCGGCAATAGAGCTAAGAGTGAGATGAGGGGAAATTTCTTTACCCAGACAGTTGTTAGAATTTGGAATGTGCTGCCTGGCAGAGTGATGGACACAGATCCCATAGGAAGTTTCAAAAGAGAGCTGAACATATACTTGAAAGTGATTAATTCAGGACAGCTGGAGAATGGGACAAGCTGGTAGCTCGTTTGGGAACCAGTACAGGTACAATGGGTTGAATGTCCTCTTTCTGCACTGTTAAATTCTCTGTTTCCATGATCCATCTACATTGTATTCTTCTTGTGCATGCATGGCATACCCATGCTAGTGGGGACTGCAAGTGGTTGGAAATATATTGGACAACAATTTTCCAGTCATGCTTCCATGGCACTGTTAGCAGTGGCACTATGGAGTCCAATTTTGCAACCCTAATAGCCCTGCCTAATGCAAAGCTATCAGCCTCAGTCTTGATTTATTTTCCATTGACCTAGCATTGACAGGCTTTTGGGGAGAATAGAGTCCCTACATTTTCATTACGCCTAAATGAAGAAGAACTTACATGAATGGTGTAAATGAAACATTCAGATAATGCTGTGATTTATACACTCACCAATCAAAATAATTAATTTGTTACCATAGTAAATGTTAAAGACCTCAATTAAGTTACGCCTTTCTCTTCTTTCCTCAAGGAAATGCAAATTTGCTTTGTGCAACAAGTTAATTTTAGGACATTTTAGCAAACAGTGTAGGCGATTTTGTTGCAAAGGACTGCATTTAATTATGACACTAACAACAAGCAGAATTACCAGCTATTCATCTAAATAAACATAAGCACTAGGGTCCAATTATTTCTTTAATTTTTAATGAGCCTTCCTGTAGAGACAAAAGCTGCGGAAGTCTTATATTGTGATTCCAACCTCTAATGTATTGGTTGAGTTTTGCTAATCCATTAGGGAACTGGAAGGGAAATTATTTGTTTGGTTTTTTTGGTGTTTGCAGAACAGAGCAGGTGGTAAGGGATTGGAAAATCACACCAAAATCATTCTAAGTGGATCTATGCCCAGGCCTCACGATATATGAAATTTTAGTTGGCCGAAGGAACAAAAGCAATAGAACAGAAATTAAAGTAAGTGATAACTAGCTTCTGCAAAATAATGTTTCATTTCAACTTGAACATTGAGTACAGATTTGGGCAACTTGCCATGTTTGACATGGGGGACATAGAATGTGCACTTCAGTTAATGAAGAAGTGGATTGGCCACCTGAATTTTGTAAGTGGGAGAGATGTTGACTTTGGATAAATGAAGTACTAAAATTCTTCAAAGTACTAAAGTTCTTCAAACCTGGATCCCTGAATAATGTTTAAATATGAAGTTCCACAGGAGTTCTTCTAGTTTTTTAGAATAATGTACAGTAATGATGAAATAAATATATATCATATATATCCTTGTTTTCAACCATTTGGGCTGGTCCTGAATGGGAATGGACTGAAGTATTGGTACCAATTGTCTCTATGCAGCCTTGACAAAGTTTTGTTAGAAAATTGGAAAATTTCCCGAATTTTCAGAGCAAAATTAGGGACAGAGAGACATAAGAGAAGATTATGGCAGAATTGTGATGTACCTTTATACTCGGAGGCAGTGGATACAAGGAAATAAAGGAAAGTCTTGCATTTATATAGCATCTTTTGAGGACATCTCAAAGCATCATACAATTGCTGGTAACACAGTGTGGAGCTGGTGAAGCACAGCAGGCCAGACAGCAGGAGAAGGCCAGAGGAGCAGGAAAGTTGACGTTTTGGGTCAGGACTCTTCTTCAGAAAATACTTTTAGAAGTATAGTCATTATTTTGATGAAGGAAATATGCCAGCCAATTTGTATGCAGTAAACTCCCATAAGCATTAATGTGATTTTCTTTGTGATAGACAGTTGCAATATTGGAGTAACAACCTCGCTCTTCAATGTAATGACATGCACTTCATGTCCACCTTGGAAAGCAGACAGATTTACCTGTCATGTGTCATCCAAAAGACAATGACTCTGACAATGCAGCGCTACCTCAATGCAGCACGATGATGCCAGCATATATTTTTGTACTCCAACAGATACCATAAATCATAAGAGGTTACTGTATACATTTTTGTGACATAGTGCTGCTAACTAGAATGAGAAATGAAGCAGGATAAAAAAGTACTTATATATTTAAAATTGGTCTTGTGGTCATTCACAGCTCTGTATGTCTCCATGGTCTGTTTTAAATGGCACGTGAGGAAGAGTGAAAATTATTATCTGTGTGCATTATCTTAAGTTACAGTTAATAATGTTCACCTGAAGCTTCCTTGATTTCCATTAGGAGTTGTGAAGAAAATTAGCTGTAGGTCATTCATCAAATTAGTAGTGTTTTTTTTTTCATTTTTGCGCCTCTATCAGGAGTCAGGGAAGGGGAAACAGTGGACGTAATATATAGTAAAGTTTCCATGGCATGGTACCCATCATCCGAATTCTCATGCAACTGGCGATCGAAGGGAATAGGTTTGCTCCTTCTGGGAACGGACTTTTCCAACACTTCTATCCCTCCTTTTATTTAAACTTTGTTTATGGTATTTATGTGCGGTCTAGGCTACATCTGGCAAGTTCCCTGCATATGCAGGGCAAAAGGGAGTTTACTGTATTTGGATTTACGGAAGGCATTTGATAAATCACCGTACATTAAGCTATTTAATAAGATAGGAGCCCATGGCGTTGAAGATAATATAGTAGCATAGGTAGAGGATTAAAAACAAAGTTGCTGGAAAAGCTCAGCAGGTCTGGCAGCATCTGTGAAGGAAAAAACTGAAATACCGTTTCGGGTCCCGTGACCCTTCCTCAGAATTGATGGTGTCTGGGAAAACGTCAGTTTATATGCAGAAAATAGGGAGGTGGGTGGGTAGTGAGTAAATGATAGGATAGGGCCCAGAAAGAGACACCCTCCACCGACACCCTCATCCGCCTAGCCGAACTCGTCCTCACCCTCAACAACTTCTCTTTCGATTCCTCCCACTTCTTACAGACTAAGGGGGTAGCCATGGGCACCCGCATGGGCCCCAGCTATGCCTGCCTCTTTGTAGGTGACGTGGAACAGTCCCTCTTCCGCACCTACACAGGCCCCAAACCCCACCGCTTCCTCCGTTACATTGATGACTGTATCGGCGCCGCCTCTTGCTCCCCAGAGGAGCTCGAACAGTTCATCCACTTCACCAACACCTTCCACCCCAACCTTCCGTTCACCTGGGCCATCTCCAGCACATCCCTCACCTTCCTGATCTCTCAGTCTCCATCTCAGGCAACCAGCTTGTAACTGATGTCCATTTCAAGCCCACCGACTCTCACAGCTACCTAGAATACACCTCCTCCCACACACCCTCCTGCAAAAATTCCATCCCCTATTCCCAATTCCTCCGCCTCCGCCACATCTGCTCCCACGATGAGGCATTCCACTCCCACACATCCCAGATGTCCAAGTTCTTCAAGGACCGCAACTTTCCCCCCACAGTGGTTGAGAACGCCCTTGACCGCGTCTCCCGCATTTCCCGCAACACATCCCTCACACCCCGCCCCCGCCACAACCGCCCTAAGAGGGTCCCCCTCGATCTCACACACCACCCCACCAACCTCCGGATACAACGCATCATCCTCCGACACTTCCGCCATCTACAATCCAACCCCACCATCCAAGACATTTTTCCATCCCCACCCCTGTCTGCTTTCCGGAGAGATCACTCTCTCCGTGACTCCCTTGTTCGCTCCACACTGCCCTCCAACCCCACCACACCCGGCATCTTCCCCTGCAACCGCAGGAAATGCTACACTTGCCCCCACACCTCCTCCCTCACCCCTATCCCAGGCCTCAAGATGACATTCCACATTAAACAGAGGTTCACCTGCACATCTGCCAATGTGGTATACTGCATCCACTGTACCCAGTGTGGCGTCCTCTACATTGGAGAAACCAAGCGGAGGCTTGGGGACCGCTTTGCAGAACACCTCCGCTCGGTTCGCAATA
Organism: Stegostoma tigrinum; assembly: GCF_030684315.1. Classification (NCBI taxonomy): domain Eukaryota; kingdom Metazoa; phylum Chordata; class Chondrichthyes; order Orectolobiformes; family Stegostomatidae; genus Stegostoma; species Stegostoma tigrinum. The sequence goes on from NC_081354.1 coordinate 65,349,826, forward strand.
AACAACTGCACCTCCCAGTCGCAAACCATTTCCACTCCCCCTCCCATTCTTTAGATGACGTGTCCATCATGGGCCTCCTGCAGTGCCACAATGATGCCACCCGAAGGTTGCAGGAACAGCAACTCATATTCCGCCTGGGAACCCTGCAGCCATATGGTATCAATGTGGACTTCACCAGTTTCAAAATCTCTCCTTCCCCCACCGCATCCCAAAACCTGCCCAGTTCGTCCCCTCCCCCCACTGCACCACACAACCAGCCCAGCTCTTCCCCTCCACCCACTGCATCCCAAAACCGGTCCAACCTGTCTCTGCCTCCCTAACCTGTTCTTCCTCTCACCCATCCCTTCCTCCCACCCCAAGCCGCACCTCCATCTCCTACCTACTAACCTCATCCCACCTCCTTGACCTGTCCGTCTTCCCTGGACTGACCTATCCCCTCCCTACCTCCCCACCTATACTCTCCTCTCCACCTATCTTCTTTTCTCTCCATCTTCGGTCCGCCTCCCCCTCTCTCCCTATTTATTCCAGAATCCTCACCCCATCCCCCTCTCTGATGAAGGGTCTGGGCCCAAAACATCAGCTTTTGTATTCCTGAGATGCTGCTGGGCCTGCTGTGTTCATCCAGCCTCACATTTTATTATCTAAGAGAGAAAGACAGTTGGACAGACAAAGGAGTTGTTAACGTTGCACTATAAATAAACCTTTTTTTTCCCTTTTGGCCATCAAGACCAACAAGATGCAACAACTCAAACATACCCATGGCCCTCTGGAAACTTCCTCTCCTCCCCTTCACCATGACTCCATCCCCTCTCCCAACACCCCATCACCTCACCTCCTGTCAGATATTCACCATCCCTCCTAACCTTCCACTCTCCAATACCGAACACTCCATACTGAGCAAAGGCCTCAGCTTTATTCCCCTGCGTACCCACGTCAACGAATTTTGGGCACGACATGACGTTGAGCTCTTCTTGCACCGCTTTTGCCTCCATGATCATTTCTATGGACAAGAATCCTCTCCCCGTCCCAAAGACCTCTTTGCCCAGTTCCAACACTCTCCCTCCACCTGGACACCTCCCTACAGCCTTTTACCTGCACTCGATCTGTTCATTGAGAATTGTCAACATGATCGTGGTTGCCTCAGTTTCGCTGCCCCTCTCACCAAATCCAACCGATCTCCCTCTGAAGTGACTGCACGTAGATCTAACCCTGACTTTGTCATGAAGCCTGCCGATAAGGGTGGTGCTGTTGTAGTCTGGTGAACTGACCTCTGTCTTGCAGAGGTTGAGCGCCAACTCTCAAATACCTCCCCATCTTCCCCTGGACCATGACAACACCACGGCACATCAGGCCATTCTGTCCACTAAAGTAACTGATCTTATTTCATCCGGTGATCTCCCCACTGCTGCTTCCAAGCTGATGATCCCCCAACCCCGCACAGCTTGTTTCTACCTCCTGCCCAAAATCCACAAACAGGACTGTCTGGGCAGACCCATTGTTTCAGCCTGCTCCTGCCACACAGAACTCACCTCTTCTGAGCTTGACTCAGTCTCCTCATCCCCAGTCCAATCCCTGCCCACATCCATCCATCATTCCATTGATGCTTTATGTCAGTTTCAAAATTTGCGGTTTGCCAGTTCCAGTTGCCTCCTCTTTAGCATGGATGTGCAATCTCTTTACATGTCCATTCCCCACCTGGACAGTCATAGGGCGCTCTGCTTCTTCCTGGAGCAAATACCTGAACCATCCCACCCACCACCACCCTCGTCTGCTCGGTTGAGCTCATCCTCACCCTCACCAAATTCTCTGTTAACTCCTCCCATTTTCGTCAGGTAAGAGGGGTTGCCATAGGTACCTGCATGGTCCCTAGTTATGCCTGTCTCTTCATGTGTTACGTGGAACATTCCTTGTTCCAGTCCCATTCCGGCCCCCATCCACAACTCTTTCTTTGATATAATCGGTGCTACTTCCCTCTCTCGTCTGGAATTGGAAAACTTCATCAATTTCGCCTCCAATTTCTACCCTGCCGTCATTTTCGCCAGGTCTAACTCTGACTTCTCCCTTCCCTTCCTCGACATTTCTGTTTCCATTTCTGGGGTTAGATTGACCACTAACATCCATTATAAATCCATTCATGCTGCAACTGTACAAAATGCTAGTACAGCCTCATTTGGAATATTGCATGCAGTCCTGGTTGCCCCATTACAGGAAGGATGTGGAAGCATTGGAGAAGGTGCAGAGGAGATTTACCAGGACGTTGCCTGGTCTGGAGCGCAGGCCCTATGAAGAAACACTGAGGTACTTGGGTCTGTTCTCATTGGAGAGAACGAGGCTAAAAGGGGATTTGATAGAGACATACAAGATGATCAGAGGATTAGATAGGATAGGACAGTGAGAGTCTTTTTCCGAGGGTGATGACTTCAGCTTGTACCAGGGGGCAGAGCTACAAATTGAGGGGTGATAGATTTAAGACAGATGTCAGAGGCAGGTTCTTTACTCAGAGAGTGGTAAGGGCGTGGAATGCCCTGCCTGCCAATGTAGTTAACTCAGCCACATTTGGGGCATTTAAACAGTCCTTGGATAAGCATATGGATAATGATGGGATAGTGTAGGGGGAGGTGCTCAGATTAGTTCACAGGTCGGCGCAACATCGAGGGCCGAAGGGCCTGTTCTGCGCTGTATTGTTCTATGTTCTATGTTCTAAACCCACTGGCTCCCACAGCTACCTGGATTATACATCCTCAGACCTCACTTCCTGTAAAGACTCCAATCCATTCTCTCAGTTCCTCCGTCTCCGTCGTATATGTTCAGATGAGGCTAACTTTGACAAGGGAGCTTCTGAAATGTCCACCTTCTTCCTCAATCGAGGATTCCCCAGCTCTGTTGTCGACAGGGCCCTCAACCAGGACCAATTCATCTCCCCCACTCCCGCCCTCACCCCTTCACTTCCCTCCAGCAACAGCGATAAGGTTCTCCGTATCTTCACCTACCGTTCCACCAGCATCCACATTCAGAGGATCATCAAACGCCATTTCCGCCACCTCTGAGATTCCACCACCAGACACATATATTCCCCACCTCTCCGTTGTCCGCCTTCTACAGGGACCGTTCCCTCTGGGACACTGTGGTCCACACTTCCTTCACTCCCAAAACCTCCTCACAGCCCTATAGTACCCTTCCCTGTAACCAGCGAAGGTGCAACACCCGCCCACTTACCTCCTCCCTCCCCAGTATCCAAGGACCCAAACATACCTCCATGCGAAGCAACACTGCAGTGTTCCAGCGAAGCCCTACACAAACTGAAGGAACAACACCACATTTTCCATTTGGGGACCCTGCAGCCCTCCGGACTCAGCATTGAGTTCAATAATTTTAGGGCCTAAACTCTGCCATGTCCCAGCCCCCTACCCCACACACCAGCCCTTGTTACCACATAGCCTGCCATTACACATCCCTTATTGTTAGTCACTAACAGTCCCCATTAACAACTACTCACCTTCCCTGCCTGATCATTAGCAGCTCCTTTGTCTGTCTAACTGTCTTTCTCTCTTTCTGGGCCCTATCTTATTGTTTATTCCCTACCCCACCCACCTCCCTATTTTCTGCATATAAACTGATATTCCCAGCCACCATCGGTCCTGAGGAAGAGTCACCGGACCTGAAATGTTAACGTTGTTTCTTCCTTCATAGATGCTGCCAGACCTGTTGGGTTTTTCCAGCAACCTTGTTTTGTTTCTGATTTACAGCATCCACAGTTCTTTCGGTTTTTATTTGGTAGAGGATTAGCTAATTAATAGAAGACAGAGATTTGGGATAAGGAGGGAATTTTCAGGATGACAATCTGTAACTAGTGGAATGTCAGCAGGATCAGTGCTGAGGCTACAATTGTTTATAATATATTTATGACTTGGATGAGGCAAGTAAATATACTACAGCCATGTTTGTACAGGATGCAAAAATAGGCAGGACAGCAAGTGGTGAGGATGACACAAGAAGTCTGCCGAAGGATACAGGAAAGTTGACAAAAACTGGCAGATGGAATTAATATGGGAAAGTGTGAAGTCATGTACATTGTCAGGAAGAATAAAGGAGCTGAATGTCACTTACAGGGAGAAAGAATGAAGAAAGCTACAGAATGAGGGATTTGGGAGCCTTTGTTTATGATTCAGGAATAGGTAGCATCCAAGTTTGGTGGGCAATAGGGAAGACAATTGGAATGTTAGCCTTTGTTTCAAAGCTAACGTTGGGACGTTTTGCCAAAATTGTAGAAGGCACTAGTCCGAGCAGAGCCAACAGTTTTAATCCAATCTAAGAGAAAAAGTACACATGTTTGAGGTAGCCTGGAGAAGGGTCACTAGGTTGATACCAGGTGGGGAGTGATTAAATGGGTTGATCCAGTGCTCACTGGAATTTAGAAAAATGAGACGTGCCCTTATTGAAATATATAAGAATTCTTAGGGGACTTGACAGGGTAGGTATAGAAAGGTTGTTTTCCCTTGTGGGAAAGTCTAACGCTTGAGGGCACAACCTCAGAATAAGGGGTCACTCATTTGAGACAGAGACAAGGGAGGCACTTCTTCTCGCAGCGATTGCCAAGTCTGTGAAATTCTTTACCGCAGAAGGTTTCTTTTGAGGTTGGGTCATATGGTATATTCAAGTCTGCAATAGACAGATATTTATTCAGAAAGGGAAACGAGGGCTATGGGGAAAAGTTAGGGAAATAGAGTTGAGAATAATCAAATAAGCAAAGATCTTATTGAATGACAAATCCACTAGAGTGGCTGAATGTCCTACTTCTTCTCCAACATCTTATGGTCTTAGGAGTTAGCATTAATGTCTTTTGAGAAAGACAATATGTGAGGTTTACCATTTAAAGGATAAAGTGAACATTGTTGGGAGCAAAGGTCTGTTTTTCATAAGTAAACATCAACATGAAGAGATTTCCGCTGAATAACTTCCTCAGCAGCATACTTCTTATGAAAATCATTGACAGAATCTTCACCATCTGCGTAATGAATATAGAACATAGAACATTACAGCACAGTACAGGCCCTTCGGCCCTCGATGTTGTGCCAACCTGTTATACTGATCTCAAGCCCATCTAACCTACACTATTCCATGTACGTCCATATGATTGTCCAATGATGACTTAAATGTACCTAAAGTTGGCAAATCTACTACCATTGCAGGCAAAGCGTTCCATTCCCTTACTACTCTCTGAGTAAAGAAACTACCTCTGACATCTGTCCTATATCTTTCACCCCTCAATTTAAAGCTATGCCCCCTCGTGCTCGCGGTCACCATCCTAGGAAAAAGGCTCTCCCTATCCACCCTATCTAACCCTCTGATTATTTTATATGTTTCAATTAAGTCACCTCTCAACCTTCTTCCCTCTAATGAAAACAGCCTCAAGTCCCTCAGCCTTTCCTCGTAACACCTTCCCTCCATACCAGGCAACATCCTAGTAAATCTCCTCTGCACCCTTTCCAAAGCTTCCACATCCTTCTTATAATGCGGTGACCAGAACTGTACACAATACTCCAAGTGCGGCCGCACCAGAGTTTTGTACAGCTTCACCATAACCTCTTGGTTTCGGAACTCAATCCCTCTATTAATAAAAGCTAAAACACTGTCTGCCTTCTTCACAGCCCTGTCAACCTGGGTGGCAACTTTCAAGGATCTGTGTACATGGACACCCGAGATCTCTCTGCTCATCTACACTGCTAAGAATCTTACCATTAGCCCTGTACTTTGCCTTCTGGTTATTCCTACCAAAGTGCATCACCTCACACTTGTTTGCATTAAACTCCATTTGCCACCTCTCAGCCCAGCTCTGCAGCTTATGTAATGAATTGAATAATCATCTTCACATTTACAAAACACAGTAGTTACACACGCACTCACTAACACCAATTTCTGCATCAACTCAATTGTTAGATTCCTTAGGATATTCTAGAATAAGAAATGTCTATTGAATAGAAATGGAAACTTTCCAACCATAGTTGAAAAAAGCCATTGAATTTAATATTCTTCTTTATGATCTGTGTGCATTTGCGTAATTTAATTTGCTCCTGTTCTTCCCTGATGACAATCACATGTAAATTTTCCCAGCTCATTGTTGAAAAGGCAAGATTGGCAATGCAATGAACTCACTGCCGATTGCTCTGGCCACTTCACAAGATTTCCCATTATTAATTAATTTTTTGCTGCAGACCTTCTGAACCACACCAGAAGGAGGATCAGAAAACAATTCTCAGGCCTTTGTGAAGTTCCAATATTCCCCACCTACGATTGAAATTTTGGAGATCCTTGCTATATGGGATAATGCTTAACTCAATGTGATGAAAACTTTTTGCCCATGTCCACTGACAGAAAAGAACATTTTCAAGGGTACGAATACAATAAAAAGTTGGCTTTTGTTGGAATTATCATAAATAGTTATATATTCTGAATACTGTTTGATCTATATTACATAATAATAGAAAATGTTTAATCATTTGCTACAGACAACTTTGAATTTGTCCAGCAATTCCAGCATACAGATTTAAAATGTTAAAAATTTCACCATTCACAGTGAAATTGAGTTTCAGCACTGACAAGGAATGTTAATTCAGCAGTTTATTCCATGGTAAAGCTAATAAATATATTAGAGCTTGCATGTACCGTTTAGTTGTTATTTTAAAGGTCATAATAGTATTTCTACAGGAAGAAATAATTTGTATTCATGCCCTTTTAGTCAAAAGTCATTGGCCAGTTAAATGCCTAATTATTCCAGGGAATTTCCAAAACTTATTGAACATAAAAATCATCAATATAGTTCAATTATTATCATATTTAATTTGTCCATTCAATGTATTATGTTAAGTAAATGACACTATTTGGTGAGTTTATAGAAGTAGATGGGGAAGAGTGCAGACCTGACTAAACTTAAATATGTGACAAGGGCTGTTGTGGTGCAGTGGAAGTGTCTCCACGTCTGGCCCAGATTCAAGTTCCATCTGCTCCAGATGCGTATAGTAACATCTCTGAACAGGTTTATTGGAAAATATCTAATAATGTGAAGGAAAGCAAGAGCAGAAGAAAACACACTGGCCCACTTTTTCACACAATTTTCCCGTACAATAGATGGAGAAACTTTAGGCATAATCGTGTCTTGATGTAATTTGAGCATCCACAAACATTTGCCCTGGTTTAATCAAGAATTGTCAATGCAAGATGGCCCTGCCAGCAAGACACACCCACAGGTTGAATTAATCGACACTGCGTGTTTCTCCTAATCACTCCCATTTACTGACAAGTGAGAAGGTTTTTTCCAATCAAGCTATTTTTTAAAATGTTGTAAAGAATAGTTAATGGTTTTTAACAGGCTTTTAAATATCATTTTAAGTTATTCAAAACTAAATTACTTGGATTAGGACAAATGATTAAAAGTGTTTATTTTTTGTGATAAATACAATTTCATTGTCATTAATGAACCCAAACAAGACTCTGACAATTTTATCAAAAAATCATTGATATCAGAATTAAAAATGTCTACTAATTTTAATTAACTATTCAAAATTGATTTAGTGTCAATTGACATTTATGTTCTCCTATCCTTTATATGAGGCCAAGTTGAGTTATTTCACTCCTGAAAGTTCTGGATCCATTTTTAAATCTATCCCTCTTCTTGTACTCCCAATCAGCAAAAATAGTTAATCTCTGTCTATCATAACTACTCACTTAATACTCCCATCAAATCATCCTTCACTTTCTAAATTCTAAGGAACATAATCACTTCTCCTCGTAATCGAATCATTGAACTCTGATCAACTTATTCAGCACTCTGTCCAAGGCTGGAATATATTCTTCCTAAAGTGTGGTGTCCAGAACTCTTCATACTCCCCACTGAGGCTTTGTGTACCCAGAGCTTTGATGAGATGCAATATGATTTATTCCTTGCCATTTTATTCTTTCTTTTCATTTTAATAGCCTTTAAATTTATTTCACACCTATTCATTCCATTTTAATGATTGTCTGCCTGAACCACCACCTCCTGGATTCCAAACTCATAAATGTATGAGAGCCTTCACTGTTCCTGGCTTTTCTCCATTTAGAAATTGTCCTGATTGACCCTTTATAGGCCCAAACTGAACAACACAGATTTGCATACATTGAAGTCTCTCGGTCACAGTTTTGCCCATTCACTTTCTCTATCGGTGCCTCTGTGGCTTTGTGTTTCCATTGATATTGCCTTCGTACCATTTATCTTACTCAGCAACCTTCTGTGTGGCACCTTGTCAGTTGTCTTCTTGAAGTCCAAGTAGATAACATCTATTGGCTCATCTTGGTCTACTCTGCTCATTACTTCCTCAAAGATTTGTCAGGCATGACCTCCCCTGTCAGGCTGACTTTGCCCTATTTTACCCTGCACTTACAAGTATTCAGAAATCTCATCCTTCACAATGGGCTCAAAAATCTGACCGAGGTTAGGCTAATCGGCCTGCATTTTGCAGTCTTTTGTATTACTCCCTTTTTAAGCAGGGTTGTCATGTTGGCAATTTTCTAGCCCTCTGGGACCCTCCCTGACTCTAGTGATCCTGAAAGATCACCACTGATGCCTCCACTATTTCTTCAGCTATATCCTTATGAACTCTGGAGTGTGGTCCATCTGGTCCAGGTGACTTAGCCACCTTCAGGCCATTCAGTTTTTCTAGCACCTTCTCCTTGGTGGTAGCCACCATACTCAGCTCTGTCCCCCAACTCACTTGAACTTTTGAGTTATTACTCATGTCTTCCACTGTGAAGACTGACACAAAGTAATTATTTAGTCCCTCAGCCATTTCCTTCTTTTCCACTACTATCTCTCCGGCATCATTTTCCAACAGCCCAATATCCACTTTTGCCTCTCTTTTGCCCTTTACATATCTAAAGACACTCTTACAGTCCTCCTTTATATTACTGGCTAGCTTACCCTCATATTTAATCTTCTCCTTCCTTACCTTTTTTTGTTGCCCTGAATTGGTCTTTGTAAGTTTCCCAATCTTCTGGCTTCCCACTGTCCTTTGCTACACTATATGTTTTCTCTTTTGCTATTATGCTGTATCTGGCCTCCCTTGGTTACCTCATCCTCCCTTTAGTACACTTCTTTCTGCTAGGGATAAATGTTTGCTGTGTCGCTTGAATTACTCCCAGAATTTCTGCCATTGTTGTTCCACTGTCTTTCCTGGTAGGCTCCTTTCCCAGTCAGTTCTGCCCAGCTCCTCCCTCATGCTCTATAGTTGCCTTTATTCAGCTGTAATACTGTTACCTCTGATTCTATCTTCTCCCTCGCAAATTGCAGAGGAATTTTAACCATATCATGATCACTACCTCTTAAGGGTTTCTTCACCTTAAGCTCCCTCATCAAGTCTGCCTCAATGCACAATACTAAATCCAGAATTGTCTGTTCCCTAGTGGGCTGCACCACAAGCTACTCCAAAAAGCCATCTTGTAGACATTCCACAAATTCCTTTTCTTGCAATCCACTACCAACCTGATTTTCCCAGTCTACCTGCATATTGAAATTCGCCATGATCACCATAAATTCTAGACTGTCCTATGAGAGGTGGACTCCAGCACCACCCCTCTCGAAGCCATCCCAGCCAAATACTGAGACATATAGACTGTAGTTGCACATTCTAATGAGCATCCCATAGCAATAACTCTGCAGCTGGCTAAGGAAGAAATGACCCAGGCCACTGGCACTCAGGGGCAACCGGAGACCATGCACCTGCTTAGTCCAAGGCAGGAGATGATCCTGTGGTGAAGGTAATCAAGGATTCCATGTGCACAGGGAGGAACAGGAAGAGCGGACAGGTCTGTAGGACATAATGACCCTCAATGCACAGCAGCTGCAGCAGTGCAGTGAGTCTAGTGGCCTGCTGGTTGCCTCCATGCATAGGTTGATGACTGTCATGGATAACTAGGCCCAGCACCCTCAGGGGCTACTGGAGAGTCACACAAACCTGCACCCCTGCCGTTGTCCCTCAGAACCAAAGGCATGGTGACAAGATCATGGGGAACCTATTCATGAGTTCCAGCTGGCCCTTCCTCACAAGAAAATGGGGCAGTGAATGGAGTTACCCAACCAGGGAAGGAGCCATATTCGGGCTTCTTGCAATTTTTATTCAGGACAGTGCAGAGGTGGTGACTCTGTCCACCACTATCCTGCTGCATCCATTCCCTCACCGAAACATTCAGAATACAAACCGCTGGCCAGAGATCCTCAGTTTATGTGATCTGTCTATTTCAAGTGGCCCTGGTGTCTCCCCACTAAACCTCCAAGGCAAGTGGGCACGAAAGGTGAGCATGTGCCCTCCAACCCAAGTGCAGAACCAGGTAGTACACAAAATGAGAATGAGAGAAGAAGAAAAATTAGTGAGCACTTTGGTGGCACAGGTGACAATGGTTCTCACGTGATTCCAGCTTATATATAAATGTTTGTGTTTTAACGTATATGTGCTTGGCAGTATCTTTGTGTCAGCCCAAAACACGTTGCTGCACTGTCTGGCATCTCATCATGAGCACAGGCTCAATGGATGGAAATCTGTGATGAGAGCCTACTGCATCATCTGGAAGCAGGGGAATAATGTGAACACATGGTGCCGGGTCATGCTAATAACTTTGACCTTCCTCATTTAACATCCCTAATGTTTAGTTCCCTCTGCAACAAAGGTGTACCTGCTAGTGAGATGCTGTCAAACAGCATTTCCAGGCTGCTCACAATTAGCAAGGTATTTACCGGAGCCAAACTACCAATACTTGCAAAACTCTAAACATAGCAGCCAACAACAAATGTGATTCTATGATTGTGCAATATGTATAGTTGCTCCAATGCAAATAAGTAGGTGACAGCCATTCTCTCGTTCAATTCTCGGGGCAATGCCTCGACAAATCAGAATTGACCTACCTTGTTTAAAACTTAACATAAACTTTGTACTTCACTGTCAGTCACCCAAATGATGAATTTGCCATAGCAACACCTCGTCTAATCAGTGTCCAGGTAGCAACTAATAGGCATTCAGCTCTCATACAGGAAATAGATGTTGTGATTCCTTTACATTGCAAATTTGTGCAAATTAGCCTGACAAATGCAAGCAAAAAGCTTTGACATAAATGTGTTTTTTTCAGCAATATGATAAAACAATAAAAGAACATTACGTTATTCTTCTTACCTATAATTAACGTGGGACCCTTACACATCACATGATTTGATTCTTCCTTTCTTGACGTGTGAGGCCCCTGCTTTATTTTATTGCCTTTTAAGTGGTGAGCACTGCAGCCTACTAATGTTGAATAAGCAAGCTCCTGTAATATCAAAGAACAAAGATCAAAGAAAATTACAGCACAGGAACAGGCTCTTCGGCCCTCCAAGCCTGTGCCGATCGAGATCTTCTGTCAAAACCTGTCATCTATTTTCTGAGGGTCTGTATCCCTTTGCTCCCTGCCCATCCATGTACCTGTCCAGATATATCTTAAAAGACACTATCGTATCTGCGTCTACCACCTCCGCTGGCAACGCGTTCCAGGCACCCACCACCTTCCGCATAAAGAACTTTCCATGCATATCTCCCCTAAACTTTCCTCCTCTCACTTTGAACTCATGACTCCTAGTAATTGAGTCCCCCACGCTGGGAAAAAAGCTTCTTGCTAACCACCTTGTCTATACCCCTCATGATTTTATAGACTTCAATCAGGTCCCCCCTCAATCTCCGTCTTCCTAATGAAAATAATCCTAATCTACTCAACCTTTCTTCATAGCTAGCGCCCTTCATATCCCCTTATTACATTAAAAAAGTCATTATCAAACATGTGGCAGAGAATAACTTATTTTGCGAAACAAAACAGCTGTGTTCTACTTTAGAGTGGCTCAAATTTGTAATGTTTTAGAGAGAAGCAATCTTATTCTGCTAAAAATATTACATGTCATTTGTTTTTGAAGATGTCCTGCAATTGTTTTACCATAAGGTATTTTTATTGTTGTGTAGTCTTTTGTGACTTTTATTTCATAAGTATATTTCTCTACAACATTTTCAACACAATTTTAAATTTATATTTTAATACACACAATTCTTAGGTTTTAAATAGTACTGACTTCATAATTTCTGGATTAGTTTTAAAGTTGTAGGCTACTATACCAGTTTTAAAAATAATTTTGTTCCAAGCACCAACAGCGACTATTAAATAAAGATTTGCTTTCCTTAATGAGAGTTCTAAACATAATGCTAATATTATATTTCCAACAATGAGCCCAACGTCTTAATTTTGAGGACATGGCAGCATACATTTCCTTATCCCAAACAAAAAGTGTAAGGAAAATATCCTAAATGGCCCCATTATCTCAATGGAAGGTCATTAAACTTAATTAAATAACAAAACAAACTATTATAAGGGGCAGTTCCAAAAATGATTGGCAACTTAGTGAACTTGCCATGATATAATGGAAAGTCACATCAGCACAGACCGACTGATTAGAAATTGACCATGCTCTATTTAAGCCAATAAGGAATGAGCCACACTTCACTTCAACCAGAGCGTATAATGATTATTCCCTTGGATTGTGGTTTGGAAACAGTTCAGAAGCACCAGATTTCAGTGACAGAAGCACCAGGTTTCAGTGACAAAAGCATGTGTTAAGTTTGAAAGTAAAATGCAAGGGACTGTTTTCAAGCGGGAAGCAGAAGACCACTGTCTAGCTTTAAGTATTATCTTTGTTGCTTAATGAACATTCCCTACTTTGTAACACCAGACTTCCTGTTACTGCCTGAATGGTTAAAGTATCAAAAAACCAAATAAATATTCTGCAATTTCTGGAAATACTTAGTTATACCATCTTTTATTGTGATGGATGGTTAAGAAACTAACGAAAGAATGCAGATCCATAAATACCTAGCTTCAATGATGGAAGAGCCCAAAATGTCAATGTAAGAGATCAGGCTGAAACACTTGGAATCATATTTTGTCAGAAATGCCAAATAGATGATCCATCTTGCTAAGCTCTTGAGGTCATCAGAATTGCAAATGTATTTAGCTCATTCAATTCAGTTCATGTGATGCCAAGAAATTGCTAAAGGCACTGCGTCCCACAAAGGCAACGGGTCCTTACAATATCTCTAAATTAGTACTGAAGAGTTGTGCATCAGAACTAATTGCACCCCAAGCCACACTGTTCCAGTATACCTGATGATATAGAAAGTTGCTCAAGTACACCTTGTCCACAAAAACCTGGACAAATACAATTTGGTCAATAGTCTGTCAAACAGCTTAAGTCAATTATGAAATGTGATGGAAGGTATTATCAATAATGCAATTAACTGTCAGTTACTGATCATATATGTTCAGTTGGGATTCTACCAATGCTCCTCAGCTACAGACATTGTTACGGCTGTCCTCCAAGTCTGGATAAAAGAGCTGAATTGAGTATGTGTAGTGATGGCAACTGCTTTGGACAACTTGGCAGATTTGACTAAATCCAGCATCATGGGACTCGAATACAATTGAAGTCAATAGAAATCAGGGAGTTCACTCCTTCCTGGTTGAAGTCATAACTAATCCAGAGGAACTTGGTTGTACCATCTCAGTTCTAAGGCAAGAGAGTAGGAATTCCTCAATGTAATATCCCAGATTTAAATATCCTCAGTCGCTTCATCAATGACACTTCTTTCATTGTAAGGTCATAGGTGATGATATTCACCAGTAAGATTTGAATTGGTTTGGTGGCTTGAGTATCACTGGTCTGGCCGGCAACTGTTGCATAACCATAATGGCACTTAAGAAGGTAGTAGTAATCTTCTAGTCCATCTGGTATAACTATTACCAGTGTTGAATGAGTGACATAGATATAGATTAGAAATCACACGACATCAGGTTGTAGTCCAACAGGTTTATTTACTCTGAAAGCCTGTGTTTTCAAATCAACCTGTTGGACTATAACCCGGAATCGTGTGATTTCTGATCGTGTTCACCCAAATCAACACCATCACCTCCGCTTCATAGATATAGGTGATTTGGAAAGGAATTTGCAGATGGTGGAATGCAACAACGGTTTACGAAGCTGTATATTATTGTTGAGTCAAAATCCTGAAACCGTAGGTGTACCTATATGGTCACCAGTGCTTCAACAATGCAGGTCACAAATACCTCAAAAAGTACATTTCAGGATAGTAAATAAATATCAGCCTAGGTAACAATGGTCACACCTTGTGAAGGAACAAGAAAAGTCATTGCTCGTAATATCACTAGCAACTCCTAGACTACATCTGTAAGCCTCTACCATCATTACTATCAAGTAATAAAATCAGCATATTAGTTTGGTAACCTAATATGAATATTTGAGTGCAACTAAATAGCAACAATGTGACCTAAACTAGTATCCTATTTTCTATCAGGAGTTCACAACTACTCAACAGTCTGTCTCATTATTGTTTATCTAAACATGTTATCAGGGGATTGACCTGTTCTTATCCCAACAAAGGAAAAGTGAGAAATGAGAGGAAAGGAGTTTAAGGCATCTCTTCTGCTAAGGATGCATTTTGTTCTGTAACTAGCACCTAATGCATCACAGCGTTAAGCTGCCATATTAACGAAAGTAGGTTACTCTATTTACCAAGGCTGTCGGGTTGACTGTATGAAACAAAATCCATGCCTGGCCACAGGCTGTCAACTTTCAACACAATAACAGCAGGAAGATTTAATTAGCCATTTAAATATGTAGTAACCTTTTGCAAATAAACCGTCCTCAATCCCATAAAACTAGAGGTTAACCAGCCAGCATTTTGCCAGGAGCTTACCCCAAAAGCAGAGAATGTCTGCTCAATTGAATATAAACTAAAAGAATGTTGGTTTCAAAAACTACTGCAGCATTAAATTGAAGTTATTTATTCTGTGTTCAATGTAGAAGCATCAGGTATCACGTTCACGTAAGCATGTACAATGGTCTTGTAACCGGCACAGCTCTTAAATCATTAACTAAGCAACGTTGTCATGTGTAAGGAGAGTATGTAGATACATTTCAATTGTAATTATCTTCATCATGTGCGAGACCTGAATAAATGTTGCATTTGCTGGCAGGCATGGACTGAAAAGGTTGAGTCAATCTTTCAACCATTTTTTTCTTGGGAATTTGAGGCATCAATTAATGTATACTTCATGGTGAAAGGATTTAAACATTAATGAGGCTCTCATTTTGCTTTAGCCTCAAGAAAGTAGTTGGCTTATTTACCTTAATTATAATTAGCTACAAATGATTTTAACAATGCATTTTAAAAAGATTTCATAAACATGACAGCAGAACCCATTAGGTTTTAATGATAAAAATGAGATTCCAGTTTTACTCTATTGCAGTCATGACACAATTAAATTGTTGTCTTTTTGTGTGAATGATTCTGATGAATGCACAGAATTCTACTTGTTCCTCTGGAGACAGCTCAAAGTGCTCTGCAAACAGCAATCAGTGCCTTATCTATGTTAACCCTGAAAGTATTTGTTATTGCCCTCACATCACTGACAATGTAAAACTCTAGCTTATTCAGCAGGGTAGAGGTTACACAATAACAATGGATACATTCTCCAAGTAGATGCATGGCACGGTTATCTCTGGTCTCAAGTGAACACTGATTAGATGATACATTATTTTCTGTTAAAATGACTGGTAGCTTCTGGCAGCAAATGTTGGAAGTCTGGTACTAGGAAGAAATAAAACAACCTATACCATTATCAATAGCAATATTTCATTGTTAATTTTCTAGGTAGTTGTAAGCTGTCATTTTACATTTTAAAACATTAAACTGTGTTATTTTTCACTTAAAGTTTGGTGTAAACACTACAACGTTGTTACAGTGATGGTGTAATACTGGTAAATTTATGTTTGTGTCTCCACAGAATGGAAATAAATGGATTATGTATCACATTGATTACCCTTTGTTGTGATCCACTCCCAACAAAGCAGTTAAAAGTATCAAACACTGAAGAGGGTTTTTCTGCAGTTCATCTGCAGTCATTTTACTAAGTTTGATAGTTCTTGATTAGAGCATTAGGTGGAAGAATGGTGCAATGCCTTCCCACCCATTTTGTGTCTGTTTAGCGCTACTGTTGCTTAACTGGTTGGTTACTAAGTGATCTGATTTAATTAACTGTTAACTACACATATTTAACGCTTATTTGTGGCAAGGTTTAATCATTTTGCTTTAAAAATGTCATTTATTTTTGCACCTTGATCTAAAAGGTGCATTTCCTGTCAGGAATTCTCTATACAATAAATAAGCTTTGCTTCCTTCTGTAGATTATTTACCCATGCAAATAGATCATCAATCCTCTTGCAGGTTTAGGGGAGTTAGTTCTATACATTTGTTGCCTGACATAGACTACATGGGAGGTTCTGTGTATGAATGTAATGTCTATGGAGTTCAGATGAAGTACTCTACACAAATGTATATATACCATAAATTTAGATTAACATGTTAATATTTCTCATATATTCAAAACACATCAGTTCTACTGAGCCATGGTTTACTGATTGATACAGATTGCAGGATGTTTACATTATATAATTACATCCTTATTAGTTATCTGCACATAGGGAAAATGAACGGAAGAGGGATGTGGAACACTCCCTCTTCTGCTGCTACATCAATGGCTGTGTCAGTGCTGCCTCATGCTCCCATGAGGAGCTCGAATAGTTCATCAACTTTACGAACACTTTTCACCCCAACCTCAAGTTCACCTGGACCATCTCTGATAGCTCCCTCTCCTTCCTAGACCCCTCTGTTTCCATCTTTGGTGACTGCCCCGAAACCAACATTTATTTCAAGCCCACTGACTCCAACTATACCTCCTCTCACCCACCTTCTTGAAGAATGCAATCCCACGCTCCCAATTCCTCTGTCTCCACCCCATCTGTTCCCAAGTTGGGCATTCCACTCCCAAACATCCCAGATACCTTCTTATTTCAAGGATTGCATCTTCGCCCCTTTGGTGAAAATTCTTACAGTCACATCTCTTGTGTTTCCCACATGTCTGCAGTCACATCCCCTCCATGCAACAAAAACAATAATAGAATTCCCCTTGTCCTCACATATCACCCCACTAACTTCCTTTTTCAACGTATCATTCTCCGCCATTCCACCACCTACAATCTGACCCCACAACCAAAGAGATATTTCCCTCCTCACTGCTATCAGCCTTTCATAGGGACTGCTCGCTCCGCGACTCCATTGTCCACTCCACACTCCTCAATAATCTCACCACCCCCAGCACCTTTCTCTGCAACCACAGGAAGTGCTTCACCTGCCCTTACATGTCCCCCTCACCTACGTTCAAGGCACAAAACAAACCTTCCACATTAGAAAGGGTTCACCTGCACCTCTGCCAATGTGGTCCATTGCACCCACTGCTCTCAATGTGGCCTCCTCTACATCAGTGAGTCCAAATGGAGGCTCGGAGTCTATTTTGTCAAGCATCTGTGCTCAGTACATGAGAAATGACAACATCTTCTGGATGCAAACTATTTCAATTCCTCCACCCACACTGTGGATGACATGTCCATCCTGGGTCTCCTCCAGTGTCACAATGACACCACCCACAAACTGGAGTAGCAGCACCTCAGGAGCCTAAAACCCAAGACCTAAATGTGGATTTTACCATTTTCAAAATGTCCCACCCTCAGCCTCATCCCAGGACCAACACACCCTCTCATCCCTGCCTCCTTGATCTGGCATAACCTGACCATCTTCTCTCCCACCTACCCACCCCTCCCACCTCACTGACCAATCCCCACCACTGCCTACCTGCACTCACCTATCACTATCCCACCTACCCTCCCCGGCCCCAAACTCTGATGCTGCCTGGCCGGCTGTGTTCGTCCAGCTCCACACTGTGTTATCTCTGACTCCAGCATCTGCAGTTCTTACTATCTCTAAATGACATCCTGCTGCCTTGTTTAAAGTATCCTTTTGAATTGTTTAATTAGGATTTCAATAAATCTGCCAATTTGAATAAATCCTAGACTAGCAACATAACTTCCAAACTAGAGCCGCAAAGCTTCTACTTATCCTGAGCTTTCTTCAATCTGCTGCTAGGTCCCTGAGCATTAACTGTCAAAGGCAAAAGTACCAGGCATTTAAAATTCCACATTTTCATCCTCTGACCACTACAGAAGTTTCACAGTGGTCTGTATTGAGACCATAAATACATTAATGATTTGGAAGAAGCAATCAAGGGCACTGTTGCCAAGATTGCAAATTACACAAAAATAGGTGAATGGAGAGGTAGCATTGAGGATGTGCGGAGGCTGCATTAGGATTTGAACAGGCTAGGAGATTTGGCAAATAAATAGCAGATGGAATACAATATGGGAAAGTGTGAGGTTGTGCACTTTGGTAGGAAGAATTGAGATGCAGGCTGTAGTGATTGCAATGAGGTCAGCCAAGAGGACTTCGTAAAATATGATATAGTAGGAACAGTCGCTGCAGTCGCTGGACAATCTGAGATAACAAGGTATAAAGCTGGATGAACACAGCAGGCCAAGCAGCATCAGAGGAGCAGGAAATCTGATGTTTTGGGCCGAGACCCTTCTTCAGAATTATTTCTCTTCCCATTATTTGGGAAGTTTGAGTCGCTTGACTCTACCGAGGCAGCTGGTTAAGTTCCCACTGGTTGTAGTAAAAGGGTTCGTCCCAGGCTTGGTGGGGTTGAGAGGAATTCACCAAGATTGGCTCAACATTTTTCAATTAGAAAATGGTGGTCTGTGTGAACTCCTAAATAAATATCCAGAAGTCTTTAATTCTAGGGAGTCCAGGGACTATCACAGGAGCCAAGGATACCTTACTTGTTGATTAGGAAACAATTCTATAATTCTGCAAGGCCTGCCAATTGCTGTTTGCCTTTAGTAGAGGCAGAAATCAGAAGGCTGGAAAGAGGAGGAATCACCGAACCAGTCCAGTTAGTGGAATGGCAGCACCTGTCATACTGATTGTGATGCCCAATGGATTGGTTTGCCTTTGTGGGGATTTTAAAGAAACTGTAAACTGCTTTTCACAACTGGATAATTACCAAATCCCTCACTTAGAGATTTACACAAAGCTGGCAGGGTATCTGTCCTTCATGGAGCTGAATATGAACCACATGGACTTGCGGTTGTGGTTAGATGAGGATTACCAAAAGTCAGCTACAAAAGGGCTTGGGCAAATATACAAAGCTGCCATTTGGGGTATCATCAGTCTGTACAATTTTCCAGCGGATGATGGAGAACATTTTGTAAAGTCTA
Organism: Stegostoma tigrinum; assembly: GCF_030684315.1. Taxonomy (NCBI): domain Eukaryota; kingdom Metazoa; phylum Chordata; class Chondrichthyes; order Orectolobiformes; family Stegostomatidae; genus Stegostoma; species Stegostoma tigrinum. The sequence goes on from NC_081354.1 coordinate 65,369,108, forward strand.
CCCGAGGTTGCCATTTATCTACAAGACCAATAAGGAGCACATAGTGAACTTGCACTTAATCTTAGACATTTCTCCCAGACAGGTGTATGCCTAAGAAGGGAAAAATGTGTGCTCCAGGTACCGCAAGTGACCTACTGGGCTGCAGAGGCAACAAGACCAGGTTATATCTGTTGAAAGATAAAGTGAGGGTGGTCACCTCCCTGCCTCCCACGTCTGTACCAGAGTTTAGGTCGCTCCTTGGTCTGTTGAATTATTACATAAAGTTCATACATAACCTGGCCTCCATCCTGGCACATTTGTATCAACTCTTAAAAATCGGGTCAGCCTTGGAAACAGTCACATAGTTACGCCATTGCTTTCAGGGAAATGAAGAAACTGTTGTCATCCTCTAAATTGCTAGTATGCTATGGTTCCAAGCGAGATCTGGTTTTGACTTGGGATGCATTTTCATCTGTATTCTGTGCAGTATTACCTCATAGGTGGCCCAATGGAGAGGAAAGTCCAATATTGTATGCATTCAGGACTATGGTTATTGCAGAGTGCAATACACCCAAATAGAGAAGGAATGTTCGTTGGTCATAATTGGAGTCAGAAAGTTTCACCCATACCTTTAAGAATGTAAATTTGTAATGAGAACAAACCACAAACCCCTGCTAGGTCTACTTAGAGAGGACAAGGCAATGCGCCCATAGCTTCAGTCTGTATTCATTCTCTAATAATAAGTGCATATAATTCCAAGTTGAAACATCATCTGGGAGGCTAAAAAGCAAATGTGGATACATTGAGCTGCCACACCACCGATGATACTGACACTGAAAGACTCCACAATGATTTTAAATTTTCTGGACATACTTCATGGACAGTAGCAGATTTTGGACACAGAAGAAATCTGGTCCTGGCAAAACTGAAACAGCTGGCGGTGATAGGGGAAACCAAAGGGCCATCACAACCAGAATTGAAGCCATTTGGTCCTGAAGGGACCAGATCACAGAAAAGGACATCATATCGTTATGGGAAGCAAGAGCAAAACTGTACCAAGCAAAGCCTGTCACCAGATACTATCTGAACACCACTGGGCTCATCCAAGGATATCCAAAATGAATATATTGGCAAGAAGTTATACCTGGCGGCCAGGTTTGGATGCAGACATAGCCGCATTGGTGGGGCAGTGCCCAGAGTGCCAACAAGGACAAAAATTACCGCCAGCAGCTCTCCCATATTCATGGGAATAGAATAGAGTAGACATGAAGAAGGTGTTTCCATTAGTACAGACTAGGACACGAGGGCATAGCCTCAGTATGAAGGGATGGTCCAGTAAAACAGAGATGAGGAGGAATTTCGTCAGCCAGAGGGTGGTGAGTCTGTGCTATTCATTGCCCCGAAAGGCTGAGAAGCCGAGTATTGAGTGTATAAGACAGAGATATGTCTTGATTAGTAAGGGTTACAAGGGTTACGGTAAATGTAGGTGAATGGGGTTGAGAAACAGATCAGCCATGATCGAATGGTGAAGCAGACTGGATTATTTGAATGGCCAAATTCTGCTCCTACATCTTATGGTCTTACGGTCACTTCTTGTACTTTCTATTGCTCCAGTAGTGATTTTTTTTAATCTTACAGTCACAATGCGCGAGTGCATCTCTGATGTCTTCCAGGACTGCACTTTGTGTCTAATGAGGCCAGTCAGAATAAGGGTGCCCTTGGTTTGATTTAATCCCCACCCTCCCCCTTCACTTTTTTTCATTTAAGCCTTGCCCCTATTGGGTTGTGCTTGTTACTGGTTCCCTGGCCACACGGGTGCTTTTTTCCTCGTGGTGGGAATATTGAATAATGTTCTGCATAATTGTGTCTCCGCTGAGTCCCTGCATTTACGCACCACACAGCATCGGTGCCTTGGGGAAAAATAAGCACTATTGCTGTGCAGCAGTAGTGTGGGGGTAACAAATAAATGGGATAAAGAAAGAGTTCCCTCAGGTTTACTGACCTGCCTGAATTCTTACAGGTACTGGAAGCGAAAGGTTGCACATACAAGGCAATCGAGGCACCTTCAGATCAACAAGTAAATCATCATCAATAAAAACTGCTTCTACTCCATTAATATTCAATTGGTTTGCAAACACTGAAAAATTATCTTGCAAATCTGCATAAAATATTAAAACTGCTGCCCTGATTCCTTTATTTTGCACCAGTCAAGTCTCTAAGAGATATTCATGCCTTACATTGGGGTGAGATTGTAGCTTTATTGTCAAGAACTGCTAAAGCTATGGTTGATGATACTTATGAGGAACCCTTTAGCTGACTTGCAGGAAAGGTATAATCCCAGCAAAATGCGCATGGAGCAAACCATCTGGATACTGGATTCAGAAGCTTGGGCGAAATTAGCACTGACAAGCTTTCAGTATTATAGTGCACAGTATCCATTGCATTGAGGACTGGAGCTGTGGTAGCAAGCTGGTCTGCTCTATATCTTCAGAGGAGGAGCAATAAGAAGAGATGAGGGAGGTGCCTGATTTAGCTTGGGTGGTTCAACAGTTAGTTGGTGGGGATGCCTGGGACAGACTCATTTGGGCATACTCCAGTTAATCTCAAGCAGTGCAGCTGTCTGACACAATGACGTTTAATCCATTGCATCATCCCTGAATTCTCATCCTCCCCCCGCTCTGAATAACTCCCTCCCCCACAACCCTTTAAATTGCCTATCATTGACAACCATTGCTCATCGTTTGCTCTGATCATATTATTTTCCTGATAAGGCTGAAAATCACTTGGCAGGTGGCAGGCAACAATGGAAGGATGAACAACAACTTGTATTTATGTAGTATTTGTATAACATGGGACAATGAAGCTTTCATGGTTTGTAAACATTGAACATAAGAGTGATAATTTAAAAAGGCAAAAACAAATGAGTCGATTTTGAGTGAAATGGAAATGATCAATTGGGTGGGATGTAAAATGGGCAGCTGACCCACTACTCACCATTTTTCAGTCTGGAACAATCAAGCATAAAGTTTCTGAAGAAGGGTCTAGGCCCGAAACATCAGCATTCCTGCTCCTATGATGCTGCTTGGACTGCTATGTTCATCCGGCTCTACACCTTGTTATAGCAAACATAAAATTAAGGTGTTGTTCATGAAACAGGGAAGCTTAACAAAGAATCTAATTGGAGTACTTGATATTTTGATGGGCTTGAGAAAAGGAATAGTGAAAAATCATTTTCAATAGTTGTTGAATTGGTTACAAAGGGCCATGTTGTTGTGGACAGTTAAGAAGATTATCTCAGAGTACAAGGCGACCTTGAAAGATGGGCTGAGGAGTTGCAGGTAGAGTTTAATTTACATAAATGTGAGGTGTTTCTTTTTGGTAAGTCAAACCTGGATAGGACTTATACAGTTACGGGTAGGGTCCTGGGGGTGCTGCCGAACAAAATTGCCTAGGGGCACAGGTTCATAGTTCCTTGAAGAAGGCATTTGGCATGTTTGCCTTCATTGGTCAGAACATTGAGTTTAGGAGTTGGGATGTCATGTTACAGCTGTACAGGACATTGGTAAGGCTGCTTTTAGAATACTGTGTACAGTTCTGGTCAGAGATAGTAGGAACCGCAGATGCTGTCGAGCTGGATGAACACAGCAGGCCATGCAGCATCAGAGGAGCAGGAAGGCTGACGTTTCAGGCCTAGACCCTTCTTCAGAAAATGAAATGCTGGTACAATTACAATCTTTAAAAGGCATATGGATGGGCATATGAATGGGAAGGGTTGATATGGGTATGGGCCAAATGCTGGAAAATAGGACTAGGTCAGACGGGGATGTCTGGTCAGTATGGGCAAGATGAACTGACAGGTCTATTTCCATTCTGTACAACTCTATGACTCAATTGTGTAAGATAATATTAAAAACACAAATAGAAGTTTTGTGGAATTTAAATACTCTAGGTTATTAGACGTAATTGTTGGTGAAATATCGGCTCATGGCCGTACTATGGCCAAGTCATTTGAGACACTTAAAAAAATAGCTGGATAACTTTAATAACATTAGACTCTAGCTCAAAAAGCAGGGAATATGAATTGTAGTTGAAGATTTAGCTCTATTATTGGCTTATGAATGGTACCTAAAAGGCTTTTTTTGTGCTGAAGTTGCTGATTTTGGGAACAGATCTTCTGCACACTGATGGTAAACTTCGAGATAGGAAGGATATTTAATCGGGCAGGATAGCGGCTTATCTAAAACGTGCCGCAGTTCTACTCCTTTCGCCCCATCACCATTGGAAACCTGTAAATATCCACTTAACACCCACTTAAGGGCCTCATCCCGTGAGATTAACCCAGCTACAGATGGGCCTGTTGCCTTGCAAGGTATACACAGCTGAAACTGTATGGGCTGCTTATCACCTCTTGAAGTAGCTCCTTGATAAAAAGCAGTCAATGTCCGATTGAGGGACGGCACATTGCGAAGTGGTGGTCTGAACTGTATTCCCCTGCTACTGACCTTCTTGCCCCTTTCCCCAGGACCATTGTCTTACTAAACACACCCATTAACTGTGACCTGGGTTGGTCCATGTTCCTGGAACCTTTGAAGACTTTTTCTCATACAAGCATCACCCCGTCTAGTGGAGCTGCTAGCCTTTGATTGATCAACAACACTCAGTCGGTGAGACTTCTGGTCCCTGTTCTTGATTCCACCCAAAGAGCTGTAGATAGCCTCACCACTTCCTGATTAGCTTATTGTTTGACGAGCCTTCCCGAAGTAAGGGAGTGCAAAATCACACTGGATTAGCAGTCAATAGGCAAGACTTCAGGTGTCTTATCAAGGTTCCACACTGTAATTCTAATTTATAGTGTCCTACACAAGAGAGATTATACACTCATGCAGCATGCATTTTCATAATGGTTGGAAGCTTTCTAAATAATTAATACTGCGAGAGAAAATCTTCATTTACTGAGCCATATTTAGTTGCAATTAGCTGAAAATTGTGCTTCATAGCACTACCGATATTGATACGAAACACAAACCTAGTTTAAGTTCACCTAAACTGAACATAGGTTCGACTCCATAAGAGAGCACCTCTCCCCACTAATACTAATGAACAAATTAGCTTTCATCTAATGTATGACATTGAGGTACTAGATGTAAGTATCCCCTCCATGAAAATGGCCGAAAGGGCAAATAATTGAGCAGATTGGCCCTGTAGAGTTACTCACTCGTTCCCTTCTCACAACCTCAACAATTAAATGCTGGAAGAGAAGGCCCATGGTTGAACTTATTGACTTGCCACCAATTAAGAGGTGAATTATCAGCCATTTGGAGATTTCAGCTCACCACTAGCCCGATTACATAAGAAAAGCAGCTGAATTTCCAAGTGGGAAACCAGGGTAATCTGTCTGTAACATAGATATATTTGCCATGAGCTCAAAGGTTAGGCTGGATAGCCAGTTAGAGGATCTCTACTAATGGATATTCCTTCCACCAAGATAGTAACCTTTGGAATTCTACAAAGAATCATCCTGCATCTTTTTCTGTTCCTCATCTATAAGTTGCTTTCCATTGACACAGTTAACTTATACAAGTGTACTGACAACATTCAGCTTGAGTCTTTCCCCACTTCCATTGTGTCATGACTACCACGTTTGTAGACTGACATATCGTTTAATTGAGTCAGCATGCTCTTCAACATCAGAAAGGCAAAATCCTTCATTTATTGTCCATGGATAATCACTCAAACTGAACACACTTCAAAGTCCTACAGGTTGTTCCTCAGTAATTCTGCTTCTGACCATTTTAGAAATATTGTATATCTCAGCTCCTCCTCACTTCCACAGACATGTGGACATGTTTGTCAATTCCATATTGAACTTCTGCAAATCCTCATGACTTTCACTGTCAAGTAACTACAACTTGTCCAGAATTCAATGGACTGCAACTTGCATTCAGGCCTGTTTTTTTCCATCATATTGTGCTTGATCACTTAGCTCTGTGTACTCCAGAGATTGAAACTAATATCCTCCGACTTGTATAGGAATCCTTCATGTTTAATCACAACTCTTCCTGCCTTACTGTGTTGTCTTGTCCCCTGAATCTAGCTTTCTAAGGATCTTTCAGCTTGTTCAAGACTACTATCTGGAACTCCTACACTGTACACTACCACTTTCTTTCCACATTAATAAGCCTCATTTGAAATTAGACATTAAGAGGGAGAAAAGACATTCAAATAATTTTGGTGCTTGTTTCAGGACATAATTAATATGTCATTTCTGTTGAAATTAATGAACTAAATATCTAGTGAGGTATATAACAGGTATTGATATGGCACAGGTTGCTTTGCATTTCCATCCAAATACTCCTAAAGTTCGACCTCACAACCAGGCCTTCTATTTCACTTATCAGCATCTCTGTTAAAATTTAGCAACCATTTTCTTACTCTGTGAAGTACCTTGGGATGCTTTTCCACAGTCAAGAGATGGCAACATGTTGCTGACATCAATGCCAGGCGACTCCTAGCCATTATGGGAGGCAAGACAGCCCTAGGGTTAAGTGTGGCATGCGAGAGGTAACAAGATGTGGTTAAGGCCACAATCAGATAGTCTATGGTCAGATTAATTAGTACAGCAGGTCTGACAGGCCAAGTGGCCTATTATTATTCCTATTTATAATGTTACGATTCTTACAGGCCTTTGCTGGTGTCATATGCCAGAGCTACATCAATTAGTGATGTTATAATCCCAGTTGTTGGTAAATCCAGGCAAGTCAGATCTCACAGTGAAACCTGGCTTGATGGACCATATTTTTTTTTTGTTTACTGGGAGGACAGTCATTGAACATACTCATAAAGAGTTGCCATTGTAGTTTTAACAAATCAAAATAAAATCTTGTTAGACCAAAACAAAATAAAACTGTATTAGATTAGAGGAAAAGATTAGGGCATTTCTTATGTAAACATCAAAAAGAAAGATTCATCCAGTTTACCCAAGCATCGCTCGTACTGACACTCAAATTTCAGTGAAGAATTACCCCTAACTCCAGGCCAAAGCATGTTGCTGAGTTGGCATGACTGTGAATGGTTTAGTTTCGGTAAATCTCTGTGCATTCATTTGATACTATTTGTTTAGTTACTGTCTGTCCCCAAGATCCTTAAAACAAACTAGTTCCATAAACTCATACCTTTAACAGTTTTGTAGCCCTTCCACTGCCTTCTTCTATTGCTTCTTACTGACTTTAAAGGAACTCGAGACTTGTCCTTGCCCTGCTTGGAGACTTCTCATAACAGCGTCTGTTTTGTTAAAGGCTTTCTACCTTGCATGAGCCTACTTCTGGTACGATCCCCCCCACTCCCTCCCTCTCTCTCTCTCTCTCTCTATTGACCTTCATCAGTGTGGTTGATTCTTAATCATTTTCTGAATATACTAATCATTGGCTAGGCCAGTTCAGAAAGTCACTTACCACCATCTATTTAAGGACAATTAGAGATGGGCAATAAATAATGACTTAGCCAGCAATGTCCCCATACTGTGAAAATTTTAAAGTACAGGTCAGGTGGCAGTATTGGTTCATTAGATAACTTCATGAATTATGTTCAGGTTTGTATCAATAGTAGATTGTATGCTTTGGTTTTCCGTGACTTTATAGGAAGCAAGTAACAGTCTCATGCCTAACAATACAAAATACCAAAAAAAAAGACAGGCTATCGGTTTATGCTACTCTTACATGCTTTCTTGTAACTGAACGGAGAATTATAAGAGCTCAGAAATCAGGGTTTGTTTTATTGAAGGGATCATTGAAATGAGAATGGACAGTTGAGCTGGTTGACTTCAGAGTAGAAGGTGTAAAACTGATACGATGGTACCACATCCCAATTGTACCTTTGATTTCTCCAGTGTTATTGCACATCATTCTGCAGTCTGCCAGAGACAAGAAACACAAATTTAGAAATGCCAGGTTCCTTGGATTCTTGAAGTAAATGTTGAGTCTTTATTCAATTCATCATTCTCTGTTGAGTTGGTTGGTTTTGAGGGAAATGAAGGAAACTTGTAGTGAATTTTGTTCTTGAACATAAGGTGTAGAGCTGGATGAACACAGCAGGCCAGGCATCATCAGTGGAGCAGGAAAGCTGGCGTTTCAGGTTTGGACCCAATTTTCTAGACTTTCTGAAGACAACAATAATACCAGTTGTTTGCACTGTGACAGTCTTTGTATTTCCATGAGTCTTATTTATTGTCTCCTGTTGATGACTGCACCTTCATGACTATTGACAATATTACAGATTGAAATTGAACATGTATGGTTCAGAGTTATCTGAGACATTATGCTGAATTCACACACGTTGAATGCATCATGATGATATCCAGTGAAGTAAGCATTAACTTACAAGGCAGCACGGCACTGTGACTGGCATTGTGCAACTACACCATCAAATTAAACTTTTGTTGTTCATGGAATTGGAGATGTTGTCATAAATCCTAGGGCAGCAAGCTCAAATGAATGTATATCTCTGGGGATGTTGCTAGTCTGAAGGATGAATTGCACTCTCCTTTCCATGGGCCTTGTGCTGAAACTACAAGAATTATCTAAAGAGGAATTTTCTTAAAATTTCTACAATGATGAGCTGCTGCCTGAAAGGATCAAATGGCAAAACAAGTAGTCAATTAAACAGCTAAACGTAATGCACTTCTCCTTATTGATGTGAGCTATAGCAGCTGGTGTGATTATATAACTTCTCTGAAGGTTGCACAGTGTTATCCGTTTCCTCTTTAAGCAAGTTGCAGACAACTCTGACCAGAATGTTATAAATGAATTTGTCCAGGTGCGCCACCATACTGAAACGGTCAAATCAATATGAACACAAGCCAATACCAAAGCAAGACATTCCCACTTTATTAAGAACAAAATTACATTAATTTTTAATATAAATCATACTATCTGGCTCGGCCCGAAACATCAGCTTTCCTGCTCCTAAGATGCTGCTTGGCCTGCTGTGTTCATTCAGCTCTAGACCTTGGTATCTCCGATTCTCCAGCATCTGCAGTTCCTATTATCTCTAACCCTAATCTTATTTGGCCACTTACAGTTGTGATACTTCCCAAAATGCTCGTAAATTTATACAGTCACACTATCTGTGGCTGTGGCTCTGTTTCTGGGTGTGTGAAGCTACTTTTTCCCTCTCTCTCCCTCTCTGGATGGTCAGCTGGCCTCTGCCTCTTGCCATGGTGGTCTTCCTCAAAAGGCCTGAGACAATTCCAAGGTCAGTTCCATGAGGGGTTTCAAGAGAGCAGTCTGCAGGTGAACTCTGTATTTATACCTTTTAGGTGGTTTTCTTAAACCTTCTGAGGTTCTGAGCAATCAGGAAGTTACACAATAGTTTGAAACAAGAGTCAATCAAATGGGTGGGATGCTACTGTCAAGTTTCTTTGTGCGGCAGGACATACTGCCTTTCTGTCTGGACTGCCCTTTGTTTAGTGGACAAATTGTTGGGGGTGTCTGTGCAGACTGACTGTTGCCTTTTACATTATGCTAATATCATCAGCACCTGGCTGCGGTGTTTGCACTGTGTTGGGTGTGTGGGTTTTGCGATTTCAGAGTTTCACTTGGATAATGTAACCAATGTATCTTGCTAACTGGCAAAGTTAGCAATCTATCTGTTTTAGTAGCTAGGAAGCTGCTATGTTCACCCCTTCGGAACGGGGAAAAAAGTTGATGTGAATTAAGTTCAAACCTAGTTGGAAAAGTTAGTTATGTTTATTGTCGGGGTAGCCTACATGTTCATATCAATGCCATTGTGTACATTGGTCAAGTTTATCATATTGACATATATACAAAAAAAAGGAAACTTGTGTCACTATAATCCATTCAGGATTGAACTGCATAGACAATATTCAGTAATCAGACCAAATAGAAGTGTCAACAGTGCTAATTCCTGGAGTTCCATCTATCTCATAGCCTCTATGTGCATGTACAGTATTATTCATAGTGAGCATGCTGATCTCTTGGGATATCTGTCCTTCCCAGTCTGCAATTTTAATTGCCAGTATCTTGAGGTATATCAAGATGAGAGCAATAAGGTCAGTAGCTAGACATGAAAGGACTGAATTCATGCCTGGCAGTATATGATGGTGAGGTATGTTTGTTCGATTTGTCCCAATCAATTGTCCCCTGTCTCTCCACCGCATATGGGAGGGTGTCATGGTAACCCATTGAAATACCTTATTCTGATACTTTTAACTTCATAGGTCCTCAACCTAACTTTGTCACAGGGGAAAATCAGAATTACTTGTATCAATCCCAGCGCCTCACCTCGCAGTTGTCATTATACCACACCTTAGTGAGCTGCCATAACTCTCCTGGAACAAATGTTCGAGCTGTTCGCACAGTCAAAGTCATACAGCACACATTACTGATCTAGGAAGGGACATTCCCTTCGCTAGCCTGCCTGAGGTCCTCCCTCAGCTGCTCAATCATCCAGTTTCTGTAGCTGCTGCAGAGTGCAGTTCTGCTGCTTACTGTCATCCCTGATTTTGTCCTGGACGACCTGGTTTATCATCTTGATGTGACTTTCTCGTATGGACTCTAAGCAGTGGCTAGCCTGTCTCTCTGTGGTTATCCTGTGGTGTCTTGTTGTTTGTATTTAGTCCTTCTCGGGTTCTATCTGTGTTTTAGCAGCCAGGTGGCTGCTACAACAGCCAGTCATAGCATTATGTGTAAAACCTTTGAGGTTTGCAAACCCAATGGCATAGGTATTTGCATAATGGAAAGAAATATCTACTATGGTGCTCAAAGTTTATTTAATGTCACTTCTTCCATATCCTCTTCATTCTCTTCTGCATACAACAGGATAAAGTGATTCCCATGAGGAATCCACTTCTCCAGACCAAAACATACCTTTGACCAATGCACACCATAAACTGCAGTAATCAGTTTTTAAGGTGGCGAGTTGGTGAACAGGAGTCAACATAAATCGTCGACTGTAAAGATCTCACAAAATTGATGTACGTCAAGCATTGTAGCCTACTAAATTGTTAAAAGCTTCTCATGTAATCTCTTACTTAGCAATAGTGTCCTCAGAGAACAAAGTGTGGAGCTGTTTGAACACAGCAGGCCAAGCAGCATTTTAGGGCCACAAATGCTGACATTTCTGGCCTGGACTCTTCATCAGAAAAAGGTGCTTTTGTGTTCCTAAGATGCTGCTTGGCCTGCTGTGTTCACCCAGCTCCATACTTTGTTATCTTGGATTCTCCAGCATCTGCAGTTCCCATTATCTCAGTGTCCTGAGAGGTCAGCTTTGAATTGGTAATTGGGGCAATTAGACAGACATTAGTCAGACTCTCCTGCTGACATTTACTCATAGTGGCATGGTCTTCAATAACTGATACATAATTCATTCAAATTATTCAATCTGGCATTTCAGCATTTATGATTATTTTACTCATTGTCGTCTGGTCCTTCCACACTATTGCAAAAGCTATAAAACCTTCTCAAACCTTTCAGTTTCCCATCTTGTCCAACTACTATCAATGCATATATCTGCTCTTCCTTTTGTAATGTCTTCTCAATCTTTCCAACAGCACAGTGTCAAAAATAGGTTTGCCAAGGAGAAATTGGCAGCTTGTTTTCCCAAAAAAATCAAGAGCTGGATTGTTATGAAAATAAAATGAAAAAAATGTAAATGATGCTTCCTTGTTAACTAGTCCCATGTATTAATATGTTCTAGCCTTACAGATAATTTTCATATTATTTTGTCTGTAAACTCTTAACTTTGTAAGTTATAATACTTGTAGAAAGTTAAGTTTATGATGTCCACATCTAATTATTTGGCATTTATTGATGCATTTTGTTTAATAAATAGAAAGGTAATGTGTACCAGTGGGAACTACTGGTGTAGCAGTCCAGAGACCCTGGCTAATGCTCTGGAGATCAAAATTCAAATCCCCTGATGGCAGTTGAGAATTTAAATTCCACTAATTCATAATTCTGAAATAAAATGATTGTCTAATTAATAATTAGTCAAGAAACCCATCTTGTGCACTAATGCTTCTCAGGGAAGGAAATCCACTTTCATTACCTGGTTTAACCTATGTGGGATTCCAAAACCACAGTACTGCTGTTGAATCTTAATTGCCATACAATCATAGCTTCCCAACAGGGTGGAAGCAGGCAATTCGGCCTATTGAGTCTGCACCGACCCTCCAAACAGCATCCCACCCAGTCCTTTGAAATGGGTCAGAAAGCAATCCAGTTGCATTAAACTGCTACAGTGAAATCAAATTAACTACATCACATAGACTGTCAAAGTTCAAGAAACTGGTACATAGAAGCGGAGAAAATGGGAGCAGGAGTAGGCCATTTAGCCTGGTCTACTATTCAATATAATCATGACTTATCATCCAATTCAGTTTCCTGTTCCCACTTTCTCTGCATATCTTTTAATCCCTTTACCCCTAAGAACAATATCCAACTCCTTGAAAACATTCAATGTTTTGACCTCAACTATTTTCGGCGACAGCAAATTCACAGGCCCACCACTCTCTGGATATAGAAATTTCTCCTTGTCTCAATATCATCACTTTCTCAAGGGAATTAGTATTGGGCAACAAATGCTGGCTGAGTCAGTGGTGCGCCCACTGAAGGAATTCAAGTAAACATCCTGCAATCAAACCAAGATCACCTAGTAAGACATGGGTTAATGCACAGTTAATATTCACCAATATTTACGCTATCTGTCTAAGCCAGTCTCTGACATCAGAGATCTTGAACTACATGACATCATGGTTACTATGATATGTCCTGATCTGTTTATACTTCTAATGTACATTCCAGTGGGACCAAAAGAGCTGGTGTCATTTGGTGAGTTGAACAATATCATGTTGTGCTGCACAATGAACTCTTCATAAATCATTCATTTAAAATGGAACTTAGCTGTCCTTTTCCCTATCATTCCCTTAAATTTGTCCCTACCCTTATAGATATATATTGTTTCAGATTTCAACATCATTCTCCATTATTATTCATTTATTCAAGTTATTTTGTATCAAATTAGAAAATGCTGAACTACAAATGTCTACACTAGACATACTGAAAATACAAGTTCATTCTGCTATTGGCCAAAGTTTCAAGTGAATAACCTTTGAAATTAGCAAAACCAAAATATTGTGATACTATATCTGAGATCTGACAATATGTCAATGACTTGAAATATTGAGCTAACCTTACTCTCTTACACTGGTGTGTTTAAAGGTAGATGGTTCATAAAACCCAACAATAATCTGTCACCTGCCTAAAACCCTTGCCCTGACCTGTCTGAAATTGTATGATGGGGTAGGGATAGTGGTCTACCTAGTTTGGACCAAATGAGGCCCTTATACCTCTGCTGCACCCAGTGAGAAGCTGTGCTTTAAGAAATCAAGAGATAGAAGTAGAGCTGTCTCCCCAGTTCTATAATCTACACTTCCTGTAAGCACAACATTTAGTGTCTTTCACTTAAAGTATTTGAACTAGATGCTTTCTTAATAAGGTATTACAGTTTCCACACTGCTGCTGCATAAGGAGTCCATAGGCCTTCTGACTCACCACAATGAAGTAAATGAACGGTGACAAATTTCCAATCAGAAGTTGTGTGTGACTTTTAAGAGAACTTGGAAGAAATGTTGGGATAACAAGGTGTAGAGCTGGATGAACAGAGCAGGACAAGCAGCATCAGAGGAGCAGGAAAGCTGATGTTCTGCTCTAGACCTGAAACATCAGCTTTCCTGCTCCTCTGACGCTGCTTGGCCTGCTGTGTTCATCCAGCTCTACACCTTGTTACCTCAGATTTTCCAGCATCTGCAATTCCTACTATCTTTGGAAGAAATGTTGTCGCCATACATCATCTGCTCTTGCCCTTTTAGATTTTGGAGATCAAGCGTTCAGAAGATGGCATCAAAGAAGTACAAAAGACACAATTCTTTCATAAACTATGATTCAATAAATATCGTGCAAAATGTGTCAATATTCTTCATAGACAGTGAATTTTCAATTCTTTAAGCTCTGACATTAGTGGTTCGAAATGGAGCTTACTACTTTGAAGTAGTCTTTGAGCTAGTCCTAGCAAAGGGAAAGAAAACAGAAAGGAATTTTTAAGTCAGAGATAATGGGAACTGCAGATGCTGGAGAATAACCAAGTGTGAAGCTGAATGAACACAGCAGGCCAAGCAGCATCTTCGGAGCACAAAAGCTGATGTTTCAGGCCTAGATCCTTCATCAGAAAAGGGTGATGGGGAGAGGATTCTGAAATAAATAGGGAGAGAGGGGGAGGCAGACCAAAGATGGATAGAAGAGAAGATAGGTGGAGAGGAGAGTATAGGGGGGGAGGTAGGGAGAGGTAGGTCAGTCCGGGGAGGACGAACAGGTCAAGGGGGCAGGATGAGGTTAGTAGGTAGGAAATGGAGGTGCAGCTTGAGGTGGGAGGAGGGGACAGGTGGGAGGACGAGCAGGTTAGGGAGGTGGGGATGAACTGGGCTGGTTTTAGGATGCAGTGGAGGGAGAGGAGATTTTCAAGCTTGTGAAATTCACATTTATACCATTGCGCTGCAGGGTTCCCAAGCAGAATATGAGTTGCTGTTCCTGCAACCTACGGGTGGCGTCATTATGGCACTGCAGGTGGCCCAGGATGGACATGTCATCTGAGGAATGGGAGGGGGAGTTGAAATGGTTCGCGAATGGGAGGTGCAGTTGTTTATTGCGAACCGAGGATAGATGTTCTGCAAAGCGGTCCACAAGCCTCCGCTTGGTTTCCCCAAGGTAGAGGAAGCCACAACAGGTACTGTGGATGCAGTATACCACATTGGTGGATGTGCAGGTGAACATCTACTTGATGTGGAAAGTCATATTGGGGCCTGGGATGTGGGTGAGGGAGGAGGTGTGAGGGCAAGTGCAGCACTTCCTGCGGTTGCAGGGGAAAGTGCTGGGGTTGGAGGGGAGTGTGGAGCAGACAAGGGAGTCGCGGAGAGAGTGGTCTCTCCAGGAGGCAGACAAGGGTGAGGATGGAAAAATGTCTTTGGTGGTGGGGTCGGATTGTAGATGGTGGAAATGTCGGAGGATGATGCGTTGTATCCGGAGGTTGGTGGGGTGGTATGTGAGGACTAGGTGGATTCTCTTTTGGCAGTTATTGCGGGGGAGAGGTCTGAGAGATGAGTTGCGGGAAATGTGGGAGACATGGTCGAGGGCGTTCTCGACTACCGCAGGGGGGGAGGTTGTGGTCCTTGAAGAACGAGAACATATGGGATGTTCACCTGCACATCCGCCAATGTGGTATACTGCATCCGCTGTACCTGTTGTGGTTTCCTCTACATTGGGGAAACCAAGCAGAGGCTTGGGGACCACTTTGCAGAACACCTACGTTCGGTTCGCAATAAACAACCGCACCTCCCAGTCGTGAACCATTTTAACTCCCCCTCCCATTCCTCAGACGACATGTCCATCCTGGGCCTCCTGCAGTGCCATAATGATGCCACCCGTAGGTTGCAGGAACAGCAACTCATATTCCGCTTGTGAACCCTGCAGCCCAATAGTATCAATGTGGATTTCACAAGCTTCAAAATATCCCCTCCCCCCAAAGCATCACAAAACCAGCCCAGCTCGTCCCCGCCTGCCTAACCTGTTCTTCCTCTCACCTATCCCCTCCTCCCACCTCAAGCAGCACCTCCATTTCCTACCTACTAACTTCATCCCGTCGCCTTGACGCGTCCATCCTCCCCAGACTGACCTACTCCTCCCAACCTCCCCACCTATCTTCTCCTCTATCCATCTTTGGTCTGCCTCCCCATCTCTCCCTATTTATTTCAGAATCTTCTCCCCATCCCCTTTTCTGATGAAGGGTCTTGGCCCAAAACATCAGCTTTCCTGCTCCTAAGATGCTGCTTGGCCTGCCGTGTTCATCTAGCTCCACACTTTGTTATCCAGGAACTTTTAACTCCCTGCCGTGGTGAGAAGAATGGCAGACGGATGAATTTAATTGGGTGCAAGGCAAAACAATTAGATGTTCACCTTTGAGATAAACATCAGCAATTAAATTCTATCCCTTCAGAGGGCAATGGAATATGCTGCCAGCAATTGGCAAGAAGCCTATATATATGTCGGGCATCTCATTAAAAGCACAGTTTGCCAGTGTAAATTTCAGCTTTTCCAATTAACTTCTATCCAATCGAGAAGCTTGGTGTTTCAAAATTTTCAGGAGCGATGAAGGGTCTAGTCCCGAAACATTGAGTCTCCTACTCCTCTGATGCTGCCTGAACTGCTGTGATCCTCCAGCTCCACACTGTATTAACATTTGCACTGGCATTTCCTCACGTGCAATCAACATGTTCAAGCAGAGCAAGATAGCTGTCTCCCTGAGCCGTCTCCACACTCAACTGGCAGATGCCAAAAGGAGTTACTTATGGCTGAAGGGCAGGTTTCATCACATATTGCAAAAGGCTACTTATACCCGAACTGCATGGAACTGTGCAAGTGAGATTGGCTAACTCCATATGGCATGGAACCACAAAAGCAGTGAATGTGCTGAAGGATGTTCCAGACAAAGGTGTTCCACGTAGGGACATGCTGCAATCAGCTTAGAGGAGTGGGCTTGAGTCAGTCCGGGGGTGTGGGGAATGGAGCTCCAATCAGTGTGAGAGTTAGGGTCCAGTTAATACAAGGTTGTTATTTACACAGTGTCACAATGCTAAGGCCACATCTTGAGGGTTCTGCCTTCAGCCTCCCCGAAGATAAACTGATTTGATTGGTATGATAAGGTGCACTGGCTACTTTCAGTACCCTGGGCAATGCACACTGCCATCATGTGTATGTCATAATGCTCAAAAGGAGCTGTTCTTTCAAACTATTTAGGATTTGGCTTCCCATGAAATGCAAGTGGCTTGTGGAGCTGACCAGGTGAAGATCTCTCTTAGGCATGACATGATATGCTGGCAGCATGAAAGTCCAAGTGGCCCTAGGAGTATGAAGGTGTGAAAGGAAGATGATGGCATTTGTTCTTGAGGCGGGCAGAGACTATTCATCCACTTCTTGTTCTGCGTCCCATTTCTCTTATTCCTACTTGCAGCTCCTATGCAAACAGGGTGCTGTCCTTCGATGACTGGGGCTTCTTTCTGCCAACGGTAGGAAAGAAAATTTCATTTCTGCTTGATTGGACTGGAGCAAAGTGCCTACAGAGGATATCATTTTGTTGCCTCAGTTATCTCTGGATAATCTGGAAGGCTGGGAGGGGGAAGTGTTTACAATGATGATGACAGACTTTTTTTGAGATCCTGACTTGCATCAAGTGACATGGGGGGAAGAGGTGTCTTTAATTATGGCATCAGAACTTTTAACCATACAATTTGCCAGTGGAAACGAGAACATTTGCCTCCCAGCTGCATGCGAAATATGACGAAAACTGGTGATTCCTCCAGAAATTTTGCCACCTCCTTGGTAGAAGTGACATCTTCTAAGATGTTCATCACCATGCTCTAAACCCAAAATGAGAAATCCTGGCTATTGCCTGAACTGATAAGCTTTCACAACATTTTGAATGCAGTGCTGTGTGCTCAAATGTTCTAGTTACCACTGAATTCAGGAAGAGATGGAATAAAGTGGGACATGCCTTCACAACGTTACTTATTATGTTTGGAGAGATTTTCTAATGTTCAAATCTTTCAAGGGGTTAGTGAGTGAGTGAGTAGGTGCGGTAGGTGACTGACATTTTGGGGATTTTTATGGTGGTGGGAGAATAGTTCAATGGGAGGATAAATGGATCAGTTATGGGGTAGTCAGGTGGGGGGAGTCAAGTCAGAAAAAGGTCAGTGGGATAGTTAAGCTGGGTCAAACAGAAGATAATTCATTAGGTCAGTTGTGGTTGTCAGTTCAGTTACACTGGCTAAGCATGACATTGAACTAGTTAACCAGTGTAACATTTTCAAAGTAAGTACATAGGTAAGGCTCCTTGCATCGGTCCCACGTCCCTTGCACTGAACTTATTGTTGGAAACTGCCATGGAAATCAACCCATTGAAAGTTAAACACCCCAAACAATTTCTGCACATATATGAATGTAGAATGTCTGCAGAGCCCTGACAGCATTTCCCAATGTACATCCATCTCCGAGGATTGGGAATCTGCAAGATTTGGGAAATAATGTCTGGTACTGTAAATTCACATGGGAATTCTAGGTTCCCAGATGTACCAGTAATGGGAAAATATGAGCAGATACATATTTTCATGCAAAGATTTAGTTTTTAAAAAATACCTTACATTGATTACAATACGGTATTCCTTGAATGCACGTTGCGCTTTTCACTTTGTAACATTTTTGGCAAGACTAATGTCAACAGCAATGGCAACCAAGAACACACTTTTGAAATTAATAATTTTGTAGTATGGAACATGAGTTGAAAAATAGAGACGTTTTATCAAAGCTTTTAATCTTGCATTCATCAGAATAACTTGCAAGAGCATCAACATTTATAGTGTATGAAAGAAAAGTACTGATTGTTTGGCAAGTCGACTTTGATCAGCAGAAGCATTTCTATGGAGAATGCAGCAGTTAATGATGATTGTTTGTTAACTGCCAAGTTTTATTTAGATTTTATGCCATGTAGACTGATACATATTTCTGTATTAGCCAGTTAGGACAAAGAGATAAAGATTTGATTAGCTGGCATGGTCTCATTAATCTCTTTGCTTTCTTTCTCAAAAGTATAGTTCAAAGTGTCACATTACATTTTTTGGGGCTTTTTACAGCAATGTAGACAACTTGCTCGGCTGGTTATTTAATCTCAGTAAACAGGGTCAGAGCAGCCAAAAAAATGTCTCACTGCCTGTTTTATGCAGGCCAGTGATCTCAAAGGAGCTTTCTGCTAGAGTGCCTGTCTCTTGTAGATGGTAGGCCCTTTTAATATGCTGATCACATTTTCATCTGCACATAGAACACAATAACTTACTGATAGCCAGTATTAAGATGGTATTGACAGTTGTAAGAGTCTGATACTTAAATGTTAGAAATAGTAATTCTAAAACTCAATTTCCATCTGAAAATATAGTTAATGCCATTTTTAACAGATCTCATCCCTCTTCCTAGAGCATTAGGAATGTGTAAAAGTGGGAACTCTGAATTCAAAGTCTCAGAGCAAATCTGTGTTTGTACTTCAAATGTCCAAACTGGTATGAAACAAACTAAGAGATTACACAAAGAACATTCAGTTTGGGACGTTTCTCAGAGGATCCCTAAATTCAGCCAAGCACCAACATTTTTAAACCATTATCCTGGGCTCAATAAATGTTTTCATATATTAATCGAAGTTTCAGTATTGGAGTAATTGCCATGACTGCTGGTTTCCACTAACTCCATTTTCAGTGAATTTCTTTTCATACTAGTCATTGTCAAGTTTAATTTTTTTAAAATCACATTAGAAGTCATGTTTCCAGATGTTGTTGATGTCACTCTTGTTCAACTTCTTCTAACCCAACTGTGCAATTTTAGCTGTTCCATTGCACTTCCTCCTCAAAAATCATGGCTGTTCATCCACTAGCAGATTCTGTTCCCAATCATTATTCAATGAGGACGGGCTCTCTGTGGTTTTTGAACGATCTCTGTCACAGGTTTCCTCTGCTTGAATCTAAAAAGCCACCACTGAGCTCACCCAGAAAAAAAACTAGGATGTTGTGCAAAATGCGTGACAGTAAATTGGCAGCCCATTTTACAGTCTGCCCAACCTTCTTTTCTATTGAAATCAACGTTATTCAAGAATTAAGCAAGCAATTGATTCATTATTGCCTATCTTGTATTACTTTCTATTATGAATTTCACTGCTTTCATGCCAGAAGATACAGACTAAATGTTTTCACGTTTTAAGTAGAAACCATTTGCACTTTGATTGCTGAACTGTATTAACATAGTATTAGCTTCCTACAGAATTGATAAAATGTGGAGTTGGAGAAGCACAACACGTCAGAAAGCATTGGAGGAGCAGGAAAGTTGACATTTTAGGTGCAGGCTCTTCATCAATTTCCTATAGAATGTCAATTTCAAATAATTTCCCTATTTGAAAAGGTTTCACAATCTTAATGTTTGATTCAAAACAAATCATTGGCTGTTTTTTTAACTTCAAAGGAGTTAGTATAAGGAAGTAGATGTTATGTTGCAGCTGCATGAACCCTGATTAGACTCCACTTGGAGGACTGTTAGCAGATCTGGATATTACATCTTCGGAAGGATATATTGACCTCGGAGGGAGTTTGACATTGGTTTGCATGTTACTTGAATTTCAGCGGTTATATTGTGAGGAGACATTATACAAATTGGGCCTGTTTTCTCTAAAATTCAGAAGGTTAAGAGGCAATCTGATCAAAGTTTCCGAGATAATAACAGGTAAAGACGGGATAGTTAAAGATAAACTACTCACACTGGTTAGAGATTCTGTCACTAGGAAATATAATCAAAAAATTAGGGTCAGGCTGTTTGAGAGAGATGAAAGGAAGCACTTCTTCGGAGGTTGGTAGAGGTTTGAAACTTTCTTTAACAAACAGCAGTGGATGCTAGATCAGTTCTTAACTTTAAATCTGAGATAGATACATGTTTGTTCGCAAAATCGTGAAAGGATATGGGCCAAAGGCAGGGTTGTGGAAATAGGCGAAAGATCAGCTATGATTTCACTGAATGGCAGAAGCAGCTTGGGGCGGGGGGTTGAATAGCTTACTCCTGTTTCTATGAAAGGACTTCTAGTTCTGTGATGTTGTCATTATGATATGCTTGTTATTCAGGCATTGCAAGTTAATAATCAAAATTCTGCAGGGGTCTGCACCCCTGCACAGGCAGGAAATTTGCCAACAGCAATGCAGCTCTTCAGCAGAACCCTCCAAAGAGGCATGGTTGTAGACCGTAAATGAAAATTATTACTCATGAAATTTCTCCAGTATTTGAAATTTTGTTTTGGAACATGTTGCTTTAATAAGATTTCAAAATATGTATGGGTGGTGTGATTAGATTTTACATTGTGTAAGGCACTACTTTCTGTGACTTAAATAAGCTTAAAAGTCTCTGTGAAAAAGATCTTAAGACAACCAGGTAAATATTGATAACTGTGAAGACCATCAAGTTACACAGAAATGTATGAGCAAGTATATGAAGTAAAATCATATTTATTGAGCTTAGCTTATTTTAGAAAGTGGCCAATCAGTGGAAGAAGCAGCAGCAATATAATGAAATGCTAATATGGGCCAACGCATGCTAGTCGGAGAACTAACAATGGGCTATTGACATGCAAAGAGTTATGCTTTATACCAGTGAACCTTCCATCATAACACTAGCCACTTGTTCAATTTCTTTGCCATTCAGGACTAAAAATTTAGTGTCATCACCCTGCAATATATTCTTCTTTAGTCCAATATGCTGAATGAAAAATGTACCAAAGTTATCTTGCTATCTCCAGTTATGTAAGTATGTTCAGAGACATTCAAATAAATTTCAGTACTTGTCTCATTGTTTAATAAGTAGGCTATCAACTATTAGCCACAGAAATACAACTCTTTTTTTACTGTCCAGTTTTCTATATTTGACAAGAGATCTGTTCTATCAGGTTCCTTTTTAGCTCCAATGTTTATCCAAGTTTCCAAGTTGAGTTTCCAGTCCTAATGAAGGGTGCAGACCCAAAATGTTGATTTTCCTGCTCCTTTGATGTTGCCTGACATGCTGTGCTCCTCCTGCTCCATATTTTATTGACTCTAACTTCCAGTGTCTGCAGTCCTTACTATATCCTGAATACTACGTCCGCTGTGTACGGCTCAGATATTGACTTCAAAGTCCCAGGATATTACAAAAGATTGCACAATCTAACAAAATGGAGCCTCTGCTGACAGCTCAAAAAACATCCATTGAAGCTCACCTTGCTGCCTTGGAATCTCATGGCTGTCACAATTTAGGGGAAACAATCCTCAATGAAATAGTCTATGAGTGCTCTGACAGGTAAGAGAACTGGAGCATGCTGCTTCACCACTTACTCAAGCTCCTGGTCATAGGTAAGAAAGGTTTTAAAGAGCTTTTGTGGTCAATATGAAGGCTGTAATTTGCCAACATGGTTTGTGTAAAGGTGGCGCACAGAATAAGTGCAGGAAGAGAGCCATGTCTATTGCCAGGCTATTGAGCATGGCTCTATATGATATGCTGTCTGTGACTGTAAATCAGTTTCATTCTGATGGGCTGATAGATACTAAGATGGTAATAAGGTGCATGCAAAATAATATGTATACAGTCAATGGCATCTTTGTACATCTGTTATCTGGACAAAGCCTAGAGCTGTCTTGTCCAGCTTCAATCTGTTGTTAGGATCCCCAACTAGATTCCCAAGTCTAGGCTTGTTCTCATTACGGATCAAAAACTTATTGTTTAAAAATAATCAAAATTTGATATCATGAGGACTTACTAAAAGAAATCCCTAGGTTTCCTTAGATCCCTAGGTTTATTCAAACTAAAAATGACAGTATCAAGTCAGAAAAAGCAAACAATCTATAATATTTATCTTACAGTCTAATATTCAGATTTAACACATGGTAAATACAAATTAACAAGCAAACTGTGATCAAAAAAGACAGCAAACTGAAAGGTGGATGCAACAAGCCAGATCCTTAAGATTTGTCAGTGACCTACCCAAATGGCAGTAATTATACGAATCACAAATAAACTACATGCATGTTGGTGAACAGGTAAATAGTAGTGAATGCATGAGTGACAAATGGCTGAATGGGTAGGATAGGTACCTGGGTGAGTTAAGTGGGTAATGTGGGAAATTGGTGTGGTCTATGCTGGTAAGGGTTGTAGACTGATAAGATGGCAGGGGATGGTTGATGGACAGAATCAGAGGACAGGTTGGAGCATTTTAGCAGGGATAGTCAATTGGGTTGACATTTGGAAGGTGAAGGCCAGTAAGCTCAATTTGGCGTGGTAGATGGTAATCAGAATGAAACTAACCAGGATCACAGCACTGTGGTTGCGCCTGGACCCCAATGAGTGCAGTCACTCAAACTACTCAGGAGTAGGCACGTTCCATGAGCAAGTAAGACGTGGTGATAAGGTGGATGGGAGGAAGAGAAACGAAGAGGGAGTATTCAAATAGTGTGGAGGTGGACGGCTTGGAGTGAGGTTCTATTCATAGGGTCAGCTAAGATAGTCTGGTGGCCAGGATGGGAGTAGTTGAAGGAGTGCTGGGAATGGTAGTCAGTGTGGTTGGGGGGGAAAGGGGAAAGCTGGCAATATGAGTGACTGTTGGTGGCGGGGGCAGGGGGAAGCTTATCTCTGTTAGAGTTAGATTATGATTTTTCTATCTAACATTTCCACAGGAACTATTCAGGTAAGTCTAATGGAATTGTTTGAAGTCTCTGATGCTCATTCAATCTTGCAGACTTTTGCAAGGGCTTAGAGATCACAGAAATTGCCTTTCATAAGTTCAAATGTTTTGGGCAATTCTATGGAAGTCAACAAGTCTGGACTTTGTTGAGGTCCTGACTCCCACTTTGGGTCTTGCATGGTCTGGAAACTGGAGAATCTGGGCTAAAGTGTAACTTTTTTATCTTGACTGAGACAGCCTTGATGATACACGGGTGTAGCGGAAACTGGGAGATGTTGTTAATCACCTGTTACAGTCAGCAAGAATTTCCCAGTGTAAAAGTCAAGGGCCAACTTTGACTGTGACAACTATAACAGTGCAGTCAATGGCCTGCTTCAAGATTCAAGTTAAGAGTATAAAAGGTGATGTATCCTGGTTAGTTTCATTGTGAGGTCAAGATATTTGAGACATTGATCCTAAGGAAAACTGAATACTGTCTGAATATCCATGTGGAAATGTTATCCTGTAGCGTATCCTCCTCTTCCATTTATAGCCAGCTGTTCGAGCTCTCTGATGTCAACACTGTTTTCCATTGTCTTCCAGCCCTGAAACTGTCCCATCATCCATGACTGTAGCCAAACTAGCTGAGAAGCAGTGAACAGCAGTGCGCAAGGGAAATATTTTTGCTCCTAGGCAAACTGAACTTTGAGTCATGAAATTCATTGTATAAAACAGAAGTGAACAAGCAGTCTGAAATTACAGACCAACTAAATTGTAACAAAATTGTACAATGAAACAACATTAACAGATTTACCAATATAAGTAAAAAGGACATATTTTCCAGTTACTTTATACAAAATAAATAAATATTACTTCTTTGCACTTATCTCCCCAAAACTGCATACATGTTTGAGCATATATAAAGATGCTATTTTGATAATATTATTTTTGGACAGAATGAAAATCTGAGCTAACTTTCAAATTGGTTGCAGCAAACTTACTTTGTGCAGAATTTCCTGATTTTGATAGAATGTGCCAAAAATATCTCCTGCTCAACCTATGTGGTGAAGTTGCAATATACCAAGCCATCTTGCACACATATTACAACACATCTAAATCACCTTCTCTAGCAAATTGATGTGTTGAACTTTGCTACAACCAATCTGGCACACCTCCCCCTTCCACTAAACTAGGAAAATAAAAGGAACTGTGGACATTGGCAATCAGAAACAAAAACAGAAACTGCTGGAAAAACTCAACAGGTCTGGCAGTATCTGTGGACAGAAAGCAGAACTGATGTTTTGGGTCCAGGGACACTTCTTCAGAACTGAAGTGGCATTCCTAGGGTCTGAAGGGCTTTTTTTCTCCATCTTATCAATTTCTCACCCTCTCTCTTCCCTATCCCGTCCACCTCCACACTATTTGAATACTCCCTCTTCGTTTCTCTTCCTCCCATCCACCTTATCACCACGTCTTACTTGCTCATGGAACGTGCTTACTCCTGAGTGGTTTGAGTAACTGCACTCATTGGGGTCCAGGCGCAACCACAGTGCTGTGGTTAGAAAGTGATTTTGACACCTCCCCCATTTCACTTTTCCTCCTCATTCTGTTCAGCATTCCTCCCATAAACACCTCTCACTATGCGTTCCATTCCTCCAAATTTCATCAAGACACATCCACATCCATCTCTCCCCTCACACTCCACTCCAACCAACACCAACCTCAAACTCCAGTTGATTCAGAGTCCGCACCCCCATCCCTAAAGCTAACCCCTTCAGCACGTGAGGCCACCGCGCTCCCGCCCCGTCGCGCGCGTGATGTCAGGAAGGGTTGGAGGCGGAGCTCGCGCCCTGACAGGAGGTCGGTGAAGACCAGAGCGAGAGCGGGAAGAGCTCGAGGGAGCGCGCAAGAGCCCGAGTTCAAACAACGGACAGCCGGTAAGAGAGAGAGAGGAAGAGAGGGAGGGGGGCAGCAGGAGCAGGCTTCCTCTCCACTTGGGGGCGTGACTGCAGGGGGTGCCAGTAACTCCAGATCATTGACCCCCCCCCCCCACCACGTGGGCACCGGTGAGTGCCGCCGAGGACAGCTTTGTTTTAAGGGAATCAGAACCAAGACCAGCTGCCTGTAACGGTCCCGGTTCAATCCGGAGATGCTGCTGAATTTACCGGGGGTGTGTCGGGGGTGGTGGTTACAAGCATCGAGAACTCGCGTTAAAACTTTCTGAGCAACAAGTGAGCCGCTGGGGAGCCGTTAGCCGGGGTCATGGAGAGGGTCTACCCTGCTGTCATCTCTCCATCCCACCTCCACTGCAACACATTATACTGACTCAAGTCCCCGGGACAGTTTGTGGATGTGCACGCAGGGCACGGTACTCCCGTGAAACTGCACCAATTTCAACAGTCGGCATCAAAAGACTGTTCCCACCTTCCCAAAACGAAAACAAAGCTTATCCTGAACACGGGGTGCACCTGCCTCGAAGCTGGACCGCTCTTGTTTCGTAGATGCGCATCTTCATGATCAGTTGTACCTTTGTCGCTCGTTTCGCATCGGTAGTGGTTGCATCATTTTTTTTTTGTTTGGACGGCTCGGTAACGTTTTGCTTTTTGAAGCAGTAGCGTTTGCGCCAGGTACGCAGCCGCCCTTGTAACGGGTGCATTGGAAACTTCCTGAAGGTTGTCTTTATGGCTCTTGCTCTCTAGTGCTGTGCGAGCCAGGTTGCTAACTTGGCTTCTTGGATCGTACAACTTTCCAGCTGCTGATGTGCCACCGAAATCTCTTGTGTTGCTCCTAAATCAATAGCACATTTAGTTGTTCAAGTGAAATGTTGATGATCTACTAGCGGTGTGTGTGTAAACACCAGCATATGCGGTTAAAAAGCCTCATCTTCAGGATCGTCATTTATCACATTGCTCAGGTTTCACTCTTCTAAGTTCTATCGTTATGTGAACCCTGAAATACCTTATTGACGCATAATTATCTTGGAACATCCACCGTTCTTTGAAATGCTGAGACTTTAGGATTAACCCTAGTAAAATTAAATTTTGCTGACTTTGATATATTTAAGTTGGTCATGATTGTTCAAGTCTGATTTTTATATGTGCAAGCCTGTTCAAGTTATTAAATCAATTTGAGATGCTGTTGATTATCATTCTGTCCTCTCAAATTTTCCTGCAGAGCTGAATGGTCGTGAGGGATAGCTTTTTCTTTCCCCTAGTCAAGTGCAATCATTGTTTCCCTCTGCAATGGTTATTCCTTCAGGTGCTTATTCAGTTGACTTTTGAAAACTGTGATTGAATCTGCTTTTACCTGAACACTTCTGGTTCTTGTGCCACACACCATATACCTGAGATAACAAAGGTGTAGAGCTGGATGAACACAGCAGGCCAAACAGTACGAAAGGAGCAGGAAAGCTGATGTTTTGGGTCAAGACCCTTCTTCAGATATTTCTGAAGAAGAGTCTAGACCTGAAACATCAGCTTTCTTGCTGTTTGGCCTGTGTTCATCCAGCTCTACACCTTTGTTATCTCAGATTCTTCAGCATTGGCAATTCCTACTATCTCTGTAACACCATATACCTGTGCCCTTTGGTTTATTTGTATTGCAGTAATTTAAAACAGTTTTCTTTATCTTGCTACATTCTTCATAACCTTGTTTATCTCGATCAAACCTATTTGCTTTTGCTCTAACAGAATACGTTCATTTGGTCTACCATACAATTAACGCCTCATCCTCAAAACAATTCTAGTAAAGTTTTTCTAAATACGCTCCAAAACCTTTTATCATCTTCCTGACAAATTGTATCCAAAAATGGTGACTACTCCAGTTGGGACTGAACTATTTTTTTTAATAGGCTTAACATAACCTCCTGCCTTTTGCACCATCTCTGCCTATTCTTAATGCTCCTCTGTTTAAAGCCCAGTGTCCAAATGCATTGTGGACTGTTTTGTTAACCTGTCTTAAACACCTTCAATGTGCAAATATTTTTTGGTCTCTCTGATCTTGCATTCTCACATTCACTGTTTTGGCATCAAATGAGCGAATGACCTCCAATTACTTAAGGAGGGAAAGCACTTTGAATTTGTGCCTTGGTCTAACAAGCTGCTATATCTTGATATTTATGTGTAAATCCATAAGCACATAGAAAATATTGTCACAGAGTCAATATAGACTGATTCTTTCCTGACAGTCAAATATTCTCCTGTTTGTTTAAAAAAAATGTCGCTTTCCTGGGTTTTGTAATGAAGTCCCAGTCTGTACCCATTGTTTACATGGTTAGCTGCTGGATGTGTAGTTAACAGTTCTTTTCATTTGAGTTGTGGATGCTGATGTAATAGCATGTTCAACAGCTTTCCTTTGTTTCTGCATTCTGACAACAGAAAATATTGTTTATTCAGCTCTAGTCATGTTGCACAGAACATCACATAGAAGCCGATAGCTGCATGAATTTCCTTGCTTGTTGAGTACCACAGCTGCTAAGAATAAATGTTGTAGGTGGCCTGGGACCATATGCTGGGCACTGTAGGTCAATAATTGCTGCTTGGAGAGTTGTAGGTGTAGGTGGAAATGTGCCATAGAATGATTCTTTATATTTGGATGGGATAAGGGATAGGGAATTGTTGGAGTGGAGGAAGAGATGTGTAGGTGAAACTGGGAAGAAATAAGTTTCTAGCAGTTGCTTGATTTTATATTTGAAATTAGAATGTTAATTTAGTCTTTATTCAACAAGACTTAAAAAAGTTTTAATTCAGCAACAATATTTTTGAAAAACAAAAACTGCTTCTAGAACTGTAATAGCACTAGCACTTTTGTCCATGTTGTCACCTTTGTGGTGTTGATAGCACATTTACACAAAAGAATAGTTAAATATACCAAATGAAGTGATGTGAGCACCTTTGTGAGCATTGAATTGAAATTGTTACTTTCGAACATGTTGCGTATAAGCTGAGCCAAAGTGTTACTTTTATAATTTTGATGGTTTTAAATTAAAGGATTCACTCCTGATATTGACTAGTATTTGTATGCATTTTAGTGACTTCCCTTTTTGTATGTTACAATATTACAGTGGAAATATTGTTTTTAAATGCTGTGATTTGTCACTTTGTGCAGTTCTAGTTACTATACTGTAGGAAGGATTTGATTGTACTAGAGAGGATCCAGATGAGATTCACCAGGATGTTGCCTGGGCTGGAGTGATTTAGCAATGAAGAGACACTAGATAGGACGGGGTTATTTTTCTGATAGCTGAGAAGGTTGAGGGATTGAGATGTATAAAGTTTGGAGGCTTATGAAAGATTAGAGGCCTAGAGGGGATCTAAGGAAAGACTTTTTCACCCAGAAGGTGGTTGATTTGGAACACAGTGCTTGGGAGAGTAGTTGAGGTGGGAACCCTCGTGTTCTTTTAAAATATTACTTGAAAGAACACTTGAAATGTTATGACACTCGAGGCTTGGGCCTAGTCTAGGAAAGTGGGACTAGTTTCAAGTAGTAATATACTTGTGGTATAGTTTGCATGAGCTGAAGAGCCTCTTCTGTACCATATGATTGTATGAAGAGTGTAGGTAGGGAGAAACCATTTCCCTTTAAAGTGGTTAATAAACAAGGGACATGGCTTTTAAAGTAAAAAGTAGGAGGTTGGCAGGATTTGAGGGAACATCTTATATCCACAATTCTGGATGACTGGAAATGACAACCTGAAAGGGTGATTAGAGGCAAAAACCTTAAGATATTTAAGAACAATTTAGATGACCACTTGAAATGCTGTAGCATGTGGACCAAGTGCTTGAAAGTGGGTCTTAAATAGGTGGATGTTTGGCATAGTCTTTCTGCGCCAAAAGACCTGTTTCTGTGCTTTTAAAAACTGTGACTCCATGGCATACATGAGTATACTGTTTTGATATTTTATTATTTGTGTAGCTTTTCCTGAATATTCTGCTTTATTACAATTTGAGATGTACATTGAAAATGTTAGCAATTGTGTGCTGTCATGGTCAGAAACGATTGTGAACAAGCAAGAAGACTGTTAGTTGAGTTCATGAGATTTATTTAAACCTGAAATGAAACGTGAGTGGTTCTTTGTCATTTGAATACAAATGTTACATTTTGTATCTTTACCTACAGTATGGTACTTTTAGATGCAGCAGTTGATTTTAAAAAATGCTAATATGGTTAAGTATTAATAAAATTACACTAAAGTTGTAAATCTCTAAATGGTTTCACAGCAGAATGGGATTTGTTTCATTTCATAAGTAACTTGATAAATAATGATCTGACCACACTTCAGTGGGTGACAGTTTAAGGTTTCGTAAACTGATCTTTGGATTGGGCATTTTATTGTTTATAATTGGAATACAGTTATTTGGAAATGAGAGAAAATGAAGTCAGTGCAAATGATTGATTGACCAACTGTGACCAAATCACTTTGCATCATGAAAGCATTGTTTCTTTTTGATTTTTTTTGCTCTGTAATGCTGGTATTAGCACGTATTTACATTCTTCCAGAGATCTCTGACACAATGTGGATCTGGATAGACTACACCACCAGACGGACTCTAAGTTTGAGTGCACAGCATAGCTGACTACCCCTTGTGTTACTTGCTTGTGATGTAGAAAATTACTGGAGGCATTGAACCTAGTCAGTGCTGGTAAGAGAGAGAGAGATAATGGGAACTGCAGATGCTGGAGAATTCCAAGATAATAAAATGTGAGGCTGGATGAACACAGCAGGCCAAGCAGCATCTCAGGAGTACAAAAGCTGATGTTTCGGGCCTAGACCCTTCATCAGAGAGGGGGATGGGGAGAGGGAACTGGAATAAATAGGGAGAGAGGGGGAGGCGGACCGAAGATGGAGAGTAAAGAAGATAGGTGGAGAGAGTATAGGTGGGGAGGTAGGGAGGGGATAGGTCAGTCCAGGGAAGACGGACAGGTCAAGGAGGTGGGATGAGGTTAGTAGGTAGCTGGGGGTGCGGCTTGGGGTGGGAGGAAGGGATGGGTGAGAGGAAGAACCGGTTAGGGAGGCAGAGACAGGTTGGACTGGTTTTGGGATGCAGTGGGTGGGGGGGAAGAGCTGGGCTGGTTGTGTGGTGCAGTGGGGGGAGGGGACGAACTGGGCTGGTTTAGGGATGCAGTAGGGGAAGGGGAGATTTTGAAACTGGTGAAGTCCACATTGATACCATATGGCTGCAGGGTTCCCAGGCGGAATATGAGTTGCTACATAAAAGTGAGTCCTTTTTTGAAAAGTAATGTTTCAGATTATTTTGTAACAAGTTGCTATAGTTCCTATAGATTTAGTTGTTGCTTTTGTTCATTTTTAAGTACAATTTAAACTACAGAGATGAAAAATGTATCAATGTTTTATTTAGACTGTTAACTAATTACATTTAATAGTTAAAATGGGTACTGAAAACTATACTTGCATCCCAATAAAAAAACATGAAAACACACCATAAGAGCCTCAAGTCCCCTTTTGTTCTTCATCCTTTTGTCCCTGAATTGCTATACAAACATGCATAACATACCTGTACCCTCATGATTATGTACATGATACTGAACTTGTGCATAACTGTAGTAATATTGTTAATATCAGTGCAATGTGCACAAACAAATAAAATAAGAAACTATGACCATGGCTAAATCTTTGTTGCTGTGTTACCCTTGTAACCTGTTTGTATCATTGATTTCTTGAAATAAGATGCTTCAGATATTGAACTACATGTGTGTACTGCAGCACCCCCAAGATTCCTTGCCCTGAAGGAGACTTGTCTTAATTGTACCTCAGGTTACAGACATAAACTTATTTTTGTAACTGAGTATCGTTAGGAACTCTTTAAAATTTGGAAACCTCCTGTGATTAACATGGTGAATGAATACAATGGTGTAGCTTTAGCAGCAGCTGTCTTTTCTGCTTGGATTGGATGTGTTCTCATAACCCCAGAAAATGAATATTTACTTTTTTTTATATCAATAGTTTCAGTGACTTTAATTTTGATTTCCCATGTGCAATTTAACCAGGAAGCATAAGTGATGAGTAATGAAATCAGTCTCTTTAAAGAGACTGATTTTTGTATCAGATTTGTCAAAGAATATCGATAGTATGGAAATCTCTGTAGGCTTTTTTTTTAAAAGGAGTTTTTGATTAGCTAAGATAACAGTGTGGAGCTGGATGAACACAGCAGGCCAAGCAGCATCTTAGGAGCATAAAAGCTGACGTTTCGGGCCTAGACCCTTCATCAGAAAAGGGCTTTTCTGATGAAGGGCCGAGGCCTGAAATGTCAGTTCTTGTGGTCCTAAGATTTGCTTGGCCTGCTGTGTTCATCCAGCTCACACTTTGTTATCTTGGGAACTGCAGATGCTGGAGAATCCATTATCTCTCATCACTATTTTTGATTAGCTAGTTTGCTTTCATAGATCTGGTACAAGGGAAATCTGGATGGAATCCTGTGATTAGGCTCTTAATTTGCGTGCATCCTTCAGCCAAGATTATAGTTAACAATTTGGCAAGATTTGATGTGATGCAAAATTTACACTGTCAATCTCTGTCCAAAATAGTAACTTATGAATCAGCTTTTAGGTGAAATGGACTAATGGTAAGATTCTTTAGTAGTGTAGGATAATAAAATGGGAGGCTGGATGAACACAGCAGGCCCAGCAGCATCTCAGGAGCACAAAAGCTGATGTTTTGGGCCTAGACCCTTCATCGGAGAGGGGGATGGGGTGAGGGTTCTGGAATAAATAGGGAGAGAGGGGGAGGCGGACCGAAGATGGAGACAAAAGAAGATAGCTGAAGAGGAGAGTATAGGTGGGGAGGTAGGGAGGGGATAGGTCAGTCCAGGGAAGACGGACAGGTCAAGGAGGTGGGATGAGGTTAGTAGGTAGGAGATGGAGGTGTGGCTTGGGGTGGGATGAAGGGATGGGTGAGAGGAAGAACAGGTTAGGGAGGCAGAGACAGGCTGGACTGGTTTTGGGATGCAGTGGGTGGAGGGGACAAACTGGGCTGGTTTTGGGATGCGGTGGGGGAAGGGGAGATTTTGAAGCTGGTGAAGTCCGCATTGATACCATTGGGCTGCAGGGTTCCCAAGCGGAATATGAGTTGCTGTTCCTGCAACCTTTGGGTGGCATCATTGTGGCACTGCAGGAGGCCCATGATGGACATGTCATCTAAAGAATGGGAGGGGGAGTTGAAATGGTTGGTGACTGGGAGGTGCAGTTGTTTATTGCGAACCGAGCGGAGGTGTTCTGCAAAGCGGTCCCCAAGCCTCCGCTTGGTTTCCCCAATGTAGAGCAAGCAACACCGGGTACAGTGGATGCAGTATAGATGAGCAGAGAGATCTCAGTGTCCCTGTACACAGATCCTTGAAAGTTGCCAGCCAGGTTGACAGGGCTGTTAAGAAGGCATACAGTGTTTTAGCTTTTATTAATAGAGGGATCGAGTTCCGGAACCAAGAGGTTATGCTGCAGCTGTACAAAACTCTGGTGCGGCTGCACTTGGAGTATTGCATACAGTTCTGGTCACCGCATTATAAGAAGGATGTGGAAGCTTTGGAAAGGGTGCAGAGGAGATTTACTAGGATGTTGACTGGTATGGAGGGAAGGTGTTACGAGGAAAGGCTGAGGGACTTGAGGCTGTTTTCATTCGAGAGAAGAAGGTTGAGAGGTGACTTAATTGAGACATATAAAATAATCAGAGGGTTAGATAGGGTGGATAGGGAGAGCCTTTTTCCTAGGATGGTGATGGCGAGCGTGAGGGGGCATAGCTTTAAATTGAGGGGTGAAAGATATAGGACAGATGTCAGAGGTAGTTTCTTTACTCAGAGTAGTAAGGGAATGGAACGCTTTGCCTGCAACGGTAGTAGATTTGCCAACCTTAGGTACATTTATGTTGTCATTGGATAAGCATATGGACGTATGTGGAATAGTGTAGGTTAGATTGGCTTGAGATCGGTATGACAGGTCGGCACAACATGGAGGGCCGAAGGGCCTGTACTGTGCTGTAATGTTCTATGTTTTATGTTCTATGCTATCAATACAAAACATTTAACCCTTGTACACTTTGACTCTACTTTTATAACTGCTTCCTAATCTTCCTTGCCTTTGCTGTCTACGGTTGTCTGAAGTAAGGAGATAGGGGATGTTGGATGTTGTGTAATTTTCTGTAACAATATTATTGTGTAGAAATCTGAATAACTTTTCTTTTTGTATTTGATAAATCTAATATTCCCATGACGTGGATCAACAGCATCATCTTCATCAACAACACTTGACTGTTGTGGATGAGAGTTTGCTCGCTGAACTGGAAGGTTAGTTTTCAGACGTTTCGTCACCATTCTAGGTAACGTCATCAGTGAGCCTCCGACGAAGCGCTGGTGTTATGTCCCGAGCGAGCAAACTCTCATCCAGAACCTCAACCTGAGCTACAAATCTTCTCAAACCTCGCTAACTTGACTGTTGGCTATATTGTTCCACTTGCAGTCGTCTTTCCATCAGTGTTTTGGATCTTTCACTTCTTAAAAATAATTGGCTATCTATTTTGTTTTTATTCCACATTCAACATGCTATTCAGTGTGGCTACGCTCTGAGCTGATATGCTTCCTTCTTTTGGTAAATGTTTGCTTTCTCCTCCAGTCATTCTGTTTTTTTTCATGCTATTGTTAAAGGGCTTGGTTAAAGGAAAATCTTGTGGCTGAACAGCACTGTTTTTGGATTACTGGCAATCACTGCAGTATCACCATTCTGTGATCTAACTTGAACATCATCGATAAGATATAATTTGAACCTGACCTGGATAAGACTGGTTTGCTTTGTGTGATCCTCGGAAAATTCAAGCTTTCATTTTGTTTTTAATCCATCCATCTTTTATTGTGAATGTGGATGGCTGTTCCATTTGAAAATTAGCGTTCTTGAAGGTTCTTGAATGTCACAGTTAGCATGAGCTTTGTTTAGTGTGATATAATGTAACAGCACAATATTGAATCTGAGATAACAAGGTGTAGAGCTGGATGAACACAGAAGGCCAAGCAGCATCATAGGAGCAGGAAGGGTGATGTTTCAGGCCTAGACCCTCCTTCAGAAATGGGGGAGGGGAAGGGGGTTCTGAAATAACTGGGGAGAGGCGGATAGAAGATAGAGAAGGGGATCTCTCTCCCACTGCCTGTTTGACTTGACTGTCTCCTCTCCACCTATCTTTTCCTCCTATCCATCTTCTATCTGCCTCCCCCCTCTCCCTATTTACGTCAGAACCCCCTTCCCTTCCCCCATTTCTGAAGAAGGGTCTCGGCCCGAAATATCAGCCTTCCTGCTCATGAGATGCTGCTTGGCCTGCTGTGTTCATCCAGCTCTACACCTTGTTCCCTCAGATTCTCCAACATCTGCAGTTCCTATTATCTCTGATAGAACACTTGAATCTGTTCTTTTTCCGACTAGCTATTTTCGGTAGTGTTGTTTTCTCTTCAACTTTGTTCACTGTTTATGTCAAAATTCATGGAATTCTTGCCCTTACAGGGAATCTTCATCCATTTCCTTTGATTTTTGACTATAAACTGTTGAATTGCAGTATGTCTGTTAGTATGTTATTTTTGGAAGCACTGAATTCTTCAGTTGCAGTAGAAAATTTATATTCTTTATAAACATGGTACACCAAAACTCATTATTAGAGCTACATTGCCAGTGAAGATTTGATTCTTGAGAAAGCAACAATTCTGCTGATTTTACAGAATCACAGAATCCCTACTTGGCAGAAAGAGAGGCCATTCAGCCCATCAAGTCAGTCTGAAGAGTGTCCCCCACTTCCCAAACCCAGCTCCCCCCTCCCTGTCTCATTAATCCCTTATATCCCATGGCTAATCCACACAGCCTATGCATCCTTAGACATTGCGGGGCAATTTACCACGGCCACTGCACCTAATCTGCACACCTTTGGACTGGGGGAGGAAACCGGAGCACTTACCGAAACCCACGCAGATACAGGGAGAACATGCAAACTCATCTGAGGCTGAAATTCAACCTGGGTCCCTGGTGCTGACAGACAGCAGTGCTAGCCATTGTGCCGCCCTGAATTAATTTATGTTTTGCAAATTTATTTTCAAACTGTGTAGCCACATGCTAAGTTTTCCTGTGTGTTATACATTTGTTCTTGGGCATCTGCTCAAGTAGTGTAGAGAACTTCCTCAAATTGCTAACATTCTTCTTTACCTGGAACTCTCCAACTGCTGCACAATATTTATTCTGCAATGTCAATGATTTGAAGTTTAAACTATGCAGTATATCTGCTGTTCTTTCAACATAGCACGTTGTCATATTGGACAGTAGGAAAAGCAGGAATACAGTGCTCATCAATTGTTAATGTGTACCATCATGTCCACCTGGAGAGTTGCCTTCAGTTTTGTGTTATTTTATGATTCTACCAATTTGAGTGATTAGGTTTGCACAAAAGCAAGTTTGACTTTGTTGATCAGGTGATGATTGCAAATAGTTTGATTTATTTTTGGCCAAAAGTTGGATGTCACCTTTTCACATTAAATTAACCCTACTCATATGCAAACTCACCAGGATTACCAGGAGGGTATGGTGTCCCATAAACATTTATTGCAGAGAGTAAGAGTGCATGGTGTTGAGGTTAGATTGAGCTGTCAGGGAACAGAATTTGGATAATTGGATCAATTTGGAGTTATTTAACTGCAACTAATGGATTGCTTCAGGGATGAGTACTGGGTTACTCAACTAATTATATTAATGACTTGGATGAATGGACAGACTTTTGTAACCAAATTGACTAACAATATAAAGGTAGGAAAGTGAAGTCTTTGGATTGCCAAGAAGTTTAAATAGTTTAACTGGTTTTAAAAAAATGCAGATGGAGCAGAATATGTGAAAATGAGGTGGTCCACTTCGGCAGGAAGCATAGAAATGTACAGCATTATTTAAGTGGCGAGAGGCTGCTGAATGCTGAATACAGATGCATATGCGCCAAACATAATGACTGGGAGTTTCCAAACTGCCTATCTGTATTATCCTTGACAAAAGAGTAGCTCAAAACTCTGAGTAACTCAAAAATTGGCTGCTATATTGAATCATTGTGTCACAGAAGCTTCCCACCCCATCCTAGCTAGACTGGATGAGCATCAAGTATTCATTTGGTAGCTGTGATCAAAACTAGATTCAGGAGCTTCCTTTATTATCTCAGAATTTCTGCCTATGGATGGATCCTGAGGGCTAAATTTTCAACGAAGCTCTAGGTTATCAAGAAGCTAGTATTTAACCAGTTTCATTTTCAAAGGTCATGTAAAGAATTTTTAGTTTTATGCTTTTTGACCATGGATTGAAATGGGAAGAATTTTTTAAAATCAAGAACTGTGGAAAGTATTTCAAGCATTTAGGCACATGAGCAGACAGGGAATATAGGGATATGGACCGTGGGCAGGCAGGTCGGATCAGTTTAGCCTGGCATTGTGGTCAATGCAGACATGGTGGGTCGAAGGGCCTGTTCCTGAGCTGTACTGTTCTATGTGCCTGCCATGATTCATGCACTATTTAAAAAAAATTTACCCAATATTCATTGTAAGTGCTGTTAACACTCCTGTTTGTTCAAACAGTTGGGGAGCTTACCACAGTTTAATTGGAGCTCTTGGGTATGTTTAGCAGGAGATTCAGCTGGCAGTAACTATCTGATTTCTGTGGAGCGTTTTCCTCCCACCCTGTCTCTATACTCCCAAATATCCCGTGTCTAATCCACCCAGCCTACGTATTCTTAGACGTTGTGGGGCAATTTAACATTGCCAGTGCACCTAATCTGCACATCTTTGGACTGGGGGAGGAAACCATCTACTTAATGAAGGTAGACTTCTGCCTGCACGTAACTATGTGACTGATTTCTGAGTCACTGAACTGTACAAGGATGGGAATGTTTTAACAAAAGCCTCTGGACCTCCAAAATGGAAAATATCCATTCTGTGCAGTTTAAAAACAACAAACACTTCTCAAGTCTGAAGAAACCTGTTTATTTCCACTCGCTTACAACTTACAATGTCTCTGACATACTGGTTTTGTACAGTCAACCTGTAGTACCGGGAGAAGGAAGATTGAGGAGCAACTGGACCTGACTAGCCAAAATCGCCATCTCAGCAAACACTGGGCAAAAACTATGGAATTGCATGAGCAGTCTTGCTCTGCACCCATAACATGCATGTTTAATTCATGTCAAGAGTTTTATAAAGTGGGTGTCATTTCAAGCAGTAGAGTGTTTGTCAATAACTAGCGTCTATTTGTAATAAGTAGTCATTCTGTTTAAGTACAGAAATCTGATCTGTACTTTGTCAACCTGGGTCCACGACAAATAAATCAGGTATTCTGCTCCATTTTGTAAAATATTTAACTTTTGTGACAATGCTGGGAATAGTGGCCTGAATTCCAGCATGCTCCCTCAGTAATGTGTAACAGTCACCTGGGAACCAATCTCCCAAATATTTGACAAGGAATCTCATCTTGCTGTGAACACTTTGTCTCTGGTTTCCTGAATGGATGCGTGCTGAGTGGAAGAGTGGGGATCATAAGCAAGGATTCAATCAACAGTAATTAAACATATCTTCGTCCAATCTGAGTGCCATGTTACTAAGTGTGAGATGTTGCGTTCATTCTTTAAGCGTTCAAGAAAAAATTACCTTTCAGTTTAAACCACAAGCTTCCTCCTGAGATAGTTATACTCTTTCCATTCACAACACAGATTATGGGCAATGAGGCAATCCTGCCTGTGACGCTTTAACCAGTAATTCAAAAACTGTTAATTTGCTTCAAGTGGATCCATCACTTTTTAAACTAGTCAGTAACTTAGCTATTGAAAGATTGTTAAATCCTCGTGTTTTTCCTAAATTGTGCTGAAAACTTAAGCTTTTGGAATTACTTTTAAACTAGTTTTTAAGGAGGCATAAAATCATGGAACATAAGTGAAGATCTGTTTGACCTGAAGTTTGTCACAAATTGGGGATACTCCATGTTTTATGTCACACATTTAACCAGGTAGTTTTCAGTGTCCATTTTCCTACTGAATTGGACATTATTCTTTTTGACCAGAATGTTATTGGCTTGACTTTTGCTTTATATCAAGCTAACTGATTTCATCTGAGAGAGAATTGAAAAGATTATTTGATATGAAATATTTCCTGAAGCATAAAATAGTGGAAAAAACATCTCTAAAGCCAAAATAAAAATATTTGTTTAAAACATAACTACATCTTCCAGATTCCTGCTCCCAAAGTAATGCACTAAAGTTATACAGTAAATTGATTGTGTCTTTTCAAAATTTCCGGGTAGCCAGGTTATAAGCAACAGACTTCTGGGCTAGTGAGAGTGTAGTACATTGAATCTGGATAAAAATTGTATTGGGTTTTGTTTTAAGAACATAAGATCATAAAACTAGGAGCAGGAGTAGGCTATCTGGCCCCTTGAGCCTGCCCTGTCATTTAATAAGGTCATGGCTGATCTTTTTGAGACTCAACTCCACTTACCTGCCCACTCACCATGACCCTTAATTCCTTTGCTGTTCAAAAATTTATGTAGCCTTGCCTTAAAAACAATAAGCGAGATAGCTTCAACCCTTCACTGGGCAGGGAATTCCACAGATTCACAACCCTTTGGTTGAAGAATTTCCTTCTGACCTCAGTCCTACATCTGCTTACCTTTATTCTGAGGTGATGCCCTCTAGTCCGAGTTTCACCTGCTAGCAGAAACAACCTCCCTGCCTCCATCTTATCTATTCCTTTCATAATCTTATATTTCTATATCTCCACGTTCTTCTGAATTCCAGTGAATATAATCCCAGTCTGCTCAGTCTCTCCTCGTGATCCAACTCTCTCGACTCCGGAATCAACTGAGTGAGTCTGCTCTGCACCCCTCCAGTGCTAGTATATCTCTTCTCAGGTAAGGAGACTAAAACTGCACACAGTACTCCGGGTGTGGCCGCAACAGGACCTGACACAGCTGCAGCATAGACTCTCTGTTTTTAAACTCTATCCCTCTAGCAATGGCAGACAAAATTCCTTTTGCCTGTGCTGCACCTGCAATCCTACTTGTAGCAAATTTATGCACAAGGACACACGAGTACCTCTGTACAGCAGCATGCTGTAAATTTTTTACCATTTAAAACATAGTCCATTTTGCTGTTATTCCTACCAAATTGGATGGCCTTTAACAGCTTATTTACTATTTGGGCTAGCAGTTGGAAGTCTACTTTTGTAAACTGCTGGTACCTTTTTGAATATAAATGAGAATCTTCAGGCAGATGGGGAGAAATCCATTGTCACTGGCTGCTGTTGCTTTCTTTTTGAACTGATTTGTGTACATTTAGAGTGTTTACATTTCAGAGTGTGAAGATAGATAAGTCCCCTGGGCCGGATGGGATTTATCCTCGGATCCTCTGGGAAGCCAGGGAGGAGATTGCCGAGCCTTTGGCATTGATCTTTAACTCGTCATTGTCTACAGGAATAGTGCCAGATGACTGGAGAATAGCAAATGTGGTTCCCCTGTTCCAGAAGGGGAGTAGAGACAACCCTGGTAATTTATAGACCAGTGAGCCTTACTTCAGTTGTTGGTAAAGTGTTGGAAAAGGTTATAAGGGATAGGATTTATAAT
The DNA here is from genome assembly GCF_030684315.1 of Stegostoma tigrinum. NCBI lineage: Eukaryota > Metazoa > Chordata > Chondrichthyes > Orectolobiformes > Stegostomatidae > Stegostoma > Stegostoma tigrinum. The sequence continues at coordinate 65,409,029 of NC_081354.1, forward strand.
CATCTAGAAAAGAATAAATTGATTAGGGATAGTCAGCATGGTTTTGTGAAGGGTAGGTCGTGCCTCACAAACCTTAGAGTTCTTTGAGAAGGTGACCAAACAGGTAGATGAGAGTAAACCGGTTGATGTGGTGTATATGGATTTCAGCCAGGCGTTCGGTAAGGTTCCCCACAGTAGGCTGTTGTACAAAATGCGGAGGAATGGGATTGTGGGAGATATAGCAGTTTGGATTGGAAATTGACTTGCTGAAAGAAGACAGAGGGTGGTAGTTGATGGGAAATGTTCATCCTGGAGACCAGTTACTAGTGGTGTACCGCATGGGTCGGTGTTGGGTCCACTGCTGTTTGTCATTTTTATAAATGACCTGGATGAGGGCGTAGAAGGATGGGTTAGTAAATTTGCAGACGACACTAAGGTCGGTGGAGTTGTGGATAGTGACGAAGGATGCTGTAGGTTGCAGAGAGACATAGATAAGCTGCAGAGCTGGGCTGAGAGGTGGCAAATGGAATTTAATGCAGACAAGTGTGAGGTGATGCACTTTGGTAGGAGTAACCGGAAGGCAAAGTACCGGGCTAATGGTAAGATTCTTGGTAGTGTAAATGAGCAGAGAGATCTTGGTGTCCATGTACACAGATCCTTGGAAGTTGCTACCCAGGTTGACAGGGCTGTTAAGAAGGCATACAGTGTTTTAGCTTTTATTAATAGAGGGATTGAGTTCCGGAACCAAGAGGTTATGCTGCAGCTGTACAAAACTCTGGTGCGGCCGCACTTGGAGTATTGTGTACAGTTCTGGTCACCGCATTATAAGAAGGATGTGGAAGCTTTGGAAAGGGTGCAGAGGAGATTTACTAGGATGTTGCCTGGTATGGAGGGAAGGTGTTACGAGGAAAGGCTGAGAGACTTGAGGCTGTTTTCGTTAGAGAGAAGAAGGTTGAGAGGTGACTTAATTGAAACATATAAAATAATCAGAGGTTTAGATAGGGTGGATAGGGAGAGCCTTTTTCCTAGGATGGTGACAGCGAGCACGAGGGGGCATAGCTTTAAATTGAGGGGTGAAAGATATAGGACAGATGTCAGAGGTAGTTTCTTTACTCAGAGAGTAGTAAGGGACTGGAACGCTTTGCCTGCAACAGTAGTAGATTCGCCAACATTAAGTACATTGAAGTCATCATTGGATAAGCACATGGACGTACATGGAATAGTGTAGGTTAGGTGGGCTTGAGATCGGTATGACAGGTCGGCACAACATGGAGGGCCGAAGGGCCTGTACTGTGCTGTAATGTTCTATGTTCTGTGTTTAGCTGTGTGTTGGAAATGCCTGTACTGTTGGAACCTATACTAAAGTTTTGATCATCAGTTCTTTTGAATAATAAATTTTGATATATATAGTAATTTAGGAACCCTCTTTTTCGATCTTGCCTTTGAGAAAGTCACAATTAGCCCTATCAACCTTCAAGCTATCACTTGATTCCATTGAACAGTTGATGCACAAGCATCTGAGACGTAGGACAAAACTGAGGTCAAATACTTCAACTATCACTTCCAATGCAACAATCCAAACCATGAGATGAAGTGGACAAATGCTGACTGCTGTCTCTGAATCCAACTGATTGCACTCACTAATTATCAGCGATCTTTGCAAGATGCGAGCAAGGAAATTGGAACTGTTTTAAAAGACGACAAACTGCTGGGTATTATGCCAATAGTTGAACTTTGCCAGGTTATCCAGATTTTTTTTATTATAATGAATGCAAGGAACATGCACGATGAGACAGAAAAAGCTGCTGGTACGTCAGCGAAGAAGACACCTTCAATTTGAGAGTAAAAGTAGGGGAGGTTATCATTAACTGCAGCAAACAGTTGGAGAGATGGCTGGAACACACTTGTAGTCTGCAGAGGTCAGTTACAAGTGGAACTCTGAACAACATAGAGAACCAACCTGTAACATAAGAGTTTGGTATTGAACCAGCAGTTGAGGAGATTAGCAACAGAGTCATTAGGTTTGAAATGGCAAACTTACAGGTCCTGATGCTCTTCTATCTGACCTTATTAAGCAAAGTAAACAGGTACTCCATTGCATAAACTATCATCTCTGTAGAGAGGTGGGCAGTACCACAATGTGTAATGCAAGAATTTTCTTTCTACAGGGTAGCAATGGTGACTATGGCATTTGCAACAACTAAAATGACATCTGCTTGCTGAACATATTGTGATAAACATTTGTCTGTGTCGCCCTTGTCGGACTCTAAGTGTTGCCCTGAATGCATCCATCTCAAACCCCAGTCATGTAGAAGTAGAACATCGACAATTAACATGTCATTTCAGCAGCTGGAACAGCAATATTTTGAACGAAGGGGATCTCCACATGAACTACTTTAATTGTTCTTCCAAATGCTTTCACACATCTAGCCAGACATGGTCTATTGCTGAGGAAAATTAGCTGCCCACTAAAGTAGTCATTGTGACTCCCTTTTTGTATGATGCTATCATGGGCAAAATCAGAGCCGTTTGAAATCTGCAGTAACATCGAGCAGAATTGCATTCTATCACGAACACCTTTTCCTTTTGATATTTTCATTGTCATGTGCCTTCAGTTCATACATAAGTAGATACCCTTTGCAGATTAGAAATGAGAAAGATCTTCAACCTTGCCTTCCTGAGATCCAAAACAAAAGTATATCAAATCCTCAGTTACTTTGATCCAGTGCTGTACTTGAAGTTCACATCACTTGCGGCAAATGGACAGATTTTCTAATGCTTGTGAAGAGCTTCGTCCAGGACTTTGCTGTACTCCATCTATCAGCATTGATAATGTGACATTGGAGCTTAATAGTTTCACATGTAGGTTTCATAAACATCAAGATCATTTGATACTAAAATTCACATGTTACAAAGGCTGCAGCTCTTAGTTTGGATGTTTGTGTAAGACAGCAGAAACCTAATCGAGAGCTGCAGACTGGCTCTATCAAACTTTGTCATCTGAGCACACCCCTGTATTTGTAGTGAGTTCTGTATACCATTGCTTAGCAGGACAAAAAGACTGAAGGGACGTTGGCTGTCTTGAACCTACACTCTATCTTTCTTGGCAAGGCAAATTACAAAATTGTGTAGATGTTTTGTGAATTGGAAGGCCAGAAGCTAGAATTCATTTATAGGTGTGGTTTCTTTGAAGTAAAATGCCTTTCTAAGCTTAGAGGTTTATACAGAAAAAAAGTATGTGGCTGAAGATGTACAGCTGATTCTAGAAATGGAACGTATATCAATTAGCTGTGTGATTGAAACCTTAGGCTTCTTCTGATTTTTTTTTGGCAACCAGCTGGAGTCAGCCAACTAATTTAAACTAAGCACTTAGTGATTGAAAACCAATTGAGTTTAAATTTTGATGGTTTTGGCAATATTAGGCCAGTGTTATTGTAGGAAAATTGTCATAGAAGGAAAGGGTTTTTGAAAATCATGAGAGTGTGAACTACCATCTGAGAAATAAGCATCTAACTCTCTCAAGAAATTGCTAAACTCTATATGGATAGATAGCGTTTTCATAGAAGGTACCATGGCACTTCTGGCTACAAGTCCTCTCAGAACACTTTTTAGAGAAAACATCCTTGACAGCTGGATCAGTGGAGGAAAGACAATGCTGTGGATCTAGAATCACATGTAGGCCAGACCAGGTAAGGATGGCAGAATCCTTTCTTAAAGGGCATTAGTGAATCAGATGGATTTCCCCAACAACTGACAATCGTCATGGTCATCATTTGATTCTTAGTTCCAGATATTTTATTGAATTCACATTCCACCATCTGCCATGGCAGAATTCGAATCTGGGTCACCAGAATATTATCTGGGTCTCTGGATTAACAGTCCAGTGATAACACCACTAGGCTATTGCCTCCCCAAAATGGCATCATCTGTGCACTTGACTGTCTATAAATGAGTTCTGTATAACATTACTTAGTAGGACAAAAAGACTAAAGAGACCTTAGCTGTCCTCTGTCTCTCTTGGCAATGCAAGGTCAGTATTTGAGGTCCTGAACTATATCAGGTGCTAATTCCATCAGCATGTAGTCATTACTAAGTAAGCAATGTCTGCTGTGAATCACCAAATGAATAGAGTACCCAAAGGTATGCTATACAGTGAACTGACACTTGTTCATGACCTGCTGGACATTCCATATATATTTAGAAAGTGGTATATGACATTCAAGACCTCTGTATGTCGAATCTTTGGAATGGTGTTTGAAGTGGTGAACAGAACCCAGGAAAAACACCTAGCTAAGAGAGTCCAAAAAAGACAGTGGCTAGAAAATCTTGTACCTTCTCAGCCTTCTGTTTTCATTTGAAAATATGACTGACACTGGCTTCTGATCTACACCACCTGATGTTTAATGCAGAGTTAACCAATAAATTGATCTACTGTAGTATTATAGGATGAAAGGCAGTAAGGAAAAATCACTTTGTTCTCTGCCTGGAATAATAAAGTGAATGTAAATTTGCACAGATGGTCTTTGAAAAGAGAATTTGTAAGGGAGTTTCCTGCATTTTGCATTGAAATTCTGAAAAAAAATGTTGGAAAATAGAAGAAAAATTTCAAGAGAACAAAACTGATTATGTTGTATTTATTGTGTTGTGGGTGGTGTGAAAGCATGCAGATTGTATGGGTAGACCCAAGAATGTACAGTCCATTGGCTTAGCCTTGCTGCCCACTCTTCTATGCTGCTGAGGCCTTTGCAATTGCCCACACTTAAATGTTTCACCTAGTCTTTATTAAATTTCTTTTGCAGTTTTTTTGGTCTATAATATAGTTAGTATAATTGTTTACATTTCATTATCAAGAAGATTGAATTGTAGATCTTGGCTTTTGTGGGGTAGAATTGGTTATTCCTTAAAAATATAGAACTGTGGGATATTTCCAGCTGAATGAATGATTTCACCAGGCTGAAGATGTTATGATATCTTGTCTTTTTCACTCAATATTATATTGTCTATGTGCTTTTGCAATTTACTAAAGTAGTGATCACGCTTAAATATTCAACTTTGAAGCATAGAATTGACACAGTTGAAGTTTGTTTGGCCACATTTCTTTTTACTCCTTCATTGCCTGAGTTTCCCAGTGGCGTTTCATGCAGCCAACATACCATTGTTTCCCTGAGGGTAATCTTGCATAACTCCAATAATTTGTTCCTTTTCTTTCATTTTATTTCCAAGCTTGGAATCTGAATCGGCTTCAGTTTTATATGATGACGACTCTCAGATTTACTGCTTGGTCACCATTTCTGACAGTTTTATTGAGAACTTTTGAAGGTTTGCTGGTATTACCTTTTGTCAAAATATCTTGCAGGTCAACATTGGCTTGTTTCAGTCAATAGTGTTTAGCCTTTTTAAGAAATTCAGTTCAGTAGCCTGCAATTTAACCTAGTTTGATGTCAGTTTTGATTTGTGTACATTCTTTATATCCTGTCCATTCTTGAATTGAGTTTTTAAACTTCTTATTAAGGCTATCACTGGTATTGTTTGCTTTTATCTTGTGAATATAGATTTCCCTTGTCACATTTTTATGGACATTGCTGTCATTGTTAATGCTTTTGTAACTGCCTACCTATTTTGTTTTTTTAAAATTATTTTAGCCTTTTTAGTGTTGTTTTCATTGATCTGCAGTGCTCTGTTGTACTTGGGTAAAGCTGCACTCATTCAGAACTCTGACAGAAAAATATAATCATTATTTAGTTCCATTAGTAACTTAGATGAAGGGACCATGTATTCTGTAGCAAAATTTGCTGACAACGCCATGATGGGTAAGAAAAGCAAGTTGTCAGGAGATTGTGAAAGGCATGTAGGTGAGGTGGTCAACTGGCAGTAAAATTAGGAAAGCAGAATTGTTTAAATTGTGAAAAATGAGGAATGCTGTGGCACAGATCTAGGTGTTCGCATAGGTGGAACATTATACGGGTAAGCATGCAAGTAATTAAGGTGGAAAATGGAAACTTGATCTTTTGCAGTGTTATGGTGGGGAAGCCTTGCCATAGCTGTACAGGGCATTGGTAAAACCACAACTAGGATACTGCTACAGGTTTAGAGGAGCTGATTCCTGGAAAGGAAGGATTTATTTTATGAGGAAAAATAGAGCAGGTTAGATTTGTACTCACTGAAGTTTAGAAGATTGAGAGGTGATCTTATTAAAACACACTGGTTCTGAGGGGGAAGACATTGGGAGGATGCTTTCTCTAATATGTGAATCCTGAACTTGGGGATACAGTGTCAGAAGATTTTTCTGTGAAGTACTTCGGGGTGTCCCGCGTTATTGAAAGTACTATTTAAAGACATTTTTAAAAAAAAAGTTCTGTCTTGCCTCCATTTGACTGCCTGCTCCTCTGTATACTGGCTTGAAATTCCAGGTCCTCTTCAGATCTGTGGTGTTACATTATGGTAATTGTGCAACCTCCGTCGTTGGTTGTAAGAATCATTTTTGAGCTGTGTTCCTGTTTTCCTGCTGATGGTAAAGATTTTAACTATGATATCCTAATCATCTCGGGAATCTCTAAGTCCTCGCCTCTACATTTAATTCTGCAAGCACCAATTGCTACAGCATCTTCCTTTTAAATCTGTGGTCTAGTCTCAAATTAAACTATAAAACCCTTTTCATTCCATATCAAAATACGTTATTGGCATATGACAGGAAGACTAATCTCTTCTATCAGATTTCTACATTGAGGGAGAGTTTTTGGACAAGTTTATTGTTCAGTATTAAAAGGAGACAGATCAGGGTGGAGCAGATATTTGATCACTTGTTAACTCATTTCCAGAATATGCCTTTTGGCAGTTTCTACTTGCTAACTGTATTAGTGCAAAGCAAAGTACAGTAATACAGGAACTAAAGAACAAAAACAGAATTCTGGAAACACTCCAAGTCAGATAGCACCTATGAGGGGAGAGAGTATGTTAAGCTTTTTTTTTATTTGACTTGACATTTCATTGGAACAGAAGAGAATTATTTATGATTTTATTTTTAATGACGTTAACAATGTTCTGTTGTATATGGGCTTTGCACATTAACTGGAGATTCACTAGAACTCCTATGAACCATGCTTTTTAAAAACAGAATTTCTGTACCTTTTCACTGTGGGCCTCGATGAGCAAACTGTTTGAACAAAGAAAATTACAGCACAGGAACAGGCTCTTCGGCCCTCTAAGCCTGCGCCAATCGAGATCCTTTGTCTAAACCTGGCATCTATTTTCTAAGGGTCTGTATCCCTTTGTTCCCTGCCCACCCATGTACCTGTCAAGATACATCTTGAAAGCCGGTATCATGTATGCGTTTACCACCTTCACTGGCAACATGTTCCAGGCACCCACCACCCTCTGCGTAAAGAACTTTCCACGCATATCTCCCCTAAACTTTCTTCCTCTCACTTTGAACTCATGACCCATATTAATTGAGTCCCCCACTGTAGGGGGGGAGAAAGCTTCTTGCTATCCACCTTGTCTATACCCTCATGATTTTATAGACATCAGTCAGATTCCCCCCTCAATCTCTGTCTATCTAGTGAAAATAATCGTAATCTACTCAACCTCTCTTCATAGCTGGCACCCTCCATACCAGGCAACATCTTGGTGAACCTCCTCTGCACCCTCTCCAAAACATCCAGATCCTTTTGGTAATGTGGCAACCAAAAATGCATGTAGTACACTAAATATGGCCGAACCAAAGTCTTATACCACTGTCACATGACCTGCCAACTCTTGTACTCAGTACCCCATCCGATAAAGGAAAGCATGCCGTATGCCTTCTTGACCACTCTTGACCTGGGTTGCCATCTTCAGGGAACAATGGACCTGAATCCCTGGCATCTCTGAACATCAATTTTCCCCAGGACTTTTCCATTTACTCTATAGTTTGCTCATGAAATAGATCTTCCAAAATGCATCACTTCGCTTTTGCCCGGATTGAACTCCATCTACCATTTATCTGCCCAACTCTCCAATCTATCGATATTCTACTGTAATCTCTGACAGTGCCCTTCATTATCTGCTACTCCACCAATCTTTGTGTCATCTGCAAACTTGCTAACCAGACCACCTATGCCTTCCTCCAAATCATTTACGTTTATCACAAACAACAGTGGTCCCAGCACAGATCCCTGTGGGACACCACTGGTCATAGGTCTCCAATTTGAGAAACCCCTTCCACTACTACTCTCTGTCTCCTGTTGCCTAGCCAGTTTTTTTTTTAATCCATCGAGCTAGCACATCCTGGACCCCATGCAACTTCACTTTCTCCATCAGCCTGCCATGGGGCACCTTATCAAACACCTTACTGAAGTCTATGTATATTGACATCTACAGCCTTTCCCTCATCAATCAACTTTGTTACATCCTCAAAGAATTTTATTAAGTCCGTAAGACATGACCGTCCCTGCACAAAATCACTGATAAGCCCATTATCTTCCAGACGGGAATAGATCCTATCCCTCAGAATCTTCTCCCAGCAGCTTCCCTCCCACTGACGTCAGGCTCACCGGTTGATAATTACCTGGATTATCCCTGCTACCCTACTTAAACAAGGGGACAACATTAGCAATTCTCAAGTCCTCCGGGACCTCACCCATGTTTAAGGATGCTGCAAAGATATCTCTTAAGGCCCCGACTATTTCTTCTCTCGCTTTCCTCAATAACCTGGGATAGATCCCATCCGGACCTGGGGACTTGTCCACCTTTAATGCCTTTTAGGATACCCAACACTTCCTCTCTCCTTATGCCAACTTGACCTAGAGTGATCAAACATCTATCCCTGACCTCAACATCCGTCATGTCCCTCTCCTTGTTGAATACCGATGCAAAGTACTCGTTAAGAACGTTACCCATTTTTTTCTGACTCGATGCATAACTTTCCTTTTTTGTCCTTAAGTGGGCCAATCCTTTTTCTAGTTACCCTCTTCCTCCTTATGTATGAATAAAAGGCTTTGGGATTTTCCTTAACCATGTTTGCTAAAGATATCTCATGTCCCCTTTTTAGCCCTCTTAATTCCTCGTTTCAGATTCACCCTACATTCCCGATATTCTTCCAAAGCTTTGTCTGTCTCCAGTTGTCTAGACCTTATGTATGCTTCCTTTTTCCTCTCAGCTATTGTCACAATTTCACCTGTCATCCATGGTTTCCTAATTTTGCCATTTCTATCCCTCAATTTCACAGGAACATGTCTCTCCCGCACGCTAATCGACATCTCTTTAAAAGCCTCCCACATATCAAATGTAGATTTACCTTCAGTTTCTCCCAATCTACATTCCCCAGATTCTGCTGAATTTTAGTATAATTGACCTTTCCCCAGTTTAGAACTCTTGCTTTAGGATCAATCTCATCTTTGTCCATGAGTATTTTTAAAATTTATGGAATTGTGTTCACTAACTGCAAAGTAGCCCCCTACTGTAATTTCAACCACCTGGCTGGGCTCATTCCCCAACACCAGGTCCAGTATGGCCCCTTCCCGAGTTGGACTACGTACTGCTCTAGAAAACCCTCCTGGATGTTCCTTCTGAATTCTGCTCCATCTTAACCCCCTAACACTAAGTGAATCTCAGTCAATGTTGCGAAAATTAAAATCTCCCAACACCACCACCCTGTTGCTCCTACACCTTTCCATAATCTGTTTACATATTTGTACCTCTATCTCACGCTCGCTATTGGGAGGCCTGTAGTACAGCCCCAACATTGTTACTGCACCCTTCCTATTTCTGAGTTCTGCCCATATTGCCTCACTGTTCGAGTCCTCCATAAGGCCTTCCTTCAGTACAGCTGTGAGTATTGTCTTTGACCAGTAATGCAACTCCTCCAGCCCTTTTACCTCCCTCTCTATCCTGCCTGAAGCATCGATTTCCTGGGACATCTAGTTACCAAATCGTGCCCTCCCTCAAGCAAGTCTCAGTAATAGCAATAATATAATAATCCCAGGTGCTAATCCAACCCTAAATTCATCTGCCTTATTTACTACACTTCTCGCATTAAAACAAATGCACCTCAGACCACCTGTCCCTTTGTGTTCATCATCTGCTCCCTGCGTACTCTTCCCTTTAGCCATGCTGTCTTCATTATCTTGCTCCCTACAGGCTTTAGTTACTACCTTCTTTCTGTCCAATAACCTGTCCAATATTTTGTTCCCACCCCCCCGCCGCATTAGTTTAAACCCTCCCCCACAACGTTAGCAAAAGCACCCCCAAGGACATCGGTTCCAGTCCGGCCCAGGTGTAGACCATCCAATTTGTAACAGTCCCACCTTCCCCAGAACCAGTCCCTATGTCCACAAATCGGAACCCCTCCCTCCTGCACCATCTCTCAAGCTGCACATTCATCCTGGCTTTCATCCTCATCTTTCATTTCTGCCCTGACTAGCACATGGCACTGGCAGCAATCCTGAGATTATTACCTTTTTGAGGTCCTACTTTTTAACTTGGCTCCTAACTCCCTAAATTCTGCTTGTAGGACCTCATCCCATTTTCTACCTATATCATGGTGCCTATATGCACTACGACGACTGGCTGCTTGCCCTCCCCCTTCAGAATGTTCTGCAGCCGATTTTGAGACATCCCTGACCTGTGCACCTGGGAGGCAACATACCATTCAGGAGTCTAGTTTTTGACCGCAGAACCGCCTATCTACTCCCCTTACAATTGAATCCCCAATGACTATAGCCCTTCCACTCTTTCCTGCCCTTCTGTACAGCAGAGCCAGCCACGGTACCATGAACCTAGCTACTGCTGCCTTTCCCTGGTGAGCCGTCTCCCCCAACAGTATCCAAAGCGGTATACCTGTTTTGGAGGGAGATGATCGCAGGGGACACCTGCACTGCCTTCCTGCTCTTGCTCTGCCTTCCTGCTCTTGCTCTGCCTTTTGGTCACCCACTCCCTTTCTCCCTCAGCAATCCTAATCCTGTTCACTGGAGGATTGCTGCATGTATTGAAAGCAAGTAACCTGATACACACATTGTACCCACCATTTACACAGCTGATTCCAGCAGTATTTTGCCGCTGAAGTGGAGCCAAAGAGTTGTGTACAAATATACAACACACAACTAATTAGTTTGATCCAGCTGGGCTAGTGAACAGTTACTGAAGACTGCCCTTCTGCCTGCCAACAGTTGTGGTTATTTCTGAAAGTTGAACGACATTGGGTTGGATAGAGAGAAGTCTTCAGATGTTCACCATTTCGGGAACTATCTCTTTGTTCTTTGCAGTAAAAGCTAATGTAAGCCAGAAAGAACACAGTGTATTTTCTCCACAATTACTGTAAGCCATGACATTTAATAAATTAGGTGTCTTTTTATTTAAGTGTGAACTTTGTCTGTATCTCCTGCAACACAGTGAATACTCCTGGAGAAGGAAGCTAGAGAAGCAGAGTTCTGATCAGCGTAAGAACATTATAGAAGACCCAATGAATATGCCACAACTCCTCCTTTCTCAGGTTTCCCTCTGTCTGTAACACTCATGTTTTAATTCCCTTGTGCTTTTCTCTAATCAGAAGGTTTATGGGGTGTGGTTGTTTATAAAGAGTTTTAATTAGTTGTATGATGACTGTTCATAATTATTTACATGTAGTTAGTCTAATTAACTTGAATACTTTTTTTGAAGTACTGATACCTGGTTCATGCTTTCTTTCAAACTAGCTCTCAGTCATGTCTATTAATGCATCTTTGAGTACCTCTTTTCACAGCTCTGGGAAAGCAGGGCTTTATTTCCTGCACACTACAGCAGTGAGGTGTGATAGCTATAACTAATGGTTGAATTTGGTTATAGAGACAGGATATGCATGCTCGTAATATGCATCCCTGTAAATGCATAAAGATTTTGGTTATTTCGATTGCTAGGTGACCTCGAATGAAGCTAGTTTCCATGGCTGCTTATATGACTGGTTCTGGATTAAATTTAAATTTATCACTCCAAACATGGTTGCTTCCCATTTGCTTTCAATCTGGTTTTTCGTTCACTCATTTCAACCCACTGAGTTCAATTTTGATACTCCTCTGTACTGATGGAACTTGGTTTTTTTTATTAACCAGAACTGAATGCAATATTGAAGATTTAAGCTTGCCAGTTCACAGTTGTGTTTCATCTTGAGCATGATGGCACGTGCTGTTGCTGTTTTCCATTATTTTTACAGCTATAGGTTGTCCTCACTGGTGGTTGTGTTCATGAAAATTACAACTTTAAATGAAGCATGGATTTGTATGGGAATCTTTAAAATTCTAGTTTATTCCCACAGTGTCTTCCTTAGCAGAAAAAAACTTTTAAATACTAAATGGCTAAATTCCTACATTGGTAAATTAGGTAACTGTTAACCTAAGTTCGAGGAAAAATGTAAGGTACACGACCTGCTGTGGTGTATATGCATCAAGCTCCAGACTGCCTGTTGGGGCATTGCTTGTCCCTGGGTCTGCTCCTATTAGCTGGCTGTAAAGCCATGGCCTTTTGGATGAGGAAGAGGGTATTGGCTGTTCCTTGATGGAATTGGCCTGCACTGTTCTGCGGAAGAGGAGTGGAGATTATTGCACCGTTCTGGTCAGGTACATTCTTGTAGTAAACTCTATTCATTTAAGTCTCTGTGCTCAACAAGATTTTGGTTGCAATAACCTATCACATTAAAGCGAAACAATGCCAAATCAGACAATGTTAAAAGTGCACTCTACTTTTAATTGGCTTAAGCTTCTTGTTTAGTTTTTCAGTTTTGTCAAGGGCTTTTGGAGGTCATGGCATACTAAAATCTTTATATATGATGTGTGACAGTTCAAGCCTTTATTAATTTAAAAATACATTGCAAATATTTATTTTGTCATAAAGCTATGCCTAATGTGAGATTCTAGATTTTCGACAGTTGAAACTGAATAAACTGCAGAATAATTTGAAAGTTTCATGTTGTAATGTAGTCAGTATCTTCACAAGCACAAGCTTTAAAACAAGTCTGGTTTAATGGCATTTCTCACTTCTAGGGAAAAAAAATCCAAGGGAAAATTGATTTTCAGAGCTGCCTCAAAATTCTGCTGATGGATAGCTAATAGGAAAAATAGATTAAAATGCCTGTTGAACTTTAAATCTTTCTCAGAAGGTAATTTAGAATATTTTTCTGTAATGTATTCACTCAATATGGGCATTTGTAGTGATGTAATATTTGGTGAGAGTGTTGAGTTGCCTGACTGACACAGCGCATTGTGAAGATACTCCCATAGCATGATTTAGGTTGGGAATTGCAAGGTATTAACTTCAGATTTATGTTTTGTTATATTGATGATTTATATTTCCAAATCAATATGGGTATGCGACTTTGGAAACTTGATCTAAACAGGGGTGTTTGCATGTATTTATTACTGTTTTTGTCCGAAGTGGTAGAGATTGCTGTTTTGGGATTTGTGGCTGGTGCACCATGTCTGCTTTCTTCTAATTGTAGCAGAAATCTTGGTCTGAATCTTCCAGGGAGTGGCAATGACTATTACTTTGTTTTGATCCTAGCATCTTCAGAAATGTAGCACACACCTTCTACCCAAGTGTTCCCATATCGTGCAGGATAGACTGAAGAAGTTGAGTTACACCCTCATTATGGTTCTAGTTGTCATATTCTGTTAGAGTGTAAATGTCCCAAATTGTTAATTGCTGCACCTCCAGCTATGCTTCACAATAGAAACCATTTGGAAAGCATAGTATCAACCGTGATCTTAATTATCCTGTGGCCAGTATTCTTTATCTGTTTGTCTTAAGAATCTTACCTCTAAATAATTCCTCACTCCCTGCCCATGCACACCAACCCACCTACTCCATGATGTGATAGTGTTCACTTCCCTCCATCGCCACTTTCTGACACTTTTTTAAAATCCTGTACCCACATCCTCCCCACCCCAAGAAAATGCTGAACCAACTCATTGCTGCACCTCTCTTCTTGTCAGCTGGACAAGAGCCAAGAATTCCATGAGACTGTATAACCAGTGGGTTTGGATGGGTTCTGCCCACTGTCTGTGGTTTGGCATGGTCTGCATGGTTCTCACTGACCGATCTTACTGATGTTGGAGTCAGTAGAGTGGTTAGGATAAAAGCGACTATTGAAACTTTTGGGTTTCCTGCTGGGTCCCAAAGCAAATTAGCTTTGAAGTTGAAGCTCTATCCCCAGTTTGAAGTTTTGGCTTTTAAATTATTGGAAATTTAACTGAAACAGCTTGATTCTGTGATCTGAAAGTTTAAACCAATAACATCTGGTACAGACCTGTTGATTTTGGCAGAAATATTTTGTTTGGTCTGCTTGTAATGTGCATTTTCTGAAAGTAATGCCCACTGAGCTCTTAGGTGATTCTGTAATTCTGATTCATTGATCCTTCGATGTCTCAATAGCAGTTAGGCAGTTAAATTTTAAAAATGCATTTTTTTAGAGCAAAGTGTGGAGGCTTGTTACACAGTGGCCTTTTGTCAGAAATTTCTAGTTGCTTTGTGTTTCGCCTCCTACATTGTTTGTCATCCACCTCGTGTCATGCTTTTAAAGTAGCTGTAGACTCCTACTTCAAATACTTTAACAAATTTCAGAGTTTGGATTTGTGAATATTTAGAACGAAAAGCTTCATGAAGTTGGAAGGCTTTATTTCTGTTTTCAGAAGTTAAATTGAGTCCAGAATTCATAGATCAGTTAAACTCTAAGCATATTTGATTGCAATTATTTCCATTGATGTAGCAAGTTGGGTGGTTAGGAAAGCGTTTAAGCAAAAAACATACTTCTTCAACTGGAGGTTTGCTCAGCATCCGGCACCTTTTCAGGCAAGTTCTGTTGACCAATCTCTCAAACAAAAGAAGTGGTATCTTTATTGAAAAGATTGAAATCACCAGAGTAGATTTACATTTTAATCTCTGCGCAAAGTTAGACCAGTTAAAAATTTCTTTAAATAAATCTTTTCAGTCAGTTTTCACCAAGAGTAGAGCCTTTGGGATATGGGTGAGGAATGTTGAAATGGCTGTTTTATGGACCTTCTTAAACTATAACTTTGAGGCCAACTTAACTGACTTTAGAGTGCAACCCCCATTTTGCTCCCATTAATCTCCCTTATCCCATTTGCTGTTAATTTTGTGTTGAGTTTCATTTGCAACTCCTCATTTATTAAATAGTCCATGCTTAATGTAGCAAATCATAAACAGTGCTCACATTTGGGCTGAACAGTAGCAAATACCTGTGACTCAAGTGACAGGCTATGGGCTATGACCCATGACCCATGACCCATGACCAATGACCAGCTAGAGTCCAGCAGTTCTTTCTAGATATTTTAATTGTACAATGGTCTAATTCCATCACCAACATTTTTGGTATCACCATTTACAACAACTTTAATCAGGCCAATCTCTCAAAACTGCTATAGGAATATCTCAGAGGCTTGGCATTTGGCTGTCAGTATCTCATTACCTGCCACCCAAATCTTTTCACCATATTGTGCAGGCTAATAAAATGTGAGGCTGGACGAACACAGCAGGCCAAGCAGCATCTCAGGAGCACAAAAGCTGACGTTTCGGGCCTAGACCCTTCATCAGAGAGGGGGATGGGGGGAGGGAACTGGAATAAATAGGGAGAGGGGGGGAGGCGGACCGAAGATGGAGAGTAAAGAAGATAGGTGGAGAGAGTGTAGGTGGGGAGGTAGGGAGGGGATAGATCAGTCCGGGGAAGACGGACAGGTCAAGGAGGTGGGATGAGGTTAGTAGGTAGCGGGGGGTGCGGCTTGGGGTGGGAGGAAGGGATGGGTGAGAGGAAGAACCGGTTAGGGAGGCAGAGACAGGTTGGACTGGTTTTGGGATGCAGTGGGTGGGGGGGACGAACTGGGCTGGTTTAGGGATGCAGTAGGGGAAGGGGAGATTTTGAAACTGGTGAAGTCCACATTGATACCATATGGCTGCAGGGTTCCCA
The DNA here is from genome assembly GCF_030684315.1 of Stegostoma tigrinum. Classification (NCBI taxonomy): domain Eukaryota; kingdom Metazoa; phylum Chordata; class Chondrichthyes; order Orectolobiformes; family Stegostomatidae; genus Stegostoma; species Stegostoma tigrinum. The sequence goes on from NC_081354.1 coordinate 65,424,933, forward strand.
GGCGGAATATGAGTTGCTGTTCCTGCAACCTTCGGGTGGCATCATTGTGGCAGTGCAGGAGGCCCATGATGGACATGTCATCAAGAGAATGGGAGGGGGAGTGGAAATGGTTTGCGACTGGGAGGTGCAGTTGTTTTTTGCGAACTGAGCGGAGGTGTTCTGCAAAGCGGTCCCCATGCCTCCGCTTGGTTTCCCCAATGTAGAGGAAGCCGCACCGGGTATAGTGGATGCAGTATACCACATTGGCAGATGTGCAGGTGAACCTCTGCTTGATGTGGAATGTCATCTTGGGGCCTGGGATGGGGGTGAGGGAGGAGGTGTGGGGAGAAGTGTAGCATTTCCTGCAGTTGCAGGGGAAGGTGCCGGGTGTGGTGGGGTTGGAGGGCAGTGTGGAGCGAACAAGGGAGTCACGGAGAGAGTGGTCTCTCCGGAAAGCAGACAGGGGAGGGGATGGAAAAATGTCTTGGGTGGTGGGGTCGGATTGTAAATGGCGGAAGTGTCGGAGGATAATGCGTTGTATCCGGAGGTTGGTAGGGTGGTGTGTGAGAACGAGGGGGATCCTCTTGGGGCGGTTGTGGCGGGGGCGGGGTGTGAGGGATGTGTTGCGGGAAATGCGGGAGACGCGGTCAAGGGCGTTCTCGATCACCGTGGGGGGAAAGTTGCGGTCCTTAAAAAACTTGGACATCTGGGATGTGCGGGAGTGGAATATCTTGTCGTGGGAGCAGATGCGGCGGAGGCGGAGGAATTGGGAATAGGGGATGGAATTTTTGCAGGAGGGTGGGTGGGAGGAGGTGTATTCTAGGTAGCTGTGGGAGTCGGTGGGCTTGAAATGGACATCAGTTACAAGCTGGTTGCCTGAGATGGAGACTGAGAGGTCCAGGAAGGTGAGGGATGTGCTGGAGATGGCCCAGGTGAACTGAAGGTTGGGGTGGAAGGTGTTGGTGAAGTGGATGAACTGTTCACCAACACCTTCCACCCCAACCTTCAGTTCACCTGGGCCATCTCCAGCACATCCCTCACCTTCCTGGACCTCTCAGTCTCCATCTCAGGCAACCAGCTTGTAACTGATGTCCATTTCAAGCCCACCGACTCCCACAGCTACCTAGAATACACCTCCTCCCACCCACCCTCCTGCAAAAATTCCATCCCCTATTCCCAATTCCTCCGCCTCCGCCGCATCTGCTCCCACGACAAGACATTCCACTCCCGCACATCCCAGATGTCCAAGTTCTTTAAGGACCGCAACTTTCCCCCCACGGTGATCGAGAACGCCCTTGACCGCGTCTCCCGCATTTCCCGCGACACATCCCTCACACCCTGCCCCCGCCACAACCGCCCCAAGAGGATCCCCCTCGTTCTCTCACACCACCCTACCAACCTCCGGATACAACGCATTATCCTCCGACACTTCCGCCATTTACAATCCGACCCCACCACCCAAGACATTTTTCCATCCCCTCCCCTGTCTGCTTTCCGGAGAGACCACTCTCTCCGTGACTCCCTTGTTCGCTCCACACTGCCCTCCAACCCCACCACACCCGGCACCTTCCCCTGCAACTGCAGGAAATGCTACACTTGTCCCCACACCTCCTCCCTCACCCCCATCCCAGGCCCCAAGATGACATTCCACATCAAGCAGAGGTTCACCTGCACATCTGCCAATGTGGTATACTGCATCCACTGTACCCGGTGCGGCTTTCTCTACATTGGGGAAACCAAGCGGAGGCTTGGGGACCGCTTTGCAGAACACCTCCGCTCAGTTCGCAAAAAACAACTGCACCTCCCAGTCGCAAACCATTTCCACTCCCCCTCCCATTCTCTAGATGACATGTCCATCATGGGCCTCCTGCACTGCCACAATGATGCCACCCGAAGGTTGCAGGAACAGCAACTCATATTCCGCCTGGGAACCCTGCAGCCATATGGTATCAATGTGGACTTCACCAGTTTCAAAATCTCCCCTTCCCCTACTGCATCCCTCAACCAGCCCAGTTCGTCCCCTCCCCCCACTGCACCACACAACCAGCCCAGCTCTTCCCCCCCACCCACTGCATCCCAAAACCAGTCCAACCTGTCTCTGCCTCCCTAACCGGTTCTTCCTCTCACCCATCCCTTCCTCCCACCCCAAGCCGCACCCCCCGCTACCTACTAACCTCATCCCACCTCCTTGACCTGTCCGTCTTCCCCGGACTGACCTATCCCCTCCCTACCTCCCCACCTACACTCTCTCCACCTATCTTCTTTACTCTCCATCTTCGGTCCACCTCCCCCTCTCTCCCTATTTATTCCAGTTCCCTCCCCCCATCCCCCTCTCTGATGAAGGGTCTAGGCCCGAAACGTCAGCTTTTGTGCTCCTGAGATGCTGCTTGGCCTGCTGTGTTCGCCCAGCCTCACATTTTATTAGCTTGGAATCTCCAGCATCTGCAGTTCCCATTATCTCTGATCCCATATTGTGCATGTGGTAGTGTAATGGAATGATCCCTCTTCATTTGGAAGAACACAGCTTCAATAACACTTCAAAATCAATTTCCATCCAGTACAATGCAGCGTGCTTGATCAGACTTCAACCACCATCTGCATTCATTTCCTCCACATTTAGCATTCTGTGGCTGCAATGTCTATTACTGACGAGGTGTGTTTCCCTAATTCTGCCTTTATGCACTGAAACCTTACGTTACCACTGGATTGATGCCTCTGCTTATCTTTCAATCAGTATCCCATCCTCTGTTGTTTTTAATCTTTACTTGAAAATCTAACACCTGCATCCTATCCTAATTTGCAGTAAATCCAGTTGTCCATACTCCAGTTCTTACTGATTATATTTTTGCACTTTACACACCAAATCAAAGTTTCTGTCCTTTTGTGTTTTTCACTGAAACTCAGAAATATAACCTTAGATATCCAATGAAGCTGTTGAAAGCTGTCTTTGTAATATGTGGAAAGTCAAAACCAGTTGCACACTGAAAAATTTCAGACCGTTATTGATAACTTTTCAAATTGAGATATCAATATTAACTAACACACTGCTGGGAGCTCTCCTCTTTTCGAGATGAGCTGCAGATTTGTTGGTATTCATCTGGTGGGGCATGTGAGCGTTGATTTAATGCCTTTAAAAGCAACTGTAGGTGCAGCAGTCTCTCGAAGTGTTACTTTGAGCGTAAGTCCTGGAGTGAGCCTTAAAAGCTGAGAATACACCACACAGAGTGAGGAAAACTTTACTGTACTGAGACTGTGTAACAGAAAATTTGTATCAAAGCAGGAATTTGGGATAGAAGGGAAGAAGAGCTTTAACTACAGTGTCCGAGAAATAACGTCTCCACAGTGGGAGATGAGCAAGAAAGGAAATGTGAGGCTCCTAAGTGGGCTACGGTATTGCTTCATGGCATCACAAGTCCAGGGTAAACAACAGATTTCATGAATAGGCATAGTCAGCATTTTGAATCTCCAGTAGCATTTGGGTATTTAGTTTTGTTTAGTTTGTGTTAAAGGCCCTCTGGACCTTTCTTTCTTTTTTTTCTTCCTGAGAAGTAACTTAAGTTTTCAAGGCAAATTTATATTTATTCTCAGGGCAACAAATTAGAATTATGGGATGATAGGTCAGAAGGGCCAAATGGAGTGTACATCCAGCTGTATGCTTTTGTCATGGATGTACATAATATTACCAGCTGTATCAGCTAGAGTTCTGGGTTTTGGAATTAGATGTATAGCAGTGATTCCAGCTGATTCTGAGGCAGAGAGCTATGTAGACAATACATATAAAGAAGCTAGTTACACCACACATTAGAAGCATATAGCACACAGGGAATGGATGATTACCAGGCAGCCCAAGAAAATTGAGCAGTTGTGTAGGAGTCTCCTGATTATATCACACTTGCTTGTCGGTATTCTACTTCAGAAATTGGTGAGAGCAATGGTTCTTTGAGAGTGCCGGCATATCCAAGCCTATGAAACCATGGGTGACTCATCTGTACAGGGAAGGAGGAAGAGAGGTTATAGAGGATTATATAGTCATGCATCAGATAAACATTTCTGTGGCAGTGAATTTGTTTCCAGGGTGGTAAGTGGCCTTCCAGGCACCAGGGTCAAGGATGTCAGTGTGTCTGCAGGACATCCTTCTGAAGGTGCAAGACCAGCCATTAGTTACGATCCATATTGATATCAGCGTAGATAGGAAGAGGAATGAGGTTCAACTCTGAAGGGTCTGTGGACCTGTAAATTTAACTTCTGCTCTGTCGCGCTCTCGCTACAGATGTTGCCAGACTTGCTAAATTGCTCCATCACTTTGTTTTTATACACTAGGTGCGATTTAACCAAAGCGCTGTACAATTACAGCAAGGCAACTCTCTTTCCAGTGCTTAATCCTCTTCTTGTGAAGTCCAACATATCAAATACACCCTCACTGCCTACTGCATACTTAGTTTCAGCGACTGGTGTGAAAGGACACCCTGGTCTTTCTGCATCTCCCTTTTTCTTAATCAATTGCCATTCCGTGTAATCTGCCTTCTGCATTTGCTATGAAAGTGAATATCCTCACATTTGTCCATATTGAACTTCTCTGGTGTGCGTTTGCCCACTAACTCAACTTGTTTCCTTATCTAAATCATTTGTGTATGTTGTGACTACTTGTGTTCAAAATACTAGTCCCTGTGGTATCCCATGAGTCACTAGCTGCCAGTGGAAAGTGACGTAATTATTTTTCTTCTTTGTTTCCTGTCTGCTGTCTGGCTCTCTGTCAGTGCCCTAACCCCTATCCAATGGGATTTAAATTTACATGCTAATCTCGTATGTGAGTCCTTTATTGAAAGCTTTCAATAATATCCAAGTGAATCATCGTTACATCCTTATCAACTTTCAGTTCCCTGCAAAATTTCGGTAGATTTGTCAAGCATGATTTTCTTTTCTTAAATGTAAGTTGACATTGTCCAATCCTGACACTGATCCAATTCAAGTCTTCTGCTTTTAAATCTCTTAGAATGGATTCTAACTTTTTCCCCTACTACTGATGTCATGCTAACCAGTCTATAATTTTCTGTTTACCTCAGTTTTCAAGTAGTTCTGTTATGTTAGCTATCCTACAATCGGTGGAAACTGTTCAATAGGATGTTGAAAGATGACCAGCAATGCACCACTGTTTTTATGACTGCATCCTTCAGTACACTGGGGACTGAGATGAACATATCCTGGGGATTTTTTGGACCTTAATTCTATCCCAACACCATTTTCTAGTAATACTGATTTTCCTGAACTGTTCCTGGTATTTTTAAGATGCTATTTCGTCCTCATTTGTGACCACAGAACTAAAATATGAAATGGTAGGAACTGCAGATGTTGGAGAATCTGAGATAACAAAGTGTAGTGTTAGGTGAACACAGCAGGCTAGGCAGCATCATAGGAGCAGTAAGGCTGATGCTTTGGGTCTAGACCCTTCTTCAGAAATGGGGGAAGGGAAGGGGGTTCTGAAATAAATAGGGAGAGAGGGGGAGGTGGATAGAAGATGGGTAAAGGAGAAGATAGGTGGAGAGGAGACAGACCGGTCAGACGTGGGAATGGAGCTAGTAAAGGTGAGTGTAGGTGGGGAGGTAGGGAGGATGGACAGGTCAAGGGGGCCGGATGAGGTTAGTAGGTAGGAGATGGGAGGAGGGGATAGGTGGGAGGAAGGACAGGTTAGGGAGGCAGGGGCGAGGTGGGCTGGTTTTGGGATGCAGTAGGGGGAGGGGAGATTTTGAAGCATGTGAAGTCCACATTGATACTATTTGGGCTGCAGGGTTCCCAAGTGGAATATGAGTTGCTGTTCCTGCATCCTCCAGATAACATTGTTGTGGCACTGCAGGAGGCCCAGGATGGACAGGTTGTCAGCGGAATGGGAGGGGGAGTTGAAATGGTTCGCAACTGGGAAGCGCATTTGTTTAGTGCAAATGGAGTGGAGGTGGTCCGCAAAGCGGTCCCCAATCCTCCGCTTGGTTTCCCCGATGTAGAGGAGGCCACAATGGGAATTGTGGATGCAGTATACAACGTTAGCAGATGTGCAGGTGAATATCTGCTTGATGTGGAAAGTCATCTTGGGGCCTGGAATGGGGGTGAGGGGGACGTGTAGGGGCAGGTGTAGCACTTCCTGCGGTTGCAGGGAAAATTGCTGTGTCTGGTGGAGCTGGAGGGGAGTGTGGAGCAGACAAGGGAGTCAGCGAGAGTATGGTTCTTCTGGAAGGCAGATAAGGGTGGGGAGGGAAAAATGTCTGTGGTGGTGGGGTCGGATCGCAGATGGCGGAAGTGTCGGAGGATGATATATTGGATCTGGAGGTTGGTGGGGTGGTAAGTGAGGATGAGGGGGATTCTGTTTTTATTGCTGGGAGGGGGTGTGAGGGATGAGTCGTGGGAAGTGCGGGAGATCCGGTTGAGGGCATTCTCGACCACTGAGGAGGGGGGATGTTGCAATCCTTGAAAAACAACGACATCTAAGATGTACGGGAGTGAAATGCCTCATCCTGGGAGCAGATGCAGCAGAGGCAAAGGAATTGGGAATGGGGGGGATGGCATTTTTGCAGGAAGGTAGGTGGGAGGAGATGTACTCTAGGTGGCTGTGGAAGTCAGTGGGCTTGAAATGGATATCAGTTTCTAGGTGGTTGCCGGAAATGGAGACAGAGAGGTCCAGGAAGGAGAGAAAGGTATTAGAGATCATCCAGCTGAACTTAAGGCTGGGGTGGAAGTTGCTGGTGAAGTGGATGAACTGTTCGAGCTCCTCGTGGGTGCACGAGCCGGCGCCGATACAGACATCAATGTAACGGAGGAAGAGGTGGGGTTTAGGGCCAGTGTAGGTACAGAAAAGGGATTGTTCCACAGACAAAGGGGGTGTCCATGGCTGCCTGCATGGGCCCAAGGTATGCTTGCCTCTTTTGTAGGTTACGTGGAACAATCCCTCTTCCGTACCTACGCTGGCCCTAAACCCCACCACCTCCTCAGTTACATTGACTGTGTTGGCGCTGCCTCATGCTCCCAAGTTGTGGCCCCAACTCTGACCCTTGCAGAGCATCACTTGTCACCGGCTGCCAACCTGAGAAAGACCCTTTTGTCCACACTGTTTGCTTTCTGCCAGACAGCCAATCGTCTATCTCTGCTAGCACCTCACCTCTAATACCATGGGCCCTTATCTTACTCAGCAGCCCCCTGGGTGGCATCTTATCAAAGGTTTTCTTCAGGTCCAGGTAGATAACATCCATTGACTCTCCTTGGTCTACCCTGCCTGGAACTTTTTCAAAGAATTCTAGCGGACTTATCAGGCATGACCTCCCATTGATGAAGCTATGCTGACTTTGCCCTATTTTACCATGTACTTCCAAATATTCAGAAATCTTGTCCTTTACAATGGACTCCAAAATCGTACCCATGACCAAGGTTAAGCTAATTGGCCTTTAATTTTCAATCATTTGCCTTGCTCCTTTTTTAAACAGTAGTGTTACATTAGCTATTTTCCAGTCCTCTGGGACCATCCCTGATTCTAATGATTCCTGAAAGGTCACCGCTAATACTTCCACTATCTCTTCAGCTACCTTCCTTAGACCTCAGAGGTGTAGTCCATCTGGTCGAGGTGATTTGTCCACTTTCAGGCCAGTCAGTTTCACTCGCACCCTTTCCTTGATGATGGCCATCATACTCAGCTCTGCTCCCCCTGACTCTCTTGTATTATGAGGGACTGGATATGTTTGGATAGGTCTGGACTATATTTACTGAAGTGTAGAAGAATGCTGGGGAGATCTTAGACCTACAAAATTCTAACAGGAATAGACAGAATAAACACTGGAAAGATGTTGCCAATGATTGGGGTACACAGAACCAAGGGTCACGGTCTAAGAGTATGGGATAGGCCATTTAGGGTGGAGCTGATGAGAAATTTTGTTCACTTGGAAGGTGGTCAGCCTGTGTAATTCTTAACCACAAAACGCAGTTGAGGGTAAACATTGTTTTCAGGAAGAGGTTAGCTATAGTTCTTGGGACTAAAGGGATCATAGGATTCGGGAAGAAAGTGAGAACAGAGTACTGACGAACATCCACGATCCAATTGAATAATGAAGCACTCTCCAAGGACTGAAAGGCCTACTCCTGTTTTCTGTTTGCATTTCAGTGTGAGCTCACTTGTGTAAATAACTTGATACTGGAAACACTTGTGGTAATTAACAAAAGCAGGTCAAACACTTACTTTGAATCAATCCCATCCTTTTTTTTTAAAAGAAGCCAGTATCTGCCTGTGATATGACTTTGACCTCTGGATTTTTTTCATAATTGGCCTGCTTATTCATTAAATTAGTCATGATGCACGATGGCAATGTACCTGGGACATGGTCCTGTACTTATCCTGTCTTGTAAGGCTACCATTTTTACTTATCTGTATTTTATTGTTCACTGAGATGGAAAGACTACTTTATAAATCAAGGATTGTAATACAAGTGTTCCTTATAAAAGTATATTACGTGACACTCACTATAATCGTTGTTTACACTGCTATTTGTTCAAGCACTGGGTAGTTAATACAAATTAACTGAAGTCAATGTGTGTATATAAATGGAGATTTGTCTGGCAGCAAGTGCTGATTGGAAAAAAACAAATTGCTGGAGAAACTCAGTAGATCTGGCAGCATCTGTAGAGAGAAAGCAGAGTCACTGGAGCTGAGCTATGAGTTTCTCCAACAATTTTTGCTTTTATTAAATATTTCTAGTATCTACAGCACTTGGTTTCTTTATATAATTCGCTAATTGGTTTGTAGAGTGGTGATCAGTTGTTGATGTGGACAGGCAGAAGGTCTGTCAATGTCATTGTGTTCCAGGTAGTCAAACAGCTTGAGAGTGCGATTAAAGGAAGAAATTATTCTTTTTTTCAGCACCTCAAGGAAAATGCATCCAGGTGGAAGAAAACCAATTAATTTACACTGAAATGATTATATAGGCTGGTATCCTGTCACCAAGCCACCTTTTATTTACTTGTGCACAACATACTGTGACTGGCTAGTTCGGAGTCAGTTGCCCGAACTGAAGAGATTCTGATCTCCTGGATATAGTTTTTTGTGTGGGTGTGAGACTCAGTAATAACACCAAGTGTGTGAACAATTTTATTGATTGGTCACACGTGATAGAGTAAGAGCCACTCACAAGCAGAGACCCTCTGGGGGCAATGTCTATGAAGAAAAGTGAAGGTGAGGGTAGGGATCAAATCAGAATAGAGTTCGAGGGAAAAATAAAACGCTGTGCACCCTCTCCTGAAAGGCATCAAGAGCGTTGGTGCACACTGTGTGCTTCTTTTCCAGGGACAACCCGGCCTGCACATAGGCACGGAAGAGGGTCAGGCACTTGGCCATAATGACCCCCTCCACAGCCCGCCGCCTGGATCTAGTAATGGCCAGCTTGCCAGGTCCAGGAACAGATCCACAAGGAATCCTCTAACTTATCCGCTCTCTTCCACACCAGGTGTCCAAAGATCAGGTGTATGGGGCTGAAGTGCAAGCAGAACCACAAACTCGGGTCTTTAAAGTGGCTAAAATGGGAGTTTTCCTGGATGTATTGGCCAGCCAGTGCTTTCCTGATTGATTGGGTTTGTTAACCTGGCTAATGATCTCATAGCCAATGAGGTCAACCTGGTTCCAATCACTACACTTTCCACCCCACCAATCCATGTGCACACACGCACGCACACACAAAACATTATCTCCCTGGAGCATCTTGGGAAAGCTCCCTCCACTTCCGGCAGTAATGCTATTGATGCTGCATCCATCTCAGACTGTGAGATATGCTTGACACCATATAGCAGAGGTGGGAAGGACTGGGGTTTCCAACAGGTCTTCAGGCTGTTCTGAAGGGCCAGGCATGTTTTGCTCCTGCCCGTTCATGAGATAACAATTTTTCAGGTGATCAGCGTTCAGAACTATCACCTGCCTGAAATTTGTAAGTAATGGGACCTGACATCATGTCAACTTTGCCTTGTAACCGTACAGGGCCAGGCCCATAACTCCAGCAGCAAACTTCATCTCCTGAAGTAAATTGTCTGTTGCCCCAAAGTGAGGCGATGTGTCTGGCTTTGGTGTTTCATGTCTACACCACCCATTTGGGAATATCAGGTTTAACTGAGTGTGGAATCTTCTACCCATAAACAACTCTGCTGGAGTTATCTGATTGTTGTGTGTGGGGTGGCCCTATAATAAAACAGAAACCGGAAAAGTTTGAGTGATAATGGGAACTGCAGATGCTGGAGAATCCAAGATAATAAAATGTGAGGCTGGATGAACACAGCAGGCCCAGCAGCATGTGCTCCTGAGATGCTGCTGGGCCTGCTGTGTTCATCCAGCCTCACATTTTATTATCCCGGAAAAGTTTGAAATCAGTTGACACTGTAGGCTGCCCTTAAAGTCTGTCTTCAGCGTTTGGCCCACTCTTTCTGCTAGACCAGTGGGTAATGGATGGTATGGAGACCAAAAATATTCAAATTCCTTTCTGGTAAATGATATCCCACTTTCCGTGACCAACACTTGCAGAAGCCCGTGTACCGCGGATGATGCTTGCAGCTTTTCGGTCATAATCCCTGAATTTAACGAATGAACTTCATGCCTGTCCAACCACTGACTGGGTGTCTACAATGACCAGGAACATTGACCCCTTGAAAGTGCCAGCATTAGTCAACCTGCACCCAAGTCCAGGGTTTTCCTGGCCATTCCCATGAACTGGGGACACAGTTAATGGTAATTTTTGTCCTTTGTTGGCACTCTTGTTGGGCATTGACTCACTAACACAGTTATGTCAATATTGAATCCTGACATAGCTTCTTGCTAGCATCTTTATATCAGAATCCTGTGGATGGTCCTGGTGGAGTTCAGTGAGTACTTGGCAGCAACCTTTACTCGGGACAGTCACCTTGCTCCCCATTGTAATATGCTGTCCTCTACCGCTATCTGGTCTTGCTAGTTCCAGAAAAGTTCTGGTCTGCAATGCAATGGCCCCTCTGTTTCTACATCTCTCCACCACCCCACTGGCCACCTTTACCCCCAGCTGTTTTAGCTTCACTAGGACAGGAATTTTCTTTGTTTTTTGGGTTTTTTTTTGGTTTCACAGTTGGATATTGTCAATGGTGATTGGAAGAGTGTCCAGGAAGTTAAAAACCAAAATGGACCCTTCTAGTGGTGGTACCACCAGTGAAGTATCTGCCAGTACAAGGTGGCTCGAGCCATCTGCATTAGCCACTTGACTTTCTGGACAGTGCTCTAATTCGCACGTCCCAAGAAAAGGGTCCCAATGCTGGATTCTACTGAAAGCTGTGGATAGCCCTGCCCAATTGTCATTCAGTAGCCCTAACAGGGGTTAGTGATCTGTTATTATGACACCTTCCTGTCTGTAAAGGTACTCATGGAACCTCCTTATACCAAAGCTGCCCAGATAAAGCAGGAAGGTTTGGCGGTCAAATTTGCATTTGCCGTCAGCCATCTGCCAAAGCCCAGGAAACATGCTATTGGGCATTCTTCTCCATTGGGCCACCTATGAGCTAACACTACCCCGATGCCATATGAGGAGGCATTGCACGTCAGTTGCTTAGGATCGTGGTGGGCTAACACCTTAGCTGCTTTTTTACTCTTCACTAAGAACTACTTGGTTATGCGACCATTTCCAAGGTTCACCCATTTTCAATAGTAGGTATAAAGGTGCCAAGATGGAGGCCAGGTTATGTGTGAACTTTTTCATAATAATTCACTAACCCGAGGAAAAATGTGAGCTTTGGCACAGATAAGGGATCCAGGCCTCCTTTGTTTGCTCTCTGTTTCTCTTGCAACAGGTGTTGGCACCTAGTTTTATTGACTCTCTAATCCAAGTAGGTCACTAGGGATGCTTGTTATTAATATGCCATCCAGATAAATGACAACCTGGTGTAGCTTATGTAAAATGTTCTCCATGGTCTGCTGGAAAAGGGTGCTGGTTTATGATGTCCCAAATGGCAGCCTTGTCTTGATATAAACCCTTACGGTTATTAATTGTAGTGTACTTCTGGGATGCCTTACCCAGTTGCTATTGCAGGTAGGCATGGCTCATGTCCAGGTTGGTAAAGGATAGCAACCCCCCCCCTCCAACTTTGCATACAGCCCCCTATGCAAGCAATTGGGTATTTGTCCAGCTGCGCAAAGCAGTTTACTGTTTGCTTAAAATTCCCACAAAGACTAACCGAGCCATCAGGCTTCACATATGGTACAACCATTGCTGCCCATTCTGCAGACTGCGCTGGTTTGATCATTCCTTTGGTCTCCAGCTCCCTGATTTCTGCTTCTACTTTTGCCCCCAAGACTGATAGCACTGACAAAATCGCAGAATTGCTTCCTGGTCAACATGTAAAGTGGCTTTGGCCTTTTGATAGTCTCCAGTTCTTCCTGAAATACTGCTGAGGATTTCGCCAGGCCTTTACTGAGGCAGCTGTTTTCTGATTGAAAGATGTTGAGCTAATCCAGATGAATCTCTCCCAAGCAGTACTGTCCCAGTAGGACTGGATCCAAGCCTTGTACCACCATTAGTGGTAACTGCACCAACTGCTTCTCATAAGAGGCTGGAAGCGAAGTCGTGCCCTTAATCCTATGTGTATGTTCTTGGCCTCGTTGACGTCTTGTGCAAGCTTAAGTCCTGGAGTTCTGACCGTATCTTGTTAAAGACAGATTCTGAAACCACAGATGTAGCTGTGCCAGCGTCGGCCTCCATTGAAAAACTGGGTGACTATTTAACCAAACAGTTCTGATTTGAATGTCACTAAGCAATTTAGTTGTTCCAACCCGCACGTAGGGGGATTTTTCAGGGTGTGCGCTCTCTGGGGTACCGGCCTATGGGTTTTCCTACTCCATTCAGGTCATCAAGGACTCATCTGCTGCCTTGAATCCGTGTACCTGTAAAAACTACAGTGGCTTGCCAGCCAAGACCCTGAGGCACTTCTTAGCTACTTGGCTGAAGCTTGGCATTGTGGGCTTCTGCCTTGTGGGGCTGGCCTGGGGATCTTCTGCTCAGGATATGCCCTGCATGAGGCTTTGCGACTGCCTAGACTCTGTTGGAGTTCCGCAAGTTCATTTGGAGACGTGAGGAAGTCCACTTACATTGGCATGCCCTGTTGCTCCCATGCTCCACTTGCCTCATTTTCTAAAGATAATGCCAGTTGTGGTGCCTGTTTGCAGTCCAGTTGGGCTTCAATTAGTAGGCGCTTCTACATGGCTATGTCATTAATCTGACATACCAAACAGTCTGTCATCATTTCATTCAATGTTAACCCAAAATTATGGCCTCTGCCAGTCACTTCAATGTCATAATATTCCTTGATCAACTTTGTCCACTCCTGGAAGGTTTTATTGTGACTGGGAAAATTAAGCCCCTTTTATAGCCAAGAATTCTAAGGTGCACTAGTAGTCAGAAGGATTACTTGTTGCTTTTCATCTACCCCAACATCATTTGCCTGGGGTTGAGGGGGGAAACAAAAAGAAACTCATTCTTTCCACATACTGGGCCCAGCCTTTGACAGCAGGATCAAATGAGCCCAGCTTTCCAAATAAAGGCATGATGCCAAAAGTGCTTGTCCCACCTCCAAGATGACCGTTGCAAGAGAATGTTCTTTAGGCATATCCTGATTCTCTTCCCTCCACCCCCGCCCCCCCAATCACGCACACCTGAAATAAATGCAAAAAGGCGCATATCCCATCCCCAAGTCACCTTTTACCTACTTATACACTACACGGTCGTCAGCCAACCAGCTCAGAGTCAGTTGCCTGAACTGAGATGATTCTAGTCTGGTTATATTGGTCAGCCAGGGCTTTTCTGATTGACCTAGGTTAACAATTCCAATCAATGGCTTTTTTGGTCAATGAGGTCAACTTGGTTCCAATCACTGCATACCCCATCAGTTGCTGTATGTGGTGGCTCTTAACCAATAAGCCAGAGATTTTAGGTTGTGAATTAGTTGCCGTGTGCATCCTAGCAAGCGAGTGAAAGTACCTGGAAAAGATGCGGCCCTTGACAAACCAAAAGAGCTATCCCATTGACTCCCTGGGACAGGATCCATTGAACTGCTTTCCTAGTTTGTGTGTAACTAGAATGTATTTTTGCAATAATTATTAACTAATTATTTGTCCAGAGGTCTGTTCTGTGCTTTGTCAACCTGGTTCTAAAACAGTGAATTGAGGAATTGTGTGTACTTTTATGAAGTCTTTAACTTTTGTGATGACACCAGGAAGACCAGGGTTTCATTTCCAGTTCATTATCCAAGTGAGGCTTAATGGTCTCTGATCTTTATTTAGACCTAACATGACTATAGATCAATCAATACGCTTTACTCCACAGACTATATTCCAGAAAAATGGAAGTGTTTGATCTCTTATAGACTGTACTCATTGGATCTTTCCAACTGGCAAGATGTATTCATACAGTCTGTTTTCTGCCAGCTCATCCATATTCCAAACATTCTAATATATAATCTCCTACACTGAGATTTTGTTTTCCCAACAACTTTTGATGTGTCGTCTTATGCCTTTTGGAAATCAAAGTACATCTACTAACTTCCCGTTATCCACTACACGTGTTATTCCTTTAAGGAAATCTAATAACTGGACTAAATCTGATTTTTCCCATTCACAAAACCATGCTGGCCCTTCCTGAATTTTACCCTGTGTTTTTTAAGTGCACAGTTGTAACCCTCTTGATGATTAATCTTAATACTCATCACTTGACAGACATCAAACTAGCTGGCCTATAGGTTTCTTCTTTCTTTTTCTCTGCCTATTTATTCCCTACTTTCTACTTTTTAGTACAATGAAGCTTTTTCTGAATCTAGAGAATTTTGGGAAATTAACATGAATACATCTTCTGGCAAAAATACATCAAATAAAGACTAGGTATGTTCTGCTATTCTGTCTAGCACTTTTCCCATGACTCATCTCACTGTGCGCATAATGGTTGCTTGATTTAGAATGTATTAGTGATTATGCTTCTTAAGAAACATGTTGACTTTGAAATATTCTTTTGTTTGGTACAATATCATACATTTAATTAACTTGGAAGATTTTAAAGCTGTCTATATATTAACACATGTTCTTTTCTGGTTATGGTGTAAATTTCATGTTCTCCTTTTATAGCAAAAAATTTTTTAAAAAGTTTTTAACTATTCTGTCCGAACACGACTGTGGATGTAATTTGTGCTGATGTTATTTTTGTTGTATTTTCAGCCATGAAGTTATATTTCCAAATCCTCATGCTACTTTGGTGCTTTGTGGATATATCAAAGGCTGCCAAAATTGTGGTTGTGCCGCCGATTATGTTTGAAAGCCATCTCTACATTTTCAAGACTCTCGCTAAAGCTTTGCATGAGCATGGACATGATACTGTGTTTGCAGTGTCAGAAGGTAGAGAAATCCCTTCCTCAAATTACTTTAGATTGCTGCGGTATCCTGGCTTCTTCAATAGCACAACGGCAGATGAATTTTTGCAGTCTAAGATGCGGAACATATTCTCAGGAAGACTAACGGCACTAGAACTCTTTGACATTCTGGAGCATTACTCCAAGAACTGTGACATCATGGTTGGCAGTCAGAGTTTCATTGCACAGCTCAAAGAGGAAAAATTTGACTTGCTTTTGGTGGACCCAAATGAAATGTGTGGCTTTGTCATTGCGCATCTTCTGGGAGTGAAGTATGCTGTCTTTTCTACTGGTCTCTGGTACCCAACAGAAGTTGGTGCTCCAACACCATTAGCCTACGTACCAGAATTCAACTCTCTCCTTACTGACAAGATGAATTTATTTCAACGAATTACAAATATTGCAGTATATTTGGTGTCACGTTTTGGTGTGAATTTTCTGTTCTTGCCAAAATATGAGCGAATTATGCTGAAATATAAAATTGAGCCCGAACGTTCCATGTACGATTTAATACAGGGTTCCAGCTTATGGATGCTTTGCACGGATGTAGCACTGGAGTTTCCTCGACCAACTTTGCCCAATGTTGTGTATGTGGGAGGAATTTTGACTAAACCTGCAAGCCTTCTACCAGAAGTAAGGTTTGCTTGTTTTTTGCACAGCCCGAGGGCTCTGTTACTTGCAGTGTCATGGTAATGGCAGAATGTGATCTTTGAAGGCTCCAGATAATGAGCAAAATAATGAGAATAAAAGACTGTTAGGAATAGGGGGCAAAGGTTTGTGCCAAAATAGAATTTAAAACTTAATTTTGTATTTATACTCCAAAGGAATGGAGCTTCAGAGCCTTTTTTGACTACATCACTGGAATTAGTTTTTAAAATGAGTTATCAGTTTAGTGTAATAATGTAGAATGAATAGGTGGCTGGGATTTGAAGAATTACTAAATTTTTGTACGTTGTGTTGTATTCTAAAATCTGTTGTAATTTTGGATGTTTTTTCACTGATTAGCTTCTAGACATGTTCTTCAGCTGTTAAAGGCTCCCAAGATGAGATGGATATCACTGAGCAGCCTAGTGAAAATATAAGGGAATACTTCATAGGGTACAAAGCATTTTAAAGATCTTGCTGAAATCTCGTTTAATTATTTCACTTTAAAGGTGAAATGATAATTTCATTTTAACTGTTGTTAATTTGTCAATTTTCAATAAATGAATGAGTCTCTATTTAGTAAAATGTTTCATGGGTTATCATCCATCAAGTTGCACCCTTGCCTCATCTCCAGAACAGTTGAAATAGAAGTTTGCTTTTTGAAAGGCAACAGCCGTTTTGTTTTATTGCTGCATCATTTGCCATGCTCTCGGAACTGTTAATTTTCAATGCCAAATTGCATGGATTGTTGTTTAAAATGAGTTGTTTTATATTTTTAAATATTATTAATACACATCAGGAGGTAATTTCAGTTTCCATTTTAGCTTCTGCAGCACTTTAATATTCTCAAGGGCTTTGTGCTCATTCCTATGGATGGAATGCAGATGGTGCCAGTTCTTTGTTGTCTTGGTGTTGGCAAAAGGTCTGTTATTCACTTGCCTTTCCCATTGCTCCCTCTGACCAATGAGTAGATATAAATTCTGTATGTCATTGATTTACATTGGCTGCATTCTAACTTTCGCATCTGCTCCAAAATGGGACCTTGCTGAATATAATGCCATAAATTTAACAATGACTGACTGTGCAATGATTGTAAATCTGAGACAAAAAGTCTCTTATGGAAATCGATTGAGATAGGTAAAGTTGCTTTTCAAGAAAGAGCCCGCAGTCCACTCGAGACACCAACAAGAGGACTAAATTTTTTTTAAGCTTTGTAGCAAATGAAGTAGAATGACCTGTAAGCTTCTCTAAAAGCAGAATTTTGTAGAAGTATTTAAAGGATCAGCAATATATGTAACATCTAGCACAAAAAGGTGTGGAAGGAAAAAGCAGAATTTTAAGTGGTATACAAGTTTTTATATTTGGACCTTTTTTCATTTTAATTTGTGGGATGCTGACATTAATGATAGCTGACGTTTGTTGCTTATTTTTAATTTAACCTTTGAAGATCGTTGAGCATTTCCTTCTTAAGCTGGTATGATCTGTATACCTAAGTACACTCATAATAGTTTTAGTGTTTCAAGATTTTTATCAGTGACAATGAAGGAGCATTGATTTTCCTATCAGGATGGTTACCTTGCAGGGATTCTTGTCAGGCAATAGTTATCCCATGTGACTGCATCTCTCATCCTCCTTAGCTATATTGTTGGGAGTTTGGAATGTGGTTCTTAACAAATGTTGAAATGTTGTAGTGGTGCACACTGTAGCTATAATGAAACCGAGTGTGAATTTTAAGGTGGTAATGCCAAGCAAGTTCACTACTTTGTTCGAAGTGCTGTTGACCTCCTTGAGTGATATTCAGAGCTGCACTTAGACTGCACTGAAATACTGGTTGTTGACACCCATGAGAACGAAAATGTTCATAAGCTGCCACTTCCTATCAATTATTTAACCAACACCATTCAAGATGAGTCATAGCAGGACTTCAGAATTTTGTTCATACAATTATTTAGCTCCGTGGACCTAATCTATCTATCTACTTCTGCTTAACATTCATGCATAGGTCAATGCCACAATTCTTGTGCATGGCTGGTGCTTCTGGAATGCCCCTTTTTATAATCATTGTCAAACTAAAGTTGACTCCTAACGTGATGCCATGGTAGATTGAAGGATAAAGCTGGCTTGATGGGCCATGATTTTATTTTTAAATGTGCTAGTCTTTCACTGAAGTAAACGAACTGCAGATTTTGTTTTAACAATAAAATATAAGTTGTGTATTTCTTATTTCTTGTCATATATTCCAAACCAAATGATATAAATATAACAGTTGAAAAATTTCAAAACACTGAGCAGAACAAAATCCCATCTATTCCCACAACACCATTACTTTTACATTTGATGAAAAGTTAGAAAAAGGTCTCTTCCCTATCAGATTCCAAAATTTTACTTGTAGACATGAACTGAAGAAAAGCAGTTGACCTCAGGTCTTTGCACTGAAAATCCAAGCAACTGACATCTTAGATTTTCCCATTCTTATAATAACCTGCAAAGTTGTAACCAAATAATCTTGATCTAGATGTTTCACAAATTAACTATTTTTTTCCCCTGAGGTAACTCTTTTTATTCCCTTAACTGTTGAGAACAATCTCTTTGCCAGGAGAAACTCTTCGTGCATCTGACTCTAGCCAGGTCTCCTTCAAACCTTCCAAAAATATTCCAATCTCTGGATTCTTTTTCAAACTGAGATCAATCCTTGATTTATTCAAAAACCAGCTCATATCTTCCAATGATAATGGGAACTGCAGATGCTGGAGAATCCAAGATAATGAAATGTGAGGCTGGATGAACACAGCAGGCCAAGCAGCATCTTAGGAGCACAAAAGCTGATGTTTTGGGCCTAGACCCTTCATCAGAGAGGGGGATGGGGTGAGGGTTCTGGAATAAATAGGGAGAGAGGGGGAGGCGGACCGAAGATGGAGAGAAAAGAAGATAGGTGGAGAGGAGAGTATAGGTGGGGAGGTAGGAAGGGGATAGGTCAGTCCAGGGAGGACGACAGGTCAAGGAGGTGGGATGAGGTTAGTAGGTAGGAGATGGAGGTGCGGCTTGGGGTGGGAGGAAGGGATGGGTGAGAGGAAGAACAGGTTAGGGAGGCAGAGACAGGTTTGGCTGGTTTTGGGATGCGGTGGGGGAAGGGGAGATTTTGAAGCTGGTGAAGTCCACATTGATACCATTGGGCTGCAGGGTTCCCAAGCGGAATATGAGTTGCTGTTCCTGCAACCTTCGGGTGGCATCATTGTGGCACTGCAGGAGGCCCATGATGGACATGTCATCTAAAGAATGGGAGGGGGAGTGGAAATGGTTGGTGACTGGGAGGTGCAGTTGTTTATTGCGAACCGAGCGGAGGTGTTCTGCAAAGCGGTCCCCAAGCCTCCGCTTGGTTTTCCCCAATGTAGAGGAAGCCACACCGGGTACAGTGGATGCAGTATACCACATTGGCAGATGTGCAGGTGAACCTCTGCTTAATGTGGAAAGTCATCTTGGGGCCTGGGATAGGGGTGAGGGAGGAGGTGTGGGGGCAAGTGTAGCATTTCCTGCGGTTGCAGGGGAAGGTGCCGGGTGTGGTGGGGTTGGAGGGCAGTGTGGAGCGAACAAGGGAGTCACGGAGAGAGTGGTCTCTCCGGAAAGCAGACAGGGGTGGGGTTGGAAAAATGTCTTGGGTGGTGGGGTTGGATTGTAGATGGCGGAAGTGTCGGAGGATGATGCGTTGTGTCCGGAGGTTAGTGGGGTGGTGTGTGAGAACGAGCGGGATCCTCTTTGGGCGGTTGTGGCAGGGGCGGGGTGTGAGGGATGTGTCGCGGGAAATGCGGGAGACGCGGTCAAGGGCGTTCTCGACCACTGTGGGGGGAAAGTTGCGGTCCTTGAAAAACTTGGACATCTGGGATGTGCGGGAGTGGAATGCCTCATCGTGGGACCAGATGCGGCAGAGGCGGAGGAATTGGGAATAGGGGATGGAATTTTAGCAGGAGGGTGGGTGGGTGGAGGTGTATTGTAGGTAGCTGTGGGAGTCGGTGGGCTTGAAATGGACATCAGTTACAAGCTGGTTGCCTGAGATGGAGACTGAGAGATCCAGGAAGGTGAGGGATGTGCTGGAGATGGCCCAGGTGAACTGAAGGTTGGGGTGGAAGGTGTTGGTGAAGTGGATGAACTGTTCGAGCTCCTCTGGGGAGCAAGAGGCGGCGCCGATACAGTCATCAATGTACCGGAGGAAGAGGTGGGGTTTGGGGCCTGTGTAGGTGCGGAAGAGGGACTGTTCCACGTAACCTACAAAGAGGCAGGCATAGCTGGGGCCCATGCAGGTGCCCATGGCCACCCCCTTAGTCTGTAGGAAGTGGGAGAATAATCCACGTAACCTACAAACTTCCTACAGACTGAGGGGGTGGCCATGGGCACCCGCATGGGCCCCAGATATGCCTGCCTTTTTGTAGGTTACCACCATATCACAACACACTTGGTTGCTTTTATAAAGAAAGTAATCATAATTACTAGGTTTTAATGTTGATTTTTAAGAATTGTTAGCATATAATGAGTGCTGAGATAGCTGAATCTCATCTTCATTTTGAAGAAAATATGTAACAATTTTGTTTTGGACTTGTGTTCTTTCTTTAAAATAATTTTACGCTAGTTTTGTTTTTTTTTATTCATTCACAAGATGAGGGCAAGACTGGGGAGCCAGCTTTTGTTGCCCATCCTTAATTGCACAGAGGACTGTTAAGAGTCAACCAAATTGTTTTGGGTCTGGAGTCACATGCAGGCCAGACCAGGTAAGGATGGCTGATTTCCTTCCCTAAAGGACGTTAGTGAACCAGATATACTTTTCCTGAAAATCAGCAATGGGTTCATGGTCATCATTAGACTCTTAATTCCAGACTATTATTGAACGTGCAATTCCACCATCAGCCATGGCAGCATTCAAACCTGGGTGCCCAGAAGATCTAGGTTCTGGGCCTATGGATGAACAGTCCAGCAATAATACCACTAAGCGTCCTCTTTTAAAAGCACTTCTCCAGGAATTTTAGTTTTTGCTGGAACGGTCACTCCGGCACTGAATGCCATTTAATTATGCTTTGTCCTTGCCCTCCTGTAATCATTTCTTTGGTCAAGTTTCCGGATGTCCAAGTTAATAACGGGAAAGGAGAAAATGGTCATTAAAACAAGGTGATCATTTAAATTACTTGTATGCTTTGAAAAACACAACAGTAGTTGTTAGTTAATGAAGGAAGAAAACGTACAGTCATTAGGACTTTTTTTACCTTTCGAAAGATATTTACACTAGACTGGAGCAGTCTGTGCTTTGTCTGGTGAGTTTTATTCTGATCTGGGGTAAGTACAGCGGCTTCTCACAGACTTCGAGGGGATTTTTCTATCGTGTGTTCTGGTAACGCAAATGGCTATAACGTGCTTGACAAATAGGAGAAATCTATTTTAAAAATGTAAACTTGTGTTGATACCCCCACACTTCCTCCCTCACACCCATACCAGGCCCCAAGATGACTTGCCATATTCAGCAGATGATCACCTGCACATCTGCCAATGTAGTATACTGTATCCACTGTACCCGGTGTGGCTTCCTCTACATTGGGGAAACCAAGCGGAGGCTTGGGGACTGCTTTGCAGAACGCCTCTCCTCGGTTCGCAATAAACAGCTGCACCTCCCAGTCGCGAACCATTTTAACTCTCCCTCCCATTCCTCAGATAACTTGTCCATCATGGGCCTCCTGCAGTGCCACAATGATGCCACCCAAAGGTTGCAGGAACAGCAACTCATTCCGCTTGGGAACCCTGCAGCCCAATGGTATCAATGTGGACTTCACAAGCTTTAAAATCTTCCCCCTCCCCTACTGCATCCCAAAACCAGCCCAGCTCGTCCCCGCCTCCCTACCCTGTTCTTCCTCTTACCTATCCCCTCCTCCCACCTCAAGCCACACCTCTATTTACCACCTACTAACCTCATCCTGCCTCCTTGACCTGTCCATCCTTCCCGGATTGACCTATCCCCTCCCCGTGTCCCCACCTATACTGTCCTCTCCACCTACTTCTCCTCTATCCATCTTCGGTCCGCCTCCCCTTCTCCCTATCCCACTCTCTGATGAAGGGTCTAGGCCCGAAATGTCAGCTTTTGTGCTCCTGAGATGCTGCTTGGCCTGTTGTGTTCATCCAGCTTCACACTTTGTTATCTTGGTTATAATGCAGTTCCATCAGGTGGGTATCTTGCTGTCAGGAGTTATCCGGAATGTGCTTATACAATGTTGTGATTCTGAGAGTCCCAGAGAAATTCTCTCTCTCTCAGCCTTCATTAAAACAAAAGTGAGAATCTAGCAGGTCTGTTACCAGGAAAATTCGGGTTTAGGGGAGAGTGAAAAACAGCATATCTAACAACTTTGGTCCTGTGCTTCAATGTTTCCTTTCAGAGTACAGCAGGAGGCTCCAGCAGCCTTTTTAAGTAATTAACCAGATCATGGTTGACTTGTTTCAACTTGATTTTCCCACTTTTGCTCCATATCCCTCGCTACTCTTGTGGCGTGTTGATAAGATTGCTGAAGGGCTCCGAGTTACTATGGCAACATACACACATGTTACATTCTGGAACTGTAGATAGTGGTGGTAGAGTCTCCAATGTTCTTTTAGTCACACGGCTGACCAGGAATCTCTCCCAATCTTAGTCTTACTGGCAGTGTTGGAAAATTTGCCAATGACAATCTGTAGTCACATTGTGGACACGCCTTCCCTGGCCATTAAGTTCTGATGCAGGGCTTGAACCTAAATGCATACACCTTTCACAACCTCAGGATGTTGCAAAGAACTTGACAGCTACTGAAATATTTTTGAAATGCAGCCATTGTAGAAACTACAGCAACTGATCTTCCCCTGACACTCTGCCACAAGCAACAATATGATAATGACCAGACAATCTGTCATTGTATGCTGACTAAGGGATAAGTATTGACCAGGATATGTGGGTAACTGTCCTGCACCTTTTTGGAAATAGTGAGGGCAGTTGTGTCGATCAGAGAAGGGACTACAAAGCAGCTGTCTCAGTCGGTCCAACTTGTCTGAACAGCTGCTGATAGTAGTGTTACCCAATAGATAATAGGTGCTGGAGTAGGCCATTCGGCCCTTTGAGCCAGCACTACCATTCATTATGATCATGGCTGATCATCTGCAATCAATATCCTGTTCCTGCCTTATCCCCATAACCCTTGATTCGACTATCTTTAAGAGCTCTATCCATCTCTTTCTTGAAATTATCCAGAGAATTGGCTTCCACTGCCTTCTGGGGCAGAGCTTTCCATATATCCACCACTCTCTGGGTGAAGACGTTTTTCCTCAACTCTGTTCTAAATGGCCTATCCCTTATTTTTAAACTGTGTCCTCTGGTTCTGGACTTCCCCATCAGCGGAAACATGCTTCCTGCCTCCACAGTGTCCAATCCCTTAATAATCTTATACGTCTCAATCAGATCCCCCCTCATCCTTCTAAATGCAAGTGTATACAAGCCCAGTCGCTCCAATCTTTCAACATATGATAGCCCTGCCATTCCAGGAATTGACCTTGTGAACCTACGCTGCACTCCCTCAATAGCAAGAATGCCCTTCGTCAAATTTGGAGACCAAAACTGCACACAATACTGCAGGTGTGGTCTCACCAGGGCCCTGTACAGCTGCAGAAGGACCTCTTTGCTCCTCTACTCAATCCCTTTTGTTATGAAGGCCAGCGTGCTATTAGCTTTCTTCACTGCCTGCTGTACCTGCATGCTTGCTTTCATTGACTGATATACAAGAACACCTAGATCTCTTTGTACTTCCCCTTTACCTAACTTGACTCCATTGAGATAGTAATCTGCCTTCCTGTTCTTGCCACCAAAGTGGATAACCATACACTTATCCACTTTAAACTGCATCTGCCATGCATCCATCCACTCACTTAGCCTGTTGAAGTCACCCTGTATTCTCATAACGTCCTCCTCACATTTCACACTGCCACCCAGCTTTGTCATCAGCAAATTTGCTAATATTACTTTTAATGCCTTCGTCTATATCATTAATGTATATTGTAAACAGCTGCGGTCCCAGCACCGAACCTTGCGGTACCCCACTGGCCACTGCCTGCCATTCCGAAAGGGACCTGTTTATTACTACTCTTTGCTTCCTGTCAGCCAGCCAATTTTCAATCCAAGTCAGTATTTTGCCCCCAATAGCTTGTGCCCTAATTTTGCCAACCAATCTCCTATGCAGGACTTTATCAAAGGCTTTCTGAAGGTCCAGGTACACTACATCTACTGGTTCTCCCTTGTCCATCTTCATTGTCCATCTTCATTGATGCATCCTCAAAAAAATTCCAGAAGATTAGTCAAGCATGATTTCCCCTTTGTAAATCCATGCTGACTCTGACCTATCCTGTTACTGCTATCCAAATGAGTTGTAATTTCATCTTTTATAATTGACTCCAGCATCTTTCCCACCACTGACGTCAGGCTAACTGGTCCATAATTTCCTGTTTTCTCTCTCCCTCCTTTCTTGAAAAGTGGGACAACATTAGCCACCCTCCAATCCACAGGAACTGATCCTGAATCAATAGAACATTGGAAAATGATTACCAATGCATCCACGATTTCTAGAGCCACCTCAAGTACCCTGGGATGCAGACCATCAGGTCCCGGGGACTTATCAGCCTTCAGGCCTAACAGTCTATCTAACACCATTTCCTGCCTAATATAAATTCCCTTCAGTTCGCCCATTACCCTAGGTCCTTCAGCGACTATTGCTTCTGGGAGATTGCTTGTGTCTTTCCTAGTGAAGATAGAGCCAAAGTACCCATTCAACTCTTCTGCCGTTTCCTTGTTCCCCATAATAAATTCACCTGTTTCTGACTTCAAGGGCCCAATTTTAGTCTAAACCATTTTTTTTCTTTTTATGTACCTAAAAAAGCTTTTACTATCCTTCTTTTATATTTTTGGCCAGTTTTCCTTCGTACCTCATTTTTTTTTCTCTGCGTATTGCCAATTTTGGTTATCTTCTGTTGCTCTTTAAAAGCTTCCCAATCCTCTGGCTTCCCGCTCATCTTTGCTATGTTACACTTGTATGTTATGTTATCCTTTGAATTGCACTTTTTTTTTGGTGGTCAGCCCCAACCCCACTTTTCCCATTGGCCCAGTTATTTATAAAGCGCGATATTCTATAACGTGTTGCGCAGGAATGCAACTATCACGTTATTGCAGAACCCCCTGTATTTTGACAGTGAGTCTTGGAATACCAAGCAACTTCTGAGGGAGTAGGACATGTTTAGATGTTAAACACAGAAATCAGAAAGATAAATGTGCATATCCAGCACCCAAAATTGTCAGATCTCCTGGTGAAAAGGCAGCACAGCTGTTGTTTATTTCTTCAGTATAATTAAATGTCGTATTGGTGTTATATTTACATTTTAGTTAATGTGCTTACATTGGTGATTTGTTAAAGCAGTAACTTATAGAAAAACTAAGATTGGATAGGAGATTTGTATTTTGTAACTTGGGAAATTATTTGCTTAAGAATTACTTGCAGTGGCACTAAGAGCATTTCATAGTCTTGTAGATATTCCAGAAAAGGCAGGTTATGGAGTTCACTTGGTTGGGTTGCAGGATATATTTTTCTGAAATGTTTGCATTGGGTCTTTTTTTTAGATGAAACAGTGTGTCTTGCTACCAGTTAGTGTCAGCCTGTGCCTGGTTCAATGGTTACAGCTGTTTATTCATTAACTGCTTACTGTTCTAGCAGTAGTTAGACATGAATAACTGCCCCCTGTAGTAAGCATTATCAGACAGGATATAATTTTAAGTCTGGTTTTGTTTTGTGATTTGGTTTGAAACGCTTTTGTTCAAGCATAAATGTCTGTACATGCAGGAAATGCTTAATAAAAGGCATTTCTTTCAAGCGGGGCAATTATTTTCTGCTTTTAGTTAAAGTTTCCTTTTTTTGTGGTAAGTATTACTGAATTTTTTGGTTCACTAATGTACAAAGCTACTTTTCAAAGCTACCAGTCACCCTTCAGCCGCTTGGTTTTGTTGTTTGACTTCAGACTAAAATGTGAGCAGGTGCATCAGAAGTAAATGAATTAAAGTGTGCAGCTTTTGAATATAGTGCAGGAAATACATTTAAATGTTACAATGGCAAATTATAAAATCAGTTGCAAGCTGGAATTACATGGGTGCACATCACAAGAAAACACTCAGTGATGAAATTGTATTTTAAAACCCATTAATACATTAATAACATACTACCCGTTGCCAATAAGACTTTATGGCACGCAAATTTCTCACTGATTTACTCTAAGCATCTTCGTAAAAAATGGGTGCTGTTACTTGCACCCCAAATTTCTTTTAAATGTATTTTTTTTCCAATCTCAAAATTGCAGTAATTAAAAAGTTGCATTCTTCTACTTTAATAGCGCATAATAGGCTTTTTTGAAACCAGCAATATGTATATGTTCTAAATCTTGAATTTAGATTTAAATCACTTTCTCTGATTTCTGCGTATTCCACAACCATGACGTTTTGGTTAGTCCTCATTTGAAACCATAAAAACATACGAAATGGAGAAGCCATTTTGGCCCCATGAATCTGCTCTGCTATTTGACAGGATCATGGCCAATCTGACACTCCTTGTGTCCACTTTCTTGTCCTTTCCTTGTAATCCTTAATTTACCTGATCGTCAAAATTGTAGCTTTTCTCTATCCAGTGGTAGTTTTGCTAGTGATGACTCAGACTTAAAGGATTTACAGCCTAAGAAAAACGACCCTGGCATACCCAATCTTACCTCCCATAGCACCAATCTTCAAGACCATTTATCTACAAGATGCACTGCAGAAATTCACCAAAGGTCCTCTGACAGCACCTTCCAAATCCATGACCGTCTAGAAGGACAAGGGCAGCAGATATGTGGGGACACCATCACCTGCAAGTTTCCCTCCAAGTCACTCACCATCCTGACCTAGAAATATATCGCCATTCTTCCACTGTCACTGGTTCAAAATCCTGGAATTCCCTCCCTAATAGCATTGTTGGTCAACCCACAGCAGGAGGAATGCAGCGGTTCAAGAAGGTTGCTCACCACCACCTTCTCAAGGGCAACTGGGGACAGGCAAGAAGTGCTGGGTCAGCCAGCCATGCCCATATCCCACAAAATGAATAGGAGAAAAAAAATGCGATTTATACTGTTTGGTATTGTCATGCCGATTCTTTTGCTTAAGGTGTTTTAACAGAACATGCGTCTTATGATTTGAAGAACTCCGGCGTAATTGGTGTGTCAAAGGTGGTCCAGTTGGTAGCAATTAATCACCTTTTGACGTGAGGTTGTGGGTTCTAGACCCCCTCCAAAATTTGTGCGTGCAAATACAAACTGATATGCTGCGTTCCTCCTTCTGCATAATATGTTGACATTGATTCCAGCATCTGCAGTTCTTGCTATCTCCTAATTCCATTGATGTCTACCATGTCTCAAAATGTGTGAATGTCAACCAGAAATCTTGACTGACACTCCTGTGAAATCTTGTTAGAATTGTCCTTTCAGAACTGGTGTCTTTTAGATTAGTTGAGCAGTTAACCAGCTGTTGCACTGCTTGTGGAAGCCTACTGCACACCAGTTGGCATTTTTGTAAGCACTACAGTTCAAAATTGTTTGAATAACTATAAAGCACCTTGAGACGTGCTTATGAATTTGCAATATAAATACAAGTTTTTTTTAAATCTATGATCAGTTTGAATTCAGAGTATTTTTAATATTTCTATGTGGAGTACAGATTTCATGTTGTTCTTAATCCGGCAATGCTAGTACTTGGAATAAATATTTATTCCTACAGTGTATTGGCTTAGCCATTCACTAGAACAATTTGCCCTGGACTTTCTAGTTAGTGGCAATGTGGTGCCACTCACCAGTGTTCATGAAGAAAGATCCTGAAGTCTGTATGGTGTCGTTTTTACCTTTTCCTGACAAGTTGAAAACTGGAGGATTTTCTTGACTTTTAGTAATGCTGATATCAGTAAGCAGACAATGTAAGGTTCTTGAGTAGATTTGTAGCTCAGGTTATGGATGCTGTGGTTGGCTTACTTGCCGATGTTTCATTACCCTGCTGGGTAACATCATCTGTACAGCCTCCGATGAAGCGCTGTTGTGTTTTTCCATCTGGTATTGAGTCACTTGAAACGTAATTCAGTAGGATCCTATTTCTGAGAATCCTGTGTCATGTGTTTACCATTTAAGGAAATATGGATCGTGATAAGCTTCTTTATTTGAAAGTTTTATAAAGTGTTCATTGTAATATATTTTGTTCTTGGGTTCTCGTTGCGTGCTTCCAGTGATATTGTTAAAATATAAAAGCATCAAAAAATGGCAGCACATTAGGTGGTTATTTG
The DNA here is from genome assembly GCF_030684315.1 of Stegostoma tigrinum. Lineage (NCBI taxonomy): Eukaryota > Metazoa > Chordata > Chondrichthyes > Orectolobiformes > Stegostomatidae > Stegostoma > Stegostoma tigrinum. The sequence goes on from NC_081354.1 coordinate 65,453,366, forward strand.
GTCCATAGTCCTTTTTTTTCCAAGCTCCTTGAAGAGCTATCCCCAGCTGATCTTATTCCTCTGATGAAGGGTCTAGGCCCAAAACGTCAGCTTTTGTGCTCCTGAGATGCTGCTTGGCCTGCTGTGTTCATCCAGCCTCACATTTTATTATCTTGGAATTCTCCAGCATCTGCAGTTCCCATTATCTCTGATCTTATTCCTGTGCTCTTTTGTCAACTTGTACAATATTGCTGTTCAAATATTCATCTCATTTACTTGGAAACTGATTCAGTGGTAATTTAAGTATTTCAGGCTGTGCATTCCAGGTAATGGTTCTTGCCTCAATGTTTTTTCCTTTCATTATTTCTGATACTTTTGCCATTTATTTTTTTAAAAATCTGTCCTTTTGGCTACAGTTCCATTATTGGAAACAATTTTTCAATGACTGTGAAAATAGTTCCTGCTTGTGAACACCCCATCCCCTTAACTTTTTCTGCTCCATGGGAAAAAAAACGCAAGCTTTGCTAGTCTAATCATATAACTGAAGTTTCACAACTTGTACCATTTTAGTAAATTTCCTCTGGAATCTAAGACCTTTTAATGCCCTTCTGAAATGTAGTGCCCAGAACTGAACACTGAGGAGCTAAGGGCTGTGATTTGTGAAAGTTTAGTGTGACTCCCTGGCATTTCCACTCTTGTCCTTACTTTATAGAATAGGTGCTCATTGAACCCATTAACTTCTTCAGCAAAATAAAAATGGGGGAAAAAAAACTGTGGATGCTGGAAATCGGAAACAAAAACAGAAATTGCTGGAAAAGACCAGACAGGTTTGGGAACACCTGCGGAGAGAAATGCCACAGTTTCTAGTTCTGAGGGAGGATCACTGGACCTGAAATGTTAACACTGATTTCTCTCCACATATGCTGCCAGACCTACTGAATTCTTGATTAGATTTACTTTGAAATCAATTTTGTTGCTTATAGCAGTGTGATTTTGAGGAACTGACCACTATTGCTCTCTTGGATGATTGAGCATCAAAGCCATATGTTTAGATTTTGTGATTATTGTCAATTTTAGTCAGTTAAGCCTTTTGTATTCTATTTGTTTGTTTTTCCTGTCAAAATTTTGCAAAGCAGTGAAGAAATTCTTCCCAGAATGCTACCAAGGAAAGGCATGCTTGTAATAGTGATGCAATCTCACCCTGTCATGCATTTTCAGCTCCAGCCTCTTCAATTTCCAAGTCTTAGACCATAAGATTGTAAGACCATAAGACATAGGAGTGGAAGTAAGGCCATTCGGCCATCAAGTCCACTCCGCCATTTAAATCATGGCTGATGGGCATTTCAACTCCACTTCCCTGCACACTCCCCGTAGCCCTTGATTCCTTCTGAGATCAAGAATTTGTCGATCTCTGCCTTGAAGGCATCCAACGTCCCGGCCTCCACTGTGCTCCGTGGCAATGAATTCCACAAGCCCACCACACTCTGGCTGAAGAAATGTCGTCTCATTTCAGTTTTAAATTTACCCCCTCTAATTTTAAGGCTGTGCCTACGGGTCCTAGTCTCCCCGCCTAATGGAAACAACTTCCTAGCATCCACCCCTTCTAAACCATACATTATCTTGTAAGTTTCTACTAGATCTCCCCTCAACCTTCTAAACTCTAATGAGTACAATCCCAGGATCCTTAGCCGTTCATTATACGTTAAACCTACCATTCCAGGGATCATCCGTGTGAATCTCCGCTGGACATGCTCCAGGGCTAGTATGTCCTTCCTGAGGTGTGGGGCCCAAAATTGGACAAGTCTTGCTGGGTGGTTCTGTGGTCTCTGTGCCTGCTGTTGTATCCAAAGTAAACACTGTTGCCAAAGTTGTGATCAGAGACAACGTGAACTGCAGATGCTGGAGAATCCAAGATAACAAAGTGTGCAGCTGGATGAACACAGCAGGCCAAGCAGCATTTCAGGAGCACAAAAGCTGATGTTTCAGGCCTAGACCCTTCATCTCTGGAAATGTCAAAGTTAGTTCAATAATGGCAGCTTGCTGTGAATGTACACTAAATTTTCCTCGATCAATGCACACAGGAAAATAGCGAGAATGGAACCTCTTAAATGAAATTTTAAATGACTGAAGAACATTGTGAGAAGGTTTTTGAACTCTGAACTCTTGATTTTGAGGAAGTTTGTGTAACTTGAAAGGTGGAGTACACATGCATTCAAGTTAGCACAAAAGGTATATATGAGAATAATAGAGGAAGTCAACCAGGTGCACCTGGTGTAATTGCAAATTAAGGTTATACATTTGCCTGAAAGTATCTAATGTAGGATATTAGGGAAAGATGAATGGATCTCCTTGCCATGGTGGAGTCAAATATTTTTTGATATGACATTCAAACAGTGTTCAAGATGTATACTGCTTGCTTCTGTGGAATGCTGGAATTCATGAAAATTTGAATTGGTTAAGGCACAACTATAAATTAAATTGACATAGAGTTATCTTCCACAAAAGGAAACTATTATCAAGTGCGACTGTTATATTTACATTTTAGAATTAGAGAAACTTGCTCCTCACAACCAGTATGGTGTGAATGTAGACACATTAATATTTGATTTCGAGAAGGCCAAACAAACATTGAAATATAGGCCAAGGTTTTGACGAATGCAATAAACTGACACAGTATGATGCCTACAACTAGGCCACAATCATGGAAATAGAAAGAGTTGCAAATTGCAACTCCAGAACTAGCTATACCTCCAGCCAACCTGTTGGGGTAAAACTAGAAATTTAAAATAGGGACAAAAACTAAGTTTCAACATTAAATGTTAGCTATATTTCTTTGGAGTTATTTCCTGACCTGAAATTTTCTTTCAAGCATTTATTATTGATCTTATAGTTGTTTAGATAGTGCTTTGATAGAAAAGAACTTTCTTTCTCTGCCTGTACAAATTCATTTTGTCTTACATTCATCAGAACAATTTCCAAGAAATACCAATGTAAAGGAGAAATAGCACTTATGCTGTATGAGAAGTGAGTTGTTATTGGTTGAGGCATTGCCATACCCAGACTTACTAAAGCAACACCTTTCTAAGTTAGATGGCACATGAATCCATGTGTCATCAAATTGTTCCCTTCTCATAAAGTATGTGATATTTTAAACAACAACACATTATGATGGAAATCTGAAACACACAATGTTGGGAGAGGTGTAGGGGCAGATGTAGTAGTTCCTGCAGTTGCAGGGAAAGGTGCCGGGTGTGGTGGGGTTAATGGGGAGAGTGGATCAGACAGGAGAGTCACGGAGTGAGCAGTCTCTACGAAAGGGGGGTGGGGAGAGAACTATCTGTCTTTTGTACGCCTCCCCCACCACCCTCCTCTCCTCCATCCAAGACCTAAAGCAGACTTTTCACATCTGACAGGGATTCACCTGTACACCCTCCAGCCTGGCCTGCTGTATCCTTTGCTCCCAATGTGGCCTCCTCTACGTCGGTGAGACCAAGTGCAGGCTCGGGAACTGTTTCATGGGGCATCTGAGCTTTGTATGCAATAATCGTCAACACCTTCTGGTTGCCAACCGTTTTAACTCTTTCTCTCCCCCTGCCCCCCCACTCCCAGGGTGACACATCCATCCTGGGCCTTCTCCAGCACCACACTGCCACCACTACAGGCAAACTGGAGGAGCAACACAACCTATTCCACTTTGGGACCCTACAGCCTGATGGCCTTAACATCGAATTCATCAGTTTTAAAATCTCCTCCGTCCCAGCCTCATCCCATGCCCAAACCTCCTTTTTTGACCCTGTCTCCTTGACCTGACACAACCTGTCCACCTTCCCCCACCTGTCCACCCTACCCTTCCCACCAACCGATCCTCACTACTCCCTACCTGCATTCACCTATCACATCCCATCGATCTTTCCCCAGTCCCACCCCCTCCCTCTATTTATTTCACAGCTCCCTTCCTCCTCCCCATTTCCAAAGAAAGGTTCCGACCTGAAATGTCAACTTTCTTGCTCCTATGATGCTGCCTGACCTGTGTTCCTCCAGCTCCACACTGTTGTCTCTTAAATTCATGGGGCATTCACACCAGTACTGGGGGAGGAGGGAACTGTTCTGGTGATTATTGGCTCCATATGAGTCATGCTGGTGCCAGAGTCCTGATGAGTTGTGTAACTATGTCTGTGGATCGGACTTTAAACTAAAAAAAACTAGTGGAGGGGGAAATTTATGGTAACAGTTAAAAGCTCAGCAGAAGGTATTCAAGGCTTCAAAATAAGTCAGAGGACAGAGTATGAAAAGGGTCAGGAATCTAACTGCCCCCATTTTCATGGTTGTTCCTTTATCTACTGAGCCTGAAGTTATTGTAGGATAGGGTTTAGCACTTAAATGTATACAGTATATGAAACAAGGTGAATGAGCGTGTAGCCCAGATTGAAACCGACAAGTACCAACTGGGTATCGCTGAGACGTCATTGAAAGGGCATCAGGGCTGAGAACTAAATATCAAAAGATATGTGTCCTTTTGAAAGAGAAGGCAAATGGACAGGGGGAATGGGTTGCCTTCATAGTTAAAAATGAAATTTAATCATTAGTAAGAAGTTATAGAATCAGAAGATGAAAATCTGTTTGGGTACTTTTGATGAACAACAAAAGGAAAAAAGACCCAAGTGGGAGTTACATACAGGCCTCATAGCAGTGGTCAGGGTTTGGGGAAGAAAATAAATCAGGACATAAGAAAAGGCCTGTTTAAAAAAAAATAAAAGCACTATTGCAATAACTATAGAGAAGATCCCTGTGCAGGTAGAGTGTAAAAATCAGGTGGTTGACATTTCAGAATAAATTTTTGGAATGCCAGTAAGACGGTTTTTGAAGCCGCTTATGTGGAGCCCATGAGGAAACAGGCAGCTCTGGATTTGGTGGTGTGTCATGAGGTTGACTTGATTAGGGAGATGAAGGTGAAGGAGCCCCTAAGGGGCAGTGACTATAATGTGATAGAATTCATCCTGCAGTTTGAGAGGGAGAAGCTGGAATCAGATGTAACAGTATTACAATTGAATAAAAGTAACTCCAAATATGTGAGGGAGGAGCTGACTAGAGTTCATTGGAAGGGGTGCCTGGCAGGGAAGACAGTAGAGCAGTGATGATAGGAGTTTCTGTGGGTAATTCAGGAAGCACAGCAGAAATTCACCCATGAAAGAAGAAACATGCTAAACGGAGGAGAGCCAACTGTGGCTGATAAGGGAAGTCGGGGACAGTAGAAAAGCAAAAGCGTTCGATGTGGTGAAGATTAATAGGAAGCTAGAGGTAAGGGAAGCCCTTAAAAATCAACAGCAGATATCTAAAAAAGCAATGGGGGGAAGAGTTTGAAGTATAAGAGTAAGCTAGCTAGTAATATAAAATATTGCAAGAGTGTGTTTTTAAATGTGTTTGAAGGCAATGTGGACACTGGATAGCTGGAATATGAAACTGGAAAGGTAATAAAGATAAACAAAGAAATGGCAGGTGAACTGAATAGGTACTATGCATCAGTCTTCACCGTGAAAGAGACCTGCAGTGCAGCAGAAATTCAAGAGTCGGGCCAGGGGTGAGTGTAGTAACCATCAAGAAGGAGATAGTGCTGGGGAAGCTGAAAGGTCTGAAGTCAGATAAATCACTCAGACCAGAGTTCCTAAGGAGATAGCTGAGGGAATTGTCGAGGCACTGGTAGTGATCTTTCATAAATCACCTGGAGTCAGGGAGGACTGGGAAATAGCTAGTGTAGCACCCCTGCTTAAGGAAGGAGGCTGAAGACAGGAAATTGTAGACCAATAAGTCTGTCTTTGGTTGTTAAGATTTTAAGTCCATTCTGAAGGATGAGATTGCGGAGTACTTGGAAGTTCATGAAAACTGAATCACAGAAACCTTAGTGTGGAAACAGGCCAGTTGGCCCAGCAGATCCATATTGCCCCTCCAAAAAGTGTCCCACCCAGGCCCATTCCCCTACCCCTGCATTTCCCATGTCTAACCCACCTAATCTAAACATCCCTGGACACTATATGGGCAATTTAGCATGTCCAATCCACCTACCCTGCACAGCTTCGGACTGAGAGGGGAAACTGGAACACCCAGAGGAAACCACACAGACACTGGGAGAATGTGCAAACTCCGCACAGGCAGGCACGCACGCTTGGAATTGAACCTGGGTCCCTGGTGCTGTGAGGCATCAGTGCTAACCACTGAGCCACCTTGCTGCCCTGAGACAGCATAGATTCGTCAAGGGAATACATATCTTACAAATCTGTTAGAATTTTGTGAGGAGCTAGTGGATGTAATCTATCTGGATTTCCAGAAGGCCTTTGACAAGGTGCTGCATAGGAAGCTGCTAAGTAAAGATTACCTCATAGAGTTAGGGGCAAGATACTAGCATAGATGAATGGCTGAAAGCAGAGAATAGAGATGAAGGGATTTTTTTTTCCAGCATGTCAGCCAGTGACTAGTGGAGTTCTGCAGGGGTCTCTGTTGGGACCACAGTTGTTCCTGTTGTGCATTAACCATCGAAGGAAGTGAGAGTATTGTTGCTAAGTTTACAGAAGACAAAGATATGTGGAGGGGTGAGGAGACTGAAGAAGGACTGGGATGGGCTAGGAGAATGGTTATTGTGTTTCAGGAAATTAGGTATTTGTACCATTTTTACAACTTAATGTACAAGTTTTGCAGGGGTCTGTGTTTTAATTAAGGAATGATGTAGTGTGTTGCAAGATCTGGACTTTTTGTTACACTATCTATTCCGTTCGTTCATTTGTTCAAGATGTATAAGTGGGCAGGCTCAGTAATAACAGTCCACTCTGAATCCACATGGTGAGTTTTTGCCTTGCAATACATGACAACTTCTATTCTCCTACTGTCATGCCAGTGATAAGATCCTGGGTTCAATTAAATGGCCTTCATGGGGATGAGGTGCCATGATTGCTGTTTATTCAATAATGCAATGTTAAAGAATTGCTGTGCTTTAAGCCATACACCAAAGCAAGTAAATCATGAGACATATGAAAAACAGGATTAGCAAAGATATGTCTGCTATACCTTCCTGAAAAAGGAAATGTACGGTTTGGGACATTAAACAATGCTTAACTTAATATTAATATTTATTCCTTTTATGTATATCTCAGGACTTCATGACCTGGGCGGATGATGCTAAAGAGGAAGGCTTTGTCCTTGTGTCTTTTGGAGCTGGTGTGAAATATCTGTCGGATGATGTTGCGCATAAATTAGCAGGAGCTCTGGCACGGCTTCCTCAGAAAGTAGTGTGGAGGTACGTATGTGATAGGTGAAATGGAGGATCAGTGTTGGTGAAAGAAAATAGAATGCAACTATTCGTCAACAGACTGTTTGTTTGATTTTGTCACTTGGAAAGTTCCAGTTTTCAGTTTAAAATGCAAATAATGATGAACAGTGCTGAGTAAATTGAGAGAGTTTCACTATTTTTATATTACTAAAAAGTTATGAAAAATCTACTTAATTTTAGAATGATTGATTTAAATCAACTGTTTCATCTCTGATCAAAAATAGCACAATGGAAACACCTGTATTGTTGCCAGGGTTTATTTTGGTCTAATGGTTACACCTCTGTAAGCATAAACAGATCAAAGATATTTATTCCTGTCAACAGAACTCTCATGGTGAATTGGATGGCATGAGTTGAAGGGGCCAGGGATTGGGATGAGGGCTTACTTCTCTACTGACCCAATTAGAAAGAAGGTTATAAGGTTGTATCAGCTTTAGTATATGTTTATTGATTAGCTCCCGGAATTTTTTTTGGCCGTTACAGACTTAAAGTTGTTTGTTTTTATTTTTAGCAATTTACAAATCCTTTTGAGGAAATAACTTTTTTTGCTCCAGATACCATGGGCAAATTCTGATGTTTTCTTCATTAGCAATTGTCTCACTCATTATTCTTGTTTAACAAGTTTTTGGATAAAACAAATAGAACTTTTCATCAATCGAGCAGGAAGGCTTATGTTTTGGGCCTAGACCCTTCTTCAGAAAAGACCCTTTTTTTGACTCCTCATTTCTGAAGAAGGGCCCAGGCCCGAAGCGTCAGCCTTCCTTATCCTCTGCTGCTTGGCCTGTTGTGTTCATCCAACTCTACACCTTGTTACCTCAGATTTTCCGGCATCCGCAGCTCCTACTGTCTCAGGACTTTTCATCAATACCCCCATTGAAACTTGAATAACACCTTAACTTCAGGAATTTCTGCTGTGGCATGCAAATAAGTAAATTGACCAGATTTAAAGCATTTAAGATACAACACAAATAGACCTGCCATTTTAATGAAGAAAGTGTTAATAGCCACAAATAACATGCTGTATTTGCTGATATGGAGGACTGCATGAATTTAGTAATCTGTAATATATTATGATAAAAAATATTGCAGAAGATGTTGAATGTTTTGGGTTGCACCATTTTCTTAAAAGCTGTTTAATTTTATCTGCACTGCTAAACATATTTGCTTAGGGATTTTGATCCACTGACTGAAATAGAAATGAGTTGGGGCTGGAAATGATGGTCCTCACTTTAAATGACTGCATTTTCTGGCAATCATTTTATATAAAAACAATTTCGCAGTTTTCTAAAGGTACAAGTGAGCAATTATTCAATAACTTCCTAAGATTCTCAGTATCTTACTACAACTTTAACAGATTTTTAAAAAAAAGTTACTAATTTATAGGTTTCCATCTTGAAATGCAATTACTGTGTTACATCCTGCGTTTGGTTTTCAGAGTGACAGCATAGTGATTGAAACAATGGCCGACATCTTTTTGATTGCCATCAGAACAGATTTAATAGTAGTCCTGTTTAGGATTACCCACTTGTTTGTCAATGAATGTTCTGTGCAGAATTCCAGATGTGGTCTATCCTGAATGCGTCATTGGAAGAAATTAAGGAGAAATCCACTTGGCCTGCAAGGCTGCTTATGTGCGAAGATGCAGCTTTTTGTTTTGGAATGACTGTTGCTTTTGTATTTCACAAATTCTTACAATCCCTACAGAACAGAAAGAGGCCATTTGGCCCATTGAGTTTGCACTGACCCTCAGAAGAGTTTCCCACCCAAATGCAGCCCCCACCCTATTCCTGTAACCTCAAGTTTACCGTGGCCAATTCTTCCAGCCTGCACATCCCTAGTTACTACATGGAATTTAGCATGGTCAGTCCGCTCAATCTGCAGCTCTTTGGACTATGGGAGGAAAATAGAGTACCTAGCGGAAATCCATGCAGGCACTGGGAGACTGTGCAAAACTCCACACACAGTCACCTAAGGCTGGAGTTGAACCTGGGTCCCTGCAGCTTTGAGTTAAATTGTTTTAAGGTCTCAAGGTCAATTGGACAGCCTCTGCAAAATGGCAAGTGAGTGTGTTGGGGCAGGTGGCTAAGAGATGTAGGGTGCCATTTGAATGAGGTTATGTTGCTAGTTGGGCTGGATGGATAGAAAACCAGGTGAATGAATGAGTGTGATTAGCATAGTGTTGGTCTGGAGTTTGGGGGGTTAGGGGGAAGGCTGAGACTTCAGAGAAGTGTCGGACCTGCAAAGTGGTGTGGGGCTATGGAGTGTTGGGGGGATGTGTATTGTCTGGCAGTGTTGGCTAGTCTCCGTTTGGCAGTGCCAGGAGTTGGGGGTTTTTGAGCCTGGCGGAGTGAGGTAGTTGGGTGATCTGGGGAGCAGTTTTCATTGGGCCGAACGGGTGGATTGTTGTTACAATGGGGCAGTGGAGGGGAGTGGTGAAGTTTGTAGAGGTTTGGAGACATAGGACATAGAACAGTACAGGGCCTTTAGCCAATGATGTTGTGCAGACCTGTTATCCTACTAAGATCAACCTACCCTGCATACCCTACATTTTACTATCCTCAATTTGCCTATCCAAGAGTTGCCTAAAAGTCTCAAGTATCTGACTCCACTACCACTGCCGGTAGCGCATTCCACCCCCCCCCCCCCCCCCCCCACCACTCTGTGATCACCTTAAGATTATGCCCCCTCATAATTTGTCATTTCCGCCATGGCAAAACAATTCTCTGGGCATCCACTCGATCTATTGCCTCTCACTTGTATACCTCTATGAAATCACCTGTCTTCCTTCTTCACTCCAATGAAAAGAGCCCTAGCTCCCCCAAGCTTTCCTCATGACCTGCCCTCCAGTCCAGGCAGCATCCTGGTAAATCTCCTGTGCACCCTGTCAAAAGCTTCCACATCCTCCTGATAATGAGGTGACCAGAAGTGAACGCAATATTCCAACTGTGGTCTAACCAGAGTTTTATAGAGCTGCAGCATAACCTCACAGCTCTTAAATTCCCCTGCCAATGAAAGCCAATGCACCATACACCACCTTTACAACCCTATCAACTTGGGTAGCGACTTCGAGGGATCTATGGACGTGGACCCCAAGACTCCTCTGTTCCTCCACACTGCTGAGAATCCTGCCGTTAGCCCTTTATTCTGCATTCAAATTCGACCTTCCAAAATGAATCACTTCACACTTTTTTGGGTTGAATTCCATCTGCCACTACTTTGCCCAGCTCTGCATCATGTCAATGTCCCATTGCAGCCAACAACAGCCCTCCACACTGTCTACAATTCTACCACCCTTCGTTTCATCGGCAGACTTACTAACCCACCCTTCCACTTCCACATCCAAGTCATTTATAAACATCACAAAGGGCAGAGGTCCCAGAACAGATCCCTGCGGAACACCACTGATCACCAAGCTCCAGGCTGAATACTTTCCATCTGCTACCACCCTCTGTCTTCCATTGTGGGGCATATTGAGGCCAATATGCTTTGGGAGGGGATGTTGTCAAGAGGAGTCAGTGGCGTGTTTAGGAGTTCACTTTCATAATTATCCACGAATTGCGGTAGCTTTTTAATCTCCTAACTATTCTTAGAAAACGAGCAAATTTGAATCAAAACTCTACGATGAAGTCCTTTAAAGCTAAATTTCTGAGGGTTCTAGATGCACGAGAATTGCTCCAAGAAAATCTAATTATCATGTTTACAATGAGAACGTTAATTTCTTGAAGATTTAAGGATTAGTATGGTAAAGAAAGTAGTCACAACTTACATCTATATGCCACTTTCAACACAGTGAATCACTTTGGATGCCATGTGGGATTGGAGACCCATAAATTGCAAGTGGATGGCGAGAAAGGTTAGAGTTATGAAGGGATTGAAAGCTTTGCCAACATTGGTATGGTAAAAAGAAGAGTGCAATCAAATAATGCCAGAGGCATCTAGCAAGAGGCATGCATGACTAAACAAGATTACAGATGTGTGGAGGCTTGTGGGACAATGAACCAGACAATGATTTTGACAGAATAGGATATGAATGGAGAGCCAATGCTTATCTCTAAAGATGAGGGTTGTGGGCAAGTTAGATTCAATATGGGGCAGTTGTAAAATAGTAGATTTATTAAGATTCATTAATTCCAGATAATTAAATTTCAGATGTTTTAAATTTGTGTAATGGACAGCAGAAAGTGCCTTTTGAAATAATGGGTGATGACAAAAGCATAAGGATTTTGTCAAATTTTGTAGAGTTATAAATGTGATCTTGGTGATTGGAGTATATGTGAACATTTTGCATTGATCTAGGTTTGTACTCCAGTTACCTATCTCTTGATGGTCGAGCTGGAAGAGTGAGATGAATAGTGAACTTGACTCTCCTTTGTAAAGTTGCTTGAAAGTTGGTAACTTTTATTGTGCTCAAAAGTATTACCATACCCTATCCATCTTTCCATCCTTTTTTTAAGGAGAGAACTCCCTTTACATTTGAAATTAAAACTGAATACTGTATGTTCAGGTGTAGATAAAGTAATAGTGAAAAGTGGGATCTTTTTGTTTCCACGTACAGTCAATGCCAAGCACTGTACTGTGGATATCATTTATATTCACTTCCCTTATTTATATTTTATTTGTTGTGAAACGGATATTCCAGGTTACTTCAATTTCGAGAATGGAATTTAAACCTCCATAAAGTTAATTGGTTGCTTAACAATTCCATGTAAACTCATGAATCAGAGCATGTGTCCTTTTCTTGTAAATTTAAGACTTAACTCGACTGGAAATGATGTCTGGTTCAATCATTTTCTTATTACAGTTTCTAAATACATTTTAACAACTTTTATTTTGTCCTATAGTATGTATAGTTTCATTGTAGCACATACTAGCCATCATATTGAATATAACATTGCAAATGCTTTGGTACTACTTGCACATTTTCTTGCTGGTGGGTTTTTTTTAAAGTAGGGCCTCTGCTTATTATGGAATATTAAACAAATTATCCACATGGGAAATTGATCATGTGTAGACTGTTTACATAATATAATTTATTAACTTTGTCGGATCCAATCTAGGTTAATTCTTGTAAATTATATAAGTCAGTAGTTCTTAAACTGTCAAGTATGTTGTGGGTAGGTTCCAAGGTTTATTAAAGTTGTGCAAGAGAATTGGTTGGGAGTGGCAACATTGATGTTAAAAGGCACAGTAGATCACTGTTTGTTCCAGTTAGTTCCGTTCTCTCTCTTTCAGAGTCTATCTCTTGTTATCTCTGAATGAAAGAAGGTATAGAGCTGGATGAACACAGCAGTATCAAGGGAGCAGGAAGGCTGAAGAAGGGTCTAGGCCTGAAACATCAGCCTTCCTGCTCCCCTGATACTACTTGGCCTACTGTGTTCATCCAGCTCTACACCTTGTTATCACAGATTCTCTAGCATCTGCAGGTTCTACTATCTCTTCTTTCATTCAGCTCTCCTGACCTGTTCCAAATCCTTGATTAAGGCCTGTAATAAACATATGTCATGGGCATCTTATATATCCATAAAGCCTATGAAGAAAATGGGCACTTTACTTTTAAAAGATACCATAGAGTATGGTTTATCATGACAAAATGGACTTTGGAAGGTCAAATGTTTACTTTGGTACTTTTTTGATTTTTTTTGTGTAGTCTGAACATATTTCTCGAAAGCTATTCAAATTTAAATAACAGCAAAGGACCTCGAGTAACATAATTATATATTTGCTGGCCCCATAAAGATGTAACTACAAATGAAGACATTGCAGATGCACATGGCTGGACTGTTGATGGCTTGTTGAACATCCTACATTATAGAATGAATTGTTCAGTCATCAGTCCATTTGGATGGAAAATAGAAACATCAATACTATGGATTGTTGTAGGAAAATACCTTGTTCATCCATGAGGGCAGATCAAAGTATTAGTCTGGTATAACTGCTGAAGAAGGGGTCTTGCCCAGAAAAAGGAAAGATATCTGCTTTAAAAAGGAAGTCCTCTTAGGCAAAGCCCTCAGGCTGTTTACTTTGTGACAGAGACTTGACCACAAATTGAAAATGAAAAACACTCAAGTCTTCAGTTTCTGAATTCCATTGTCCTCTCTCAACCAAGAGAGAATTCCTAAGCTCTGCAAGTGTCAACTGTCATCTTTCAAGCTGTTACCTTGAACTCTTGACAAAGGACTTAAGTGCTAACCTCAGAAATTTGTTTGCATTTGAGTCTGTAGTTGGTGTTCGTGATTGTTGGAATTGCATTTCAGGTGCTGTGAAACATAAATGTTTGCTCTATTATTTAAACTTGCAGGAATGCCTGTTTTATTTGCTTTTTAAGGCCTCAATACTCAAGGTATTAAGATTTTCCTTCTGTAAAATGTACATGATCAGGTTAGAGGTGGAAAGGGGAGAAATTATCCTATATCTTTTTCTATTCAATCCATAACACAAACATAAGAATGTAAAACTTGAGCAAGAGGAGACAAGTACAGTCTAGTGAGCCCTTGACACCATTGGTTTGATCAAACCTGATTCTCCATATAAACTTGATTCTGAGGAACTAGAAATTAATCAATCTCGGCCTTGAGTTTTTAACAGTGGAGCTGTCACGATCCTTTCAGTTAAGAAATTTCTCCTCTTTACAGATCTAAATGATCAGCCCGTTTTGACTTCTCCCATGCTATACATAGAACATAGAACAGTACAGCACAGCACAGAACAGGCCCTTCAGCCCACTATGTTGTGCCGACCATTGATCCTCATGTATGCACCCTCAAATTTCTGTGACCATATGCATGTCCAGCAGTCTCTTAAATGTCCCCAATGACCTTGCTTCCACAACTGCTGGCAACGCATTCCATGCTCTCACAACTCTCTGTGTAAAGAACCCGCCTCTGACATCCCCTCTATACTTTCCTCCAACCAGCTTAAAACTATGACCCCTTGTGTTAGCCTTTTCTGCCCTGGGAAATAGTCTCTGGCTATCAACTCTACCTATGCCTCTCATTATCTTGTATACCTCAATTAGGTCCCCTCTCCTCCTCCTTTTCTCCAATGAAAAAAGTCTGTGCTCAGTCAACCTCTCTTCATAAGATAAGCCCTCCAGTCCAGGCAGCATCCTGGTAAACCTCCTCTGAACCCTCTCCAAAGCACTCACATCTTTCCTATAATAGGGTGACCAGAACTGGACGCAGTATTCCAAGTGCGGTCTAACCAAAGTTTTATAGAGCTGCAACAAGATCTCACGACTCTTAAACTCAATCCCCCTGTTAATGAAAGCCAAAACACCATATGCTTTCTTAACAACCCTGTCCACTTGGGTGGCCATTTTAAGGGATCTATGTATCTGCACACCAAGATCCCTCTGTTCCTCCACACTGCCAAGAATCCTATCCTTAATCCTGTACTCAGCTTTCAAATTCGACCTTCCAAAATGCATCACCTCGCATTTATCCAGGTTGAACTCCATCTGCCACCTCTTAGCCCATCTCTGCATCCTGTCAATGTCACGCTGCAGCCTACAACAGCCCTCTATACCGTCAACAACACCTCCAACCTTTGTGTCGTCTGCAAACTCGCTGACCCATCCTTCAATCCCCTCATCCAAGTCAGTACTGTTTGTAATTTTTATTAGAGGCCCAAGGACAGAGCCCTGTGGAACACCACTCACCACTGACTTCCAGGCAGAATATTTTCCTTCTACTACCACTTGCTGTCTTCTGTTGGCCAGCCAATTCTGTATCCAGACAGCTAAGTTCCCCTATATCCCATTCCTCTGACCTTCTGAATGAGCCTAGCATGGGGAACCTTATCAAATGCCTTGCTGAAGTAGAGCCCCGAGCAGGGGAAATAACTCTATCTACCATGTCAAGGAGCTTCAGAATCAGATATTGTGATCAGAGTTTGAATCTTGAAAGATGGAGGTGAAATTTAGACTTGGGTCTGTTGTATCAGGACTATGAAGGGCCCTGTAAATGTTCTGACTTGCTCAGGGAGTTACAATTTCTGATGGGCTGATTTGCACTGCCCTGGACTCTGCACACCTCTTAGCATTCTTTCCAGTGTTGAAGACTTGGACTATTGTATGCCTTCACTCAAGTCCACTCTGCCATTTAAATCATGGCTGATGGGCATTTCAACACCACTTCCCTGCACTCTCCCCGTAGCCCTTGATTCCTTTTGAGATCAAGAATTTGTCGATCTCTGCCTTGAAGGCATCCAATGTCCCGACCTCCACCGCACTCTGCGGCAATGAATTCCACAAGCCCACCACTCTCTGGCTGAAGAAATGTCGTCTCATTTCAGTTTTAAATTTACCCCCTCTAATTTTAAGGCTGTGCCCACGGATCCTAGTCTCCCCACCTAATGGAAACAACTTCCTAGCATCCACCCCTTCTAAACCATAAATTATCTTGTAAGTTTCTATTAGATCTCCCCTCAACCTTCTAAACTCTAATGAGTACAATCCCAGGATCCTTAGCCGTTCATCATACGTTAAAGCTACCATTCCAGGGATCATCCGTGTGAATCTCCGCTGGACACACTCCAGGGCTAGTATGTCCTTCCTGAGGTGTGGGGCCCAAAATTCAACAACATTAGCATCTTAGAATCCCCATTATCAACATCTTGGAGGTTACCCTTAACTAGAAACTCAAAAGCTGTGTAAGTATGGTGGCAACAAAAGCAGTTCAGAGGCTGGTAATTTTGTGGCAAGTAACTCTCCACTTGATTCCTTTTAAAGCACAAGCACAAGCTCAGCTGTAGAAACTGCTCTCAATGGCATAAATTACTCCCACCAGCGTTTTCTGATGTTTACCATCCAATAATTTTTACCCATACAGATTTTTACTTCATGAATCTCTGAGCTAAGATCTGAGCTCAATGTAAGACAATGAATAAAGTATTGGCAAAGATCTGTAGCTCGGATTGTGGATGAGTTTGTTCACTTGCTTGCCAGGCTGGCTTGTTTTTGTTCAGTCTTTTCATTACCATGCTCGCTAACATAATCAGTGGAACCTCTGATGAAGCGATGTTATTCTATTCTGCATGGAAACAATACTGTCCGGTCAGTTATGGTGAGTACTGTCATTTCCAGTTTTGATCTGTATCGATTTATACTTGGGGTCCAATTCTGTATGTTTGAAGTATGGATGGAGAATCATGCCTCTGGGAATTCCCATGTGTGTCTACGTTCAGCTCGGGCATGGTTACTTCGTCCCAGTTAAACTGAAGGCCTTCATTGTCTGAATGTACAGATATTAAGGAGAGTTCTTTGTGCCGTTTTTGCTGCTTGCTGATGGCCGTGTATAAGAGAAGCAACCCATGCAGATCAAATCCTCAACTTCCACAGCAATCACCCCAATGTTCACAAACCAAAGCTGCATTAGGACACACTGCAACACTACAGAACTACTCTGGGAAGAAGAAGAACACTTATACAAGATCCTCACTTTGACCTGATATTTCCCCCCCCCCCCCCCCCCAAAACTTCACCCACAGATGCTACATAACAGGCAAAAACAGGAGGACACAGTACAAACTAACACACTGACCACAGTGTCCTACATTGGGAACATATTGGAACTGACAACAAGACTCCTAAGACCACTAGGAATCATGTTGGCCCACAAGCCCTCAGCCACTCTACGACAAACACCAGGATTAAAGATCCCATTCCCACAATATGCAGAATGAACATGGTTAACAAAATACCATGCAACAACTGCCACAAACATTAAATCAGACAAACAGGAAGGAAACTAGCCATCAGAATACACAAACAGCAGCTAGCAGCAAAACGGCACAATGCACTCTCCTTAATATCTGTACATTCGGACAATGAAGGCCATCAGTGTAATTGGGACGAAGTAACCATGGTAGACCAAGCCAAACATAGACACGCAAGCAAATTACTAGATGCATGGTTTTCCACCCATACTTCAATCATCAAACATTTAGATTTGTACTCCATATATAAACCCATACAGATCAAAACCAGAATTGAAAGTTCTCACCATAATGGACCGGACATATAAATTCTAAGCAGTGTAGAATAACATCGCTTCATCAGAGGTTCTGCTGATGATGTAACCATACTATGTGATGAAACATCTGAACAAAAGCAAGCCAGCTTGGCGAGCAAGTCAACACCTAAGAGAATGTATATTTGTGTTTTGAGCCACGAACATCAACTGCTGGTATTACCATGGCTCTAAAACAATTGCAGAAGGTGACTTTGGACAAACCATGCATGTTTTAGGTAACCTTTCTCTCTCTTTTCTTTTTCACTTGAAGCCCTGATGATGGTATGTGGTGAGATTAACCTGCTCACGTGGCTTGGTGTGCAGTGTTCACATGACAGTGCAGTATGAAATGAGCCCACATGACACGTCAATCAGGTGTGAAGACGATGATGGTTGGCTTTGTGCAGCTCAATTACTGACATTAGCTGCATGCAACTGATACTCAGAATCCCTGGACCAAGGATTGCTCGCTCAGTTTTGTATACTTCAATCAGACGTCCCTCAGTCTTCTCTGCTTCAAGAAACAAATATTCTGTCTCTCCTTGTAACTGAGACTTTTTATCGCAAGCAACATCCTGTTGAATCTTTTCAACACCCTCTCCAGTGCAATCATGTCCTACAAATAGTGTGACAAACAGAATTGCACACATCTTTAACCATAATCTTGCTCCTATATTCTATGCCTTGGCTAAAGAAGGCAAGTATCTTCACTTTCACCACCCTGTCTACCTGTACTGACACCTTTTGAGGATTTATGGACTTGTACGCTGAAGTCCCGTTGTTCTTCAGTACTCCCAAGCGACATACCATTCATTGTCTATATCCTTCCCTCATTAGACCTTCCAAAATGCATCACCTCATTCATATTAGGATTAATTCCATCTGCCATTACTGTGTCCAGTTTACCAACTGATCAATATTAAAGTGTAGCCTGAGACCACCCTCCTCACTATGAACAATACCACCAATTTTCATGGAATCTGCACATTTACTAATTATACCTTCTAAAATTCACATGCAGATCATTAGTGTACATAGGAAATAGTAACTTTACATAACCAGTATTGATCCCTGTATGCTGCTGGTCACAGGCTTCCAATCACAGACAACCTTCCACCATCGCCGTTTTCCTCTTGTTTTTAAGCCAATTTTGGATCCAGTTTGCTAACTTGCCTTGGATCCCATGGGCTGTTATTTCTTGGACCAGCTTCCATTAGGAATCTCCTCAAAGGCCATTTTTTTTGAGGTCAAATAAATCACGATGACTGCAAACCCTAACAGTACATTTAGTCTACTTTTCAAAAAAAAATCATTAAATTAGGTGGGATCTCCTCCTCTAACAAATCTGTGCTGACTTTCTCTGATCAATCCCTGCCTTTCCAAGTATTGAATAGTGTGATGATATTAGGCAGCAACTAGGGAGTGTAGATTGTGGTAAATCCATGTTTATACAGCTCTACACCTTGTTAATGTCATAATGCAGATATATAGATCTTTAATTGGGTCACATTTGGAATATGGTGGACAGTTTTGGTCGCTTCGCCACAACACTAGACAGATGTTGACATTTTGGAGAAGAAACAGAAAAAGTTTACCAGATATTGCCTAGATTGGAGGATATCAGCTATAAGTAGGAACTGAACAAATTTGGAAAAAAAAATAGAAATTGCTGGAAAAACTCAAGATCTGGCAGTATTTGTGAAGAAAAAGATCAGTTAACGTTTCGAGTCCGATGACCCTTCCTCAGAACTTTGGACAAATTTGGTTTGTTTTCTCTTGAACATTAGAAGCTGAGAGGTGATAAAAATTTACAAATTTGAGAGGCATAGGTAGAACGGATAGATCTTTTTCCAAGTGTAGAAATGTCAACTACGGTGCGGGGGGGTGGCGCGCATAGGTTTAAAGTAAAAGGGGGAAAGTTTTTTTTTATATAAGAGATGTGAGAGGTAACTTGGCCTGTACAGAAGGCGATGAGTACCTGGAATGCCCTGGTTGAGGAGATGATAGAAGCAGATACAATAGCAACGTTTAAGCGGCATCGTGCCTGTTTGTGTACCTTGCCAGGGAATAGAGGAATACAGACTGCATAAAGGCAAAATGTTTTTAGTTTAGTAAGATGTCATCTGTCAGCGCAGGCTTGGTGTGCCAGAGGGCTTATTCCTGTGTTGTCCTTTGTTCATTAATTCTGTCTCTCGGGAAAATTATTGAAAAAATTCTATCACTGACATTAGACTAACTGGCCTATTACTACTTGGCCTAATCCTGCTGCCCTTATTGAGCAAAGGAGCCACGTGATCAATTCTCCAGTTATCTGGCACATCATTTGTGGCCAGCAAAGTACTGAGTGTGTCCACTGTTCTCTCAGCAATTTCTTCTCCTGCCTCCCATAGCAGCCTGGGTTACATCTCATTGGGTCCTAGGGATTAATGCAACTCAATGCCTCACTAGAACTTTATTACAACCTCCTTGTTAACTTAATGTTCCAGAACCTGACCATCCCAACTGAAATCCCTGGCTAAAATGTCTTTGTGAATAAAGATGAGAAATATTCATTTATGGCTTCACCCAGGTCCTCTAGCTCTATGCACAGATTGCCCCTTTAGTCGCCAATAGGCCCCACTCTTCCCCTGGTAATCGGCTTGCTGTTAATATACTTGCAAAATATTTTGGGGTTTGTCATAATCCTATCTGCAAAGATGCTCTGTGGCTCCTCTTTACCCTCCTAAGTTTTTGTGAAGTACACGCACACTCACGCGCAACGGTCACAGGTGCATGCCATCTTGGAACATCGAGGGCTCCGTCGACCGCTGCCCTTGCCCTTCATCCTTAGGGGAACACACGGCTCTGAATTCTCACGATTCGACTTTTGGAAGACTGCCATGGTCCAAACGTAGACTTGGCTGCAAGTAGCTGCTCCCTCTCTGATATGTAGACACAAATTATGTGCTGTCCTCTTCCCTTTCCTTAATGAATTTGAAACTTAGAATTGTGGTCCCTATTCCGAAAATGCTCAACCACTTAGAACATGGAACACTACAGCGCAATGCAGGCCCTTCGGCCCTCGATGTTGCACCGACCTGTGAAACCAAACTGAAGCCCATCTAACCTACACTATTCCATTATCGTCCATACGTTTATCCAATGACCATTAACATGCCCTTAAAGTTGGTGAGTCTACTACAGTTGCAGGCAGGGCATTCCATGCCCTTACTACTCTCTGAGTAAAGAACCTACCTCTGACATCTGGCCTATATCTATCACCCCTCCATTTAAAGCTATGTCCCCTTGTGCTAGCCATCTCCATCCGAGGAAAAAGGCTCACGCCGTGCACCCTATCTAATCCTCTGATCATCTTGTTTGTCTCTATTAGGTCATATCTTAACCTTCTTCTCTCTAACGAAAACAGCCTCAAGTCCCTCAGCCTTTCCTCATAAGACCTTCCCTCCATACCAGGCAACATTCTGATAAATCTCCTCTGCACCCTTTCCAATGCTTCCACATCCTTCCTATAATGTGGTGACCAGAACTGTACACAATACTCCAAGTGCGGCCGCACCAGAGTTTTGCACAGCTGCAATATGACCTCATGGCTCCGAAACTCAATCCCTCTACCAATAAAACCTAGCACATGGTATGCCTTCTTAACAACCCTATCAACCTGGGTGGCAACTTTCAGGGATCTATGTACATGGACACAGAGATCATTCACCAGCTTCATTCTCTAGGATTAGTCTGGAATGACCGCATCTCTAGACTAGCACACTAGCATTCACGAGCACAAAAAAAACTCTTCTGGATGCATTTTAAAAATTCAAACATGTCTAATCCCTCGCCACTAAGATGAACTCAATTAATGTTAGCAAAGTTGCAGTCCCCTACAACTATAACCCTATTCCCCTCTCACCTTTCTGTGATTTGCCTCCATATCTGCTCTCCTATCTCCCTGAGGTTGTAGTATAATCTAGCAAAAATAGAGCTCAGAACTGAAATCACCCTCTTTTTCATTTCTAAGCTCTATTCAGATGGCTTTGTTTTAAAGTGATGGTTTTCTTTATCAGTAGTAAAATTTGCCATTTCATTTACAATTGTGAGCAGCAAATACAGTAGACAAGTGCGGGTGGTGGTAGGGAATGTCTGGTAGAGGCATCCTGCTGGAAGTGGTGGAAATGGTGTCTTGTAATCCTTTCGATACAGAGGCTGGTGGGGTGGAAAGTGAGGATTAGGGAACCCTGTTTTTGTGAGATGGGAGGGAAGGGTTGGGCGCAGAAGTGTGGGAAATGAATCAGGCATGGCTGAGGGCCTGTCAACTATCATGGTAGGGAATCCTCAGTTAAGAGAAAGGTGAGCATTCCCAAGCACCCCCACAACAGAAGGTCACATTTTCATAACAAATGGAGCAGAGACAGAGAAACTGAAAGAATGGAATGGAGTTCTTGCAGGAAGTAGGGTGTGAGGATGTCTAATTAAGGTAATTGTGAGAATTAGTGGATTTATAATGGATATCAGTTGCCAACTTATTCCCAGGAATGGAAACCAAATCAGAAATGGAAATGGAATGGAGATAAGATCAGGGCGGAAATTGGAGTGAAATTAATAAATTCTCCAGATTCATTTTCTTTCAGTCTCATTCCTGGCTAATTTCACTTCTGATGAAAGGTCACTGGACTCGATGCTAATTGTTTTTCTGTATATGAATGCTTCCAGAATTTGTAGTTCTAAAGAACTAATGTTCTAATGTTCATTTGATTGCACTTTTGTCCGGAGTTGTGCAAGATCAGCTATGGCAAATAATAAGCTGCAAAAGATTTGATTTTTGAACATCCCAAATGCTTTCTTCATTGAATCAAATATATTGCAGGCTTGCATTGCTTTTAAGTCTACACCCTGGGGAAAAGCAAATGGTTCTCTACTGCTGCTCACTTTTAAGAGCAAAATTCATGCTATCTTTTGTAATCACAATCTTGTAATGTGCATTCAATGTTTGTATGAGTGGGTTTGGTTGTGTATCTACTGTTGAATAATAAACATTTTCTATCTTTACAAACCTACAAGAGAACCTGATTGCCAATGGTATTCAGAGTTCTGGTGATAGGTAAGCAAAAGGACATTGAAGTATTCAATTAATCATGATCATATTGAATGGAAGAGCACCCTCAGGAGGTTAATTGACCTACTCCTGTTTGTATGTTCCAGACATTGCAGCACTCAGGATGGAACTCATTTTCTTTAGAAAAGAACATACGTGGTTTTGCAACCAATTGAGGTGAAAAAGAGGAAAATATCCACTTTGGACTTTTTTAAAAAAAATTGCTCATGCAAACATCACTGACAGGGCTAGCATTTCTTGTCCATCTCTAGTTATCCCTGGTGAGCAAGTCATCTTGAATTGCTGCTGTAGGTAGCGCCACAGTGCTGATAAGTAGCAGCGTGACCTCATCAGTCTGTTCACACTGCAGGTAATATATATTAAAGGTTGAAAAGTGAAGCTGAAAAAAAAGAAGTAAAAGTGGTGGCAAATAGGAGAACTCGGGTGAAATTGGGCTGACACCAGAATTATTGATCCATAGTTGGCTCCTGACTGAACGGCCTGGTCGGGGACATCCCTTCTACTTGAGTTTGGTATCACAGTAGAAGGAAAAAATTATTGAAACGTTTCTGATCTTAAGCAGATTTTGTAAAGCAATTATACATTGTGAAGAATATAAATTTATTTAACTTGTGCTATCATCTTGGTCCATGTAGAGAGAGAGTTCAGAAAGATAATTCATCAGTTTTACGAAGTGATGTTCAGTTATGCCTGAGGTTTCATGTTGAGGACAAAATGTCAAAAACAGATATAATAAGAGATAACAAGGTGTAGAGCCGGATGAACACAAGAGGCCAAGCAGCATCAGAGGAGCAGAAAAGCTGACGTTTCGGTCCCAGATCCTCCTTCAGATTTCTTGTTATCTCAGATTCTCCAGAGCATCTGCAGTTCCTACTATCTCTGAAGCAGATATAATAAAACAGTTTCAGAAGTTGGTAATGCAATGTCACCATCTTCTGGTGGCAGTAGAGTATTATTGTCGCTGGACCTGACATCATCATGGTCAGTACTCACCAAAGTACATACTAGTTAGCTGTCTCTACAGAGAGAAAATGTTCTACTTTTCCCTGTATTTTTATCAAGGCCAAATGAATAAATATAACTTGAACTTGTTTTGTAAACTATTTAGTTTGTCATAAGATTTTTTTAAAAAATGTGGTTAGGTAGTTGATTTAAATATCCTATATTTATTGCGAAAAGGGGGTTGTATAGCTCAGTAGGTTGGACATATATGGTTTGTGAGAGCTTCCAACAGTTTGGGTACAATTCTCGTGCAAGCTGAGCTTGTCATAAAGATTCTATCTTCTCAACGATCCCCCTCACCTGAGTGGTTACCTGTAAGTTAAACCCACAGCCCATCATCTCTCAGAGAGCAGTTGTACAGTCCCTTAGCACTATTGTGGTTTTACTTTTTACCTTTAAGCTCAACGTAAAGTTTGTAATACTATTGTAAAGTATTGGTGTTGATAAACTGCCATATTTAAAAGCGAAACTGGTTCTATCGCCACCAGATGTATTAAATGACACTATTGCTACGTCTTGCGCAGCCAACGTTCTTTCATCGTACTGAGGACACTCTCCATTTGTATTGTGTGGTGGCAACACTATGCTAATTGTTAGGTTCAAAACAGCAGCTAAAAATTCAGCTTCCATGAAGCATTTTGGGGCATCAGCAGAGACAATATTTTTTATTCCTCCTCCTACAGTCATCTCACAACCCAGTATATCCCTCACTTAGCCAGGGATCCAGGGATCCAACCCAATGAGGAGTGTGGTGCCACATGTCAGAAATTAGCACCAAATGTCCACCATGGAGAACTCGGAATGCAAGATAACATGCTTATTAAATGGCAGCAACTGCACTGTTTACCTCTGTAATCCCAGAACCAATAAATCACATCAGAGCCCCGAAGTCCTGTCCAATCCAGTTGATGAAGATGATCAACAATTAAATAAGGGTGTAGGTTCCAAAAATATTCCTTCTCATTGAGAATGTTGTGCTCCAAAGTATGAGCCTGAAATAGTTGCTGAGTGGTTTATTCAGCTCTGCTTCCTCCCAAGTCAGCAGTACCGTATATGCTAACCTTCAACGAATTTGATTCATTTTCTCATAGTATCTGGAAGTGGCTGTTCATATTCAATGCAGAAAAGTCTCCGGGCTCCAATAACATTCTAACAGCAGAAATGATGGCTAGGTTGGGAGCATAAGTCATGCTTCTAGCTAAGATGCACTTCTGGCAATAAGACAAAACTTTCCCACATTTTTAAAAAAATGTCAGAATGAATCCAATACAACCAGTTGTTTATCTCCGTCATTATCAAAATATTGGAAGGTGTTGTAGACATGATCATCAAAAGACATTGTTAACAGTAAACTGTTTTCTCAGTTTTGGCTCAGCCAGATGTATTCCAAACTTTATTGCTGTCTTCACCCAAAAATGAATCAAAGAACTTACTTTCACCTCAACTCTGGAATTAACTGCTATTTTGTAGCTGCTTTGACCAAACTGTGGCAATAAAGAGCCCTGATAAAATTAAAATCAATTCAGATGAGGGGTAGATACCTACTGGCTCAAACTCGCAATTGACATTGTAGGGTCATAGAGATGTACAGATTGGAAACAGACCCTTTGGTCCAACTCATCCATGCCAACCAAATATCCTATATAAATCTAGTTCCATTTGCTAGCATTTGGCCCATATCCCTCTACTCAGCCAGATGCTTTTTAAATGTTGTCAGCGTGCCAGCCTTCACCACTTCATCTGACAGTTCATTCCATATACGCACCACTTTCTGCATGAAAAGTTTTCCTCTCTCATCTTAAACCAATGCCCTCTATTTTTGGACTCCCCCCAACACTCCACGTAAAAGAACTTGCCTATTTACCCAATCCATGCTTTTCATGATTTTATAAACCTCTATATGGTCATCCCTCAGCCTCCACTCCAGGGAAAATAGCCCCAGCCCATTCATCATGTCTTGTATAGCTCAAACACTCCAACCTGGCAACATCCTCAAATATTTTCTGAACTCTTTCTGGTTTCACAACATCTTTTCTGTAGAAAGGAGACCTGAATTGCATGTAATATTCCAAAAGTGGCTGAACCAATGTTCTGTACAGCCACAACTTGACCTCCCAATTCCTATACTCAATGCACTGACCAATAAAGGTAAGCATACTAAACACTGCCTTCACAATCCTATTTATCTGTGACTCCACTTTGAAGGAACTTTGAACTTGTTCTCCAAAGTCTGCTTGTTCAACAACACTCCCTCGGACCTTACTATTTAAGTGATGTGATGGGTGAAAGCCAATAATCTCAGCTGCTGGTCATACCTGAAGAGGTTCCTCTGGCAAATATTATTTGCGCAGCATCTTTGCTTTGTCAATAACCTTACCTTCATCCTAAACTAAACCGGACTACTCACTGATTGTGTAATAGTGTAAATGTTTGTCATTTGCAACTCCTTCGGAAACTGAACCATCTGTTCCGGGCTGCTGCAAGACCTGGACAGCATTCAAGTTTTGGCTGAAAATATTAAGTCCTATTCTCGCAACACCAATGCCAAACCCTAACCATTTCCAACAAATGTTAAGTAATCTAAGTATGTATCTGTAATATTTAATAACATTACAATCTTCTAATTCTCCACCATCCTGTGGGTTGCATTGGCCAGAGGCTTAATTAGAAGAAGAACACAAACACTGGCTACAAAAGCATCTCAGAGGTCAAATGTTGTATGTAACTCTCAATCAAACTTGCAAAACCTTTCCAACATGTGCCAGATGAGTCAGGAGTGTGCTATAATTGTATCCACTTGCTTGGATGAGTGTAGCTGTAAATGTTCACAAAGACGTCTGAGCATTCATCGAATGAACCAACAATGTGTTCACCTGCACCCTCCACCAGCAGTAGAGACTTGCACCTCAGTGTGGGTTTTATCTGTATTAGTTTTAGGGGCACTTTCTAGTGAGCATATCGTTGGTTGTGAAGAAACATCTGCAGTCTCTACCATTTGGAGGACTGCGAAGATCACGCAGAGGATATGCATCTGCTTCTGGCTGTAAGCGACATTTAATTTGCAGAGACACTCGTGGAACATTGAGCAGGTGTGTCAAAGGCACTCTGTATTCTTCACAAAAATGTAGAAGTATTCTTCAACATTCTCATTGCTATGGTCGCTCTGGTATGTGCTGACTGTACAAAGAATGAGAGGTACCTTGGAGATGCAGTTACAGTAGACTCTTCAGTTGGACATCAGCTTGGTCCTGCACTCCAGCAAATTTGCCATCCAGCACCCGTGGCAAGGAAACAGAAGTTGGATCTGCAGCTAGGTAGGGAAGGAGGGTTTTTTTAAAAAAAAGCATTCTGAAGGCACACTAGTGGCATAGGTCTCTATCATAAATTATTACTTCTTATCAATTTATTTTTGCTTGCATACACTACAATGTCTGTTTATAATATTTTATTATAGAACCAGCTTTAAGTCAGATCAATGTGACAATGGAGTATCTTCAGACATTCCCAGGATGTAGGATATTGCAAATGTCAAATATTCTCATTTATCAAGAGCAACAAAATTTTTGTCTGCCTCAGAGTCAAAGATTAATACAGCGTGGAAACAGGCCCTTTGGCTCAAACTGGTCCATGTTGATCATGGTACCCACTCAGCTAGTTCCAATTGCCCGCATTTGATACATATTCCTCTAAACCCTTCCCATCCATGTACCTGTTCAAATGTGTTTTAAATGTTGCTATTGTACCTGCCTCAACCACTTTCTCTGGCAGCCCATTTCACTTACACACTACTGACTGCATGAAGAAGTTGCCCCCTCTGGCCCCTCTTAAATTTTTATCCTCTCACCTTAAACCTATGCCCTCTCATTTACAATTCCCATCCCTGGGGTAAAAAAGACTATATGCATTCATCCTATCTATGCCTCTTATGATTTTATACATCTCAATAAGGCCAACCCCCATTCTCCTATGTTCCAAGGAATAAAATCCTATCCTGGCCAACTTCTCCTTATAAACTCAGGCTTACTAGTCCTGGCAATATCGTTCTCTCACTCATAAGGTGTGTGAGAGTACAGATCAGCATTGAATAGGAGATGATGATCTCATACATAAAGTTTCTAAGAGACCGTAGAGACATTAAAGGATAGGCGATGTCGAGTGGGCAAAGGTAAAAGCAGCCTGTCATGTTAAGGCCTGTCACAGAGGATGATAAAGCAAAGCAAGACAATGTTAGTCCATGCATTGTGAAGCATCGGAGTGATGCCTATAAAAGAAGGATCAAAAGAGCTTTCTCATGACGGGTAGCTGTTGAGGGAACGGACTACGAAAATCATGCTATATCTTGATTGGTGGTTTCAGAGCTATATGATATAAGTCCTGTGTGTAGAGCAAATTGTGCAAAGATGGTTCACATTGACATGGATAGTATAACATTTAATCAGCAAGACAAAAAATGAAGGACAGAAAACCAACAAATTAGTCATATCCTTTATGCAAAGTTAATGGATACTCACCAGATGAGCAATTTGGATGTAATCAAATGAATCCTGAACCTGAACCCAGCTCAGCCATGCTTAAAGTGGATGGCAATAAAATAGTCTCTGCATACCCTCCCACTTTCTGAAACATTGCTCTGCCATCCTCTTGTCGATATTCATCATTATTCTCCTAATCTTCAACCTCATCAGATTTCTTACAGGATGTTTGTGCTGTCTTATTTTGTCCACATTCAGAATATCCCTGGTATAACACCTCCAGTGGTAGAGGGCACAGCATATTCATGATGCAAGAAACCCTGCCTGGACAATTATTTAAAGCCCTGCTAGCACGGTTCAAACATTTTAACCCCCCCCCTTCAGTCTTTGGTCTGTTTAACCATATCTCTGTTAGAAGTGTGAACAGAGTTGTAAGTTAGTTCTATATACTTCAGTAGGCATCTTGGGCTAGGCTTTGAGGGCATACCCCTTGTCTCCCAACAGTTAACCTTAGAAAAGCGGAGGCATCTGAGTGATCCGGTACAGATTTCTAAAAAATTCACTCGTGTCATGTGGGCATTGCTGGTTGACCAGTAGCCTGTCCCTAGTTACTTGTGAGAAAGTGTTGATGAGCTGCTTCTTCGATCCGCTGCTGTCAGTGTGCTATAGATAGATCCACAATAGCATGAGAGAGGGAGTTCCAGGATTTTTAATCTTTTGTAGCAGCGTTGTTCCAAAATTTGAAGATAAAAGCAGTGGAGCCTATAATAATAAAATGTGAGGCTGGATGAACACAGCAGGCCAAGCAGCATCTCAGGAGCACAAAAGCTGACGTTTCGGGCCTAGACCCTTCATCAGTGGAGCCTATAATTCCTGGTTCTGACTATTACTCTAAGCTGGGCAGATCGACCAAGTAAGCAGCTTCCTCTGAAGATTGCAAGGCACCTCTGGGGGTTATGTTCATGCTGAACTTGCTGAAGCTTTTGTCTCTGCTGTCTCCTCCTGTTTATTCCCAGTAAACACAAGGCTAAAAGAAAGGCAGACATAGCATCTGCCATTTTAGCTCTGTTCAAATTTAATCTGTTGGGAAAAGGTTTGGTTACCTAATGGTTTTGAAGAGGTGCCTGAGCTATCTTATTCTCGATAATCTAGTTGAATGGTAAGTTCTTGCACAGGGCTGAATGATATGCCCTCGCATGGAAGCTTCCCAAGAAGGTTGGCATATGTCTCAATAAAGAGCTCTGAAGTATGAGAGCTTGCTATTTGCAAATGGGCAAACAGTGTTCTATTCGATTTGTGAGTAGGTTTCTGCCATAGCTTTTTAGTACACAAGATTTTTAATGACGAGGCAGAGTTTGCCTACCTTTTAATGGATTGAACACCTTGTGTGCTAAAAAGCAGGCTAAGACAAAAGATCCTGACTCCATGTCAGTGGTAAAAATACAATATCAATGCATGTCCATGCTGGTCCTTCACTTCCATTGTTCATGCTAAAAACTCTTAAGTTGTGAGAAGATTGAGCCGCCACCATGTCTGATGATATGAGTATGCTTATTGACTGTTGAAGAACCCAGTGTCTCCATTAAAAGAGAAGCTATATGGCTGGTACAGACTTCCCGCAAGCTGCAATATATGCTGACAGGTGTAGGTACTTGTTTAAATAGTTAAGTTTTTGCATGCTCAGTTGTGGAGAGGAAGATTGAATGTATGGTATTAAGTGAGTTACACTACTACTGAAATGGAAATGTAAAGAAATGAGCTTATCAACAAATGAAGAAATTCTGAGTTCATCTAAAGTACAAATTTGCAATTCTTTTAAAGCTTGCTTTTCATTGCAAATACCAGAATTTTCCTTTAATGCATGCAGTAAGACAAATTTATATCATTTGTTTTTCCTAGGTATTCTGGAAAGAAGCCTGTCAATTTGGGAAATAATACAAGGCTTGTGGAATGGATGCCCCAAAACGATTTACTTGGTGAGTGAGTTAGGAAAAGGCTGGCAGTTTGAGAGAGATTCATGTAGAACATAAATGCTGGTATTGACCTTATTGGGAAAAGCCACTTTCAACACTCTTCTTAATTATTTCACTTCTAAAGCACATTGGCTTTGAAGAGCTTTGGGACTGTCTCTGGTTGTGTAAAATATCACAGAAACATGTCGCAGCAATGACTGTGTATATATATCCAATTTTCTTTTAAAAGTAATTACTTATTTGTTTCCACATCTTTTCAGGTAGTGCATACAAATTTTCTAAATTAGATACATTTTTAATTTCATATTGCTTTTCCCAATGAACCTTGAATCTGTTAGTGATCCTTCAGCAACTAGAAACAGTTTGTAATTTATCCTGTTGGAGCTCTTCACAATTTTCAACAGCCTTATCAGATGGTATTACAACTTCCTGTCTAAGAGCAAGACCAACTTCTCTCATTCACATATTTGAAGTGCTGTAACTCTGGTACCAGTCCATAAAAATCCACATGTGTACTCTCCAAATCCTTGACATTCAAAACTGTAATGGTCGGAATGTGATGCAGTGCACAAATGAGTTGATTAGTGATTTATTAGTTTATCAAAATGTTGCTTATGTATTGTAAGCATTGAGTTATAAAAGTCACCTGTTCTGTGGGTTTTTAATAGACTTCAAAAAGGATTTCCGGTGTACCTGCATATGGTTGCTTCCTGAAATCCGTTTCAAATTGTGCCTATTAGATATGTAAAGTATGTCCTTATCTTACCACCGAAACTCTGCACATTTGTATGTTGAATTGCATTTGTCACATGTCTGCCAATCTATCATCATCTTCCTGAAACCTGTTGCATTCTGTGCTGCTTGTCTGGTGGTATTGTAAACCAGATACCCAGTCTAAAGGTCTGGGACATGAGTTCGAATCCAACATTAGCAGATGGTGAAATTTGAATTAAATGAAAATATTAAAAGCTAATCTAATTGCACTTATTTAATATTTTGTAAAAATCTGTCTGTTTCACACATCTCCTTTAGAAGAGGAAATCTGCTGTCCTTAACTGGCCTGACCTGGCCTGCTTGTGACTCTCGGCCCACAGCAACGTGGTTGACTCTTAGTTAGCTCTCCGGCCGTTTCAGAGGGCAGTCACTTCAGGGCAACAGATATAAACCTTGCCATTGACACCCATATCCCATGCAAGAATTGGGGGGGGAAGAGAGGAGAGGTTTTATTACCAAAAAATGTTCAAATTAAGCCTTGTACATTTGCTTTGCTTCCTAAATATGGTTCACCATCACTCTCAGCTTTTTGCTACAAAGCAAATATTTTCTCCCTGCAATGTCACTTTTCTGTAATTCCTTGGACATTAGTTGTATTGACAAGCCTATTGTGTGGTATGTCATGAAATATATCTTTATACTCAGGTGTTTTGGATTTATTGGCGATCCCATGAAATTCTAAGTGCATCTGAGCCCAACTACTTTGCTAAATGTTGAAATCCTTTTCTTCCATGCAAGTGGGTTGTATTGTTGACATTGCATCCTTTAGTTCAATTTACAAATCCTGAGATAATAATACTATTGCCAAATTCCATGTCAACATCCGAGGGCAACCATTGACCAGATATGCGACTGGACCAATCATATCCATGTTTGTCATTACCACTACATTTGATGGGTATTCTACAGCAAATGGCACACTTGACTTCCCAAAGCTTTCCCACAATGTACTTGACACAATTTGAGATTGAAATGGAATGTTCCTTTTCTTTGCAACTACAACAACACTTGAAGCTTGATGCAATTCTAAACAAAGCAGTCTAATTGGGCAGTTGACCTACTAGGCTAAACATGCACCTCCAACATCATTCGCATACAGTGGCTACAGTTTGGACTGTTCATATTGCAGCAACTAATCAAGGTAGCCTCAGTGAAAATCTAAATCTACAACCTCCACCACACTCAAGGGCACCAACAGTGTGTGTATCAGGATAGTATTCTTCATCTCCACGATTCTCAATGCGTTCCTATGGTGAACACACACAGTTCTTCGGTTAGGTTTTTAAAAATGAAATTTGGAACCATATGAACTTCTAAAGAATTCTCTGCAGCTCCAGCTTGTGGATTATTGTTTTTTTTTGAATAAGGCTTTAAAAGATTTGTGACTACAGTGAAAACTATATGGTATGTTTCATTTTTAAGCCCCTACTTGGAGCACTTTAATCAAATTTAAGTTTGATGAACTTTTTCAGAAAGCATGTGGATTATTTTTAGCCTCAAGGTTACAATAAATTGTATGTAATGTGCAATGTGATTTCTCAGTTCAGCATTCCGCACTCCTATTCCTTTAACAATAAATTCACAGCCAACAGTTAAAGCAGTGTGGGTATTTTCCTGCAGGTAATTTAGGAAAAGTTGGCTTGGATCTTCATAGAATGCATGACTTATGTGTAGTTTGTCTCGTCAATACGAGGCAGCAATCAATGCACTTTAGACTACTCGTGGTACAAAGTTAAAATATAGGAAATGATTGCATCAAGGCTGACAGAGGACAGCAGAAATCTTCTGTTCCTTCCCACCGCTACGTGTCTCAATTTTACGTTCCCTGTCCTTCAATTCAATGTGTTTGATGAATGGAACAGACGCTTGTCAAAACGAATGATTACTGCGCTGATTAATCTTGAATTTTGTTCCCAGTTTTGAAGAAATTTAATGAAGAAGACCAAATGTCCTTATTTTGAATGGCCTGTTAAAGTCAAATAAATAGTTCCTGCTGTTTTCTGTAGTACTTTTGGATTTGAGTGATTTACATTGATGAAGCTAATGTCAAGAAAGACTAATTGTCTTATTACAGGGGGTGGGGGGTGCAAGCTGGTTCTGCATGCTTCCACTTTTTAGTGCAAGGATCTTGACATACATAGCTACCCTGAACCCACAGGGCATCAGTTTCTCCTGTTGGTTTAGATTCTTTTTCATTCGGAATTTTCTAGCTGCATTTTCAGAAGTATGCCAGATTTCCATAGGCTCCTTCAAGTATCTAAATTCTACCTGGGCTAGCCTGGCAGACTTTATGATAATGCCAATGTTGCCATTTCTTTAATAAAATTAATATACAATGATTTCAGTAGAATATTTAAATGCTACATAAAGCATTGCCATTGGGCCATTTGCAGAAAATTTCTGATTGCTTTTTTCTTCCATAATGGGAAAACAAATGCATTTAAATATGAAATCTCAAAGCCTTCTTTCCCCCATCCGCATACCAGAAAAATATCCTATTTACATAGAACTTCTAACAGAGTAAACCGTCCAAGGCCCTTCACAAGAACCTTACCAAAGCTTCACATCAAGCCAGGTGAGATGATAGGCCAGATGATGAATAATTTGGCCAAAGTGATCCTATTTTTTGCGGGGAGTTGGAGAGGGGGTGGGGGGAGAGAGAGAGAGAGAAGAAAGAGAATGGAGGACAGTGAGACTTTGGGAAGGCTTTTACTATTGCATTATACTGTTAATCTAAACTGTACGATCCTGGGATAAACAACATTTAAGATAGTCTGCCTTAGGAGTACTTTCTCATTTGAAAAATGTATTGATCAGTGGGCAGCATTTCTGTCACAAATAGTTTGTTTGGATCTTGGACAAGTCATTTTTTATGTGTTTATTTTGTTTCAGTATCTTTCCCTGAAGGACGCAAAGAAAAGATGCTTTTTGTTGATAACAAAAAGCGAAGCTGGATGAACACAGCAGGCCAAGCAGCATCTCGGGAGCACAAAAGCTGAGATGCTGCTTGGCCTGCTGTGTTCATCCAGCTTCACACTTTGTTATCTTGGATTCTCCAGCATCTGCAGTTCTCATTATCACTGCTTTTTGTTGAATTGTGTTGTGATGTTTGCACCAAATATGATGCACATCAAATTAGATATACTCTATTGGTTTTGAAAATATTTACTTCTGAAGTATATTGCACTGACAACTAATAGGTTTATTTGTGTGATTGTAGGTCATCCAAACATCAGAGGATTTCTCAGCCATGGTGGTCTGAATGGTATCTTTGAAGCAATGTATCATGGTGTACCTGTAGTAGGGATCCCTCTTTTTGGTGACCACTATGATACAATGACCCGCGTGCATGCCAAAGGCATGGGCATCTCATTAAACTGGAAAACAATGACAGAACATGATCTATATAATGCATTGTTGACCGTGATTACTGATCCATGGTAAGGGGATTTTTTTTTTTGTTGAACTTTTTTTTAAAAGATACAGCTGACTTCTTTTGCTATTGAAAAGGAAAAGGTGAACAAGAAAGTATATAGAGATTTTAAAGCTAGTCATAAGAGAATACACAGATGTCTGTTTTAAAACAGCATCCAAAATAGAAAATAGGTTTTAGAAAAGTTATAAAAATATTTGGTTGCATGTTTGAAGAGTTTGAGAGTGATTTTAATTTAGTTTGCAAGGTGCTAATGTGCTCGATTACCAGAATAATGCTGCGTGTTAAATGGTAGCATGATAGGGATGGGTTGCACAGAAGGTAGTATCCTACCTTAAGCTCAGAAGACTGAGAGCTGATTCATCAATATATTTAAAGTTATAAAAGTGCTTTGATAGAATAGATACAGTGGTGTCACTTGCCCTAGAGGAATCCTGAACCAAGGGATATAAGATTACAGCTATGGCATTTGAATGAAATTAGATGGTGTTTTCTCAAAGCATGATGGATATCTCAAACTCTAATCAAAAGGGTCTAGTACACTGAGATGATTTGAAATTTTCAGTGCCAAGGGTGACTAATGCTTGCAATGCATTTCCCAAGGAGGAGATGATGTTCAAATAATAATATTATAAATAATAAATAATATTCTGCTCTTTTTAGTTCTTCCTCCCAAAATCAGTAACTCTGCATTTTTCCACATTATAGCCCATTGCCAACCTAACTGTAAGACCATAGATAACAATGTGTGGAGCTAGATGAACATAGCAGGCCAAGCAGCATCTTAGGAGCACAAAAGCTGATGTTTCGGGCCTAGACCCTTCATCAGAAAAGGGGGATGGGGAGAGATTCTAAAATATATAGGGAGAGAGGGGGAGGCGGACCAAAGATGGCTAGAGGAGAAGATGCATGGAGAGGAGAGTGTGGGTGGAGAGGTAGGGAGGGGATAGATCAGTCCAAGGAGGATGCACAGGTCAAGGGGGCAGGATGAAGTTAGTAGGTAGGAAATGGAGGTCCGGCATGAGGTGGGAAGAGGGGATAGGTGAGAGGAAGAACAGGTTAGGCAGGCGGGGACGAGCTGGGCTGGTTTTGGGATGCACTGGGGGGAGGGGAGATTTTGAAAGCTGGTGAAATCCACATTGATACCATTGGGCTGCAGGATTCCCAAGTGGAACATGAGTTGCTGTTCCTGCAACCTACAGGTACCATGCTGTTCCTGCAATCTACGGGTGGCATGCTGTTCCTGCAACCTATGGCCTGCAGCCCAATGGTATCGATGTGGATTTCACCAGCTTCAAAATCTCCCCTCACCCCACTGCATCCGAAAATCAGCCCAGCTCGTCCCCGCCTGCCTGACCTGTTCTTCCTCTCACCTATCCCCTCTTCCCACCTCAAACCGCACCTCCATTTCCTACCTACTAACCTCATCATGCCCCCTTGACCTGTCGGTCCTCTTTGGACTGACCTATCCCCTCCCTACCTCTCCACCAACACTCTCCTCTCCATGTATCTTCTCCTCTAGCCATCTTTGGTCCGCCTCCCCCTCTCTCCCTATATATTTTAGAATCCTCTCCCCATCCCCCTTTTCTGATGAAGGGTCTAGACCCAAAATGTCAGTTTTTGTGCCCCTAAGATGCTGCTTGGCCTGCTGTGTTCATCCAGCTCCACACTTTGTTATCTCGGATCCTCCAGCATCTGCAGTTCCCATTGTCTCCTAACCATAAGACCATAATGTGTAGGAACAGAATTCGGCCATTCGACTCATCGTGTTTGCCCCACTATTTGATCATGGCTGGTATTTTTCTCAACCCCATTCTCTTGCCCTCTCCCTATTGTTATAAAGCTGAGGTTGACCTGTCTCTGAGAACTAACACTAACTCACCCAAAGGGGAGTGTCTCACACTATAATCTGTTAAAAGCAGTGTGAAAAGTGGTGTAACCTGCCTGTCAGCAACTTCTAGTGGTTATATAAAATAAACCCATTACACTCACTTTACAATCAAAAGTAACAATTTATTTGTCTAACTGTAACAGTGAGCAAATTAACTAAACTATTAACAAACCGAATAAATCTTTTCCAACTACTGACTATTCCCAAATGAAACAAGATGCTAACCCAATAAGTACAAGTCCCAGTATTATAAAACATAATAGAAAAGAAAATTAATCTCCTGGAATTACAGCCAAGTCATGTGTCTTCTGGAATGTTCTGTGCCTTCTCTCTGCAATCTTCAGTGAGAAATCTTAGCTAAGAGTACTGTGCTACTTTTGTAAATTGATGGTACTTTATCTAAGAGTTGAGAGCTGTTATCTCTAGCAGATGGCAGTGAGCTGTCCAACTGCTCCTTCATTTATACCCATGATGGATCAATATTTCTTAAAATAGGATTGATCCTATGTGTCAAAATCATCGATTTAAATTTAATTGGTTTTTGGTATCCAAGTGCCTGGTTCAGATTAATTGGCTAATTTAAAAACTTGTTGGCCTGTTAACTGTATAGCCTTTTGATACAAATATTTCACTTCAGGTACACTGCACCTGCAAACCCTTAAGTGCTGCCCACAGTCAATTTTTTTGAATTTTTAAGTATAAATAAAAAAATCCCCTCTTAAAGGGACCATGCATTGCTTTCCCTGCCTCCTAATCCAAAAATATTCTACCCAGCTGCACGACCTCATAAACCATGATCCCTCTACCAATCAAAAACCTATCTATATTTGTCTTAAGTAGACTAATGACGTGGAGAGCAGAAGGCCATGGAATCCTTTTCAGCCCTTCTCTTCTCACCCTGTCCTCTGTGTCTCCTCCTTTCTTGCAGCACATCCTCTGACTTGGCTGATCACAAGTTGTTATTTCTATTAATAATTTCTCTCTTGTCATTGCTGAAAATTAATTTTCCCAGGATATTGGAATGGCATTTAGGGGTGAAGTAACCCCTGCTGTATTCAAGCATTGGTTGGAGCTAGTAGTTATTTGCAATTTTTCACTGATATTGTATATTGTAATGGCTGAAAAAGCCTGTTGATGCAAAACTTTTTTTTTGTTTTTAGTTACAAGCAACGTGCTGAACAGTTATCCCAGATTCATAGAGACCAGCCTGAGCATCCTGTGAGCCGAACTGTTTACTGGATTAACTACATTCTTCGTTACAGTGGAGCAGAACATCTCCGTGCTGCTGTTTATGGCATCCGGTTCTACCAGTATTACTTGTTGGATGCAATTCTGCTCATTTCATTGAGCTTTACTGTTGCATTCAAGATGGGATTGTGGATAGTAAGGCTGATTGCTAAAAGGTTTTCATATAAATTAGTGCATGGTAAAACAAATGGACACTGCTACAATGGAATAGCAAATGGTAAACACCGGAAGAATGGCCACATCAAATATGAAAAGAAAGTGAAATGAATAACCTTGTCTATCCTCTAATACTGGGATATTTTTAACAGTTAACTATACTGTTGGTATAATACTACCTGTGTAAC
This sequence comes from Stegostoma tigrinum, assembly GCF_030684315.1. Lineage (NCBI taxonomy): Eukaryota > Metazoa > Chordata > Chondrichthyes > Orectolobiformes > Stegostomatidae > Stegostoma > Stegostoma tigrinum. The sequence goes on from NC_081354.1 coordinate 65,490,917, forward strand.
ACACTACTGACAGCACTTAGGAAAATAACTGTTAACTGTTAACATTCTTCACCAATTAACCTCGTTTTGCCTAAAATTCCATGTGCTGACTCAAGGACCGATGAGCACAATTTAAAATGCAATATTGTATAAGTGATTCTTGGTATTTCTGCACAAATTACTTTGGCACTGAAACTGTAAAGGGCCTTAATTCTTGGAACATCTTATTATGGATTTTTATAAATTGATTTGCGATTTAAGTGTTTTGTGTGCCCCACTTTTTTAAAAAAAACAAAGATGAAGGGTTTGATACTTGGGTAAAATTCATTCTGTTGAATTTATTTTTTGTTTTATTTTTGGAGTTGACAGAGGATTATGTTAGCCAGGACTGCATTGAATAATACACTAATCCGATTGTGATGGTGGTCTAGTCAATTAGTGGACCCTTATGAAGGCGTTTTACTTGTTGACGTTGAATATTTTCCTTCTGACGAAAAACAGGGTGGTAAGATCTGTTGAATACTAAAAGATTGAATGTTTTCCACCATTTGAGATTTTTTTTTAAAATAGGTTGGGCACAAATCCAGGTATCTCTCATGTGCAAATCCTTCACAAAATCAGTCAGCATGTAATTTGAACATCTTGTCAACTAGTGCTCAGTGACAACAGAATGTTCACCTTTTCAGGTTTGTTTTGAACTTAATTGCAAATTGTGGAGTTGATGAGGTACAAACATATTGTGTATCTTCGAACGTGCTAATGTCATAATTCACAACTGAGAAATGAAGCACAGTTCTTTACAACATGAATTAAACAACACACTTTTAGATGCACAATTTTTTTTTAAACTTTAAGTGCTCTGCAAATCCCATTTAAAAATACTGCATTTGTGGTGGGTGACGACATTTCCAACATCGCATTTCATTGAAATTTAGGTGTATCACCTATTCAACAGAGTAGATTTTTTAATGTAAATTAAAACATGAAATATAGCAGTAACAATTATCCATCACCATCTGATTTTAGAATATGTATTGAATAAAAAGTGGTTTGAAAATTAATTTTTCAACAATGTGCTGGAAGGTTTAGGTTCCATCATGAATGGACATTTTGGATATATGAACCAAGGTGATGGTTTATATTCTCTTATTTTTGCTACCTCATCTTGGTCAACTCTGTTTTGATGCACAACTTCTAAATAAGAGGTCATATTTGCAGCACAGATGAAACAGCTCCCTGTATTGTTGCCCATCATTCGCCAAAGTACTTTTACATGGCCTTTATATTTTCCCATTAAAATATAGATGAATTGTACATCAAAGGCTATTAATTTTCAATGATTTCATCTTGGCAGCTTCGTGTTGTTTTGAACGTCTCTGGGGCACACAATTCACTGTTGTGTAACTACTCTACTTAAGAAAGCCCTGTGCTGCTTCCTGTATCTGTCATAGTTTGTCTACAGTGTGACGTGTTTACTTGCAATATGTAGTAGACCTGCTGTGAGTGTAAATTTTATTTATTGTAATTAGAATTCACATGTCTGACTAAGAAAAGCAGAGTATTTCAATATTCAATATCACTATTGCCTTCTTGATTTTCACTAATTTGTGACCCAAATAAGGATTGTAACTTGATTCTATCCCACTTGGAGCCACAAGTGACCACTGAATGTAGGGAAATAGACAGGAGTATAAATAGCTAATAACTTGAAGTAACCGAACAAGAGAGAGTTGATGTAAAAGTTTAATTATCTTTACTTCTGTTCAATACTGCCATGAAGTGGCCATTGGCAATGCAGATAAACTGCTTTGAAAGGCAATGAGTAGTGGGGTGATAACTGTCATCTTAACATGTACCGTATGCAGATATTTGTTTTAAAGTATAATAACAGATGCAGTGTCTCCAATCTGAGGGAAGTTGAGCTAAGCCTAAAGCTGTGATAAAGTCGAGTAATAAGCACTGATTACACAGCCTGAAACCTTTTTTATGTATATATAAAAATATAAATGTCTAATTACAGCTACCGTTTTAAATACATACACTTATCTGTTATTGCAAGAAAGTTAAATAAATACGAAACATTAATAGTTGTGTGCATGCTTTACAGTTGTTAAAGTTACACACAGTTGCATTACATACTTATATAGCCAGAACATTTGTGGAGTATTTTATACTTTGCCATGTTCCAAAGTTCACCTTGCACTCAGAAATGCAATGAGGTTTGTCTTATTTAGAATGGTATTTTCATATACAGTGCCCAGAATTGAACACAGTAAACAAAATATGGGTCTGCCCAATGATTTGTGGAGGTATTGCCTCACTTCCTTACGTTTTGTACTGCTTATAAACCTAAGGATCCTTAACTGTTTATAAACCCCAGTTGCCTTAACAGATTTTCAACATGCCTGGCCAGCTTCAAGGAGGGATGTTTAAAATCCTGGAAAGAATGCAAAGGACATTTACAAGAATGAAAAAAGGAATGAAGCTGTTTTTAGATACTAGGAAAGATTAGGCCTAAGAATTGGTGGTAAAAGTGGGAGATGAAGGATTTGGGTGGGCATTTGTGTAAGCTTGGAGTTGCTGGGTTAGCAAGGAGGGCAAGGCAGAAAGGAGAATCAAGGTTTGGTGTGTCATGTGGATTAACAGATTGAGCCTGCTATGATATAGATGTAACCTGTACAGTTTTCCATCCTGTTTCAACTCAAATGGGCATTATGAATGAAGAACATGTGCAGCTATACCTGGACTGAGTGGAGATTTTTTTTCCCCCAGTCTGAGGATACAAGCTGACTTGTGTTTGAAACTCCTTAATGCAATCACCCCTTGATCAGGTACTTACCTGATATGGTTTGAAATTTCCATTATAATAGAATTCTGCATGGGGAGCACACGCAGAAGACATTCCAAGGTCTCTCAGGCTGCACAAGGGCTTATGCAGGTTTTGTTTCACCTTGAACAATTTATCAAGCTGCTCTCATATGCAGTGCTGTCTTTCTTGGACAATGTGGGTAGTAAGGGGTGGAGGGGAGGCAGGAGCAAGCTTTCAGTAATCTGGTTCTTAACAACTTCTGTAATTGTGCAATATGGCTCGCGCTGCGTACATCAGAATACGGTTCACCATGTCATGTGTCTAAATGCTAGCATTCCATTGACTCCTGTTGGAATACTCCATGTTCTACTGTGAAATATATGTCATATGAATAGTGAGTGCTCACATAACATGAGGACCTTTTTCCTGTTTCTGATATTGTCCACACAGGTTTAATGGAAACATGACCAATGGATCTAGCTGTAGCAGGGTTTAATTGTCGCAGAGGACATAGTTTCTCTGCACCTTTGTTGCACTGATGAGCAAACACACTCATACAGTCAAGCTGCAGCTACTAAACGGTCTTTACATTAGGCAGCCAAGGTTCCCTCAGGATGCAGACGATGTAGATGAGGCCCAGAACCTATTGTCTTTGATGCCATTTCCTCCAGATGAACCAGCTTCTTGCTGCTGGAGGCTAACAATGACCCAAGATACCATAATAAAACTGAAGCAGCACTTGCAAACTGAAGGGATCTTATCCCAATGGCCATCAATGTGAAACCTGCGCTAAAATTTTATACAACCTGCTGTTGCCAAGGAGGAAAGGCTGAGGGACTTGAGGCTGTTTTTGTTAGAGAGAAGAAGGTTGAGAGGTGACTTAATTGAGACATATAAAATAATCAGAGGGTTAGATAGGGTGGATAGGGAGAGCCTTTTTCCTAGGATGGTGACGGCGAGCACGAGGGGGCATAGCTTTAAATTGAGGGGTGAAAGATATAGGACAGATGTCAGAGGTAGTTTCTTTACTCAGAGAGTAGTAAGGGAATGGAACGCTTTGCCTGCAACGGTAGTAGATTTGCCAACTTTAGGTACATTTAAGTCGTCATTGGACAAGCATATGGACATACATGGAATAGTGTAGGTTAGATGGGCTTGAGATCGGTATGACAGGTCGGCACAACATCGAGGGCCGAAGGGCCTGTACTATGCTGTAATGTTCTAATCCATGGGGGACCCTGATCCACAAATGTATCAAGACTATTACTGACACAATTTGTACCTGATCATACCGCTTCATCTCATTTTCCCCATGATTAAAGTCTGTGCTGCAGCCCAAGTGGTAAGTTTTCCAAAACACCTGAAGTCCCCTTAAGTGTAGGGTGCTATAGACTGTACACTCTGTGCCATATCATACTGTAACAGACTTCGATACCAGAACAGGCTCCAAGCAGAAAAGTTTTCTGCATTATTGTTTCCAGGGTGGATGCCTCACACGTTCGGCCACTGGGAAATGAGGATGATCTTCTGCAAACTGAATTGTTGACTCCATTATATAAGCCAATAACTGAGGCTGATCTTGGAAACAATGCAGCCCATTTATCTGCCATGTTGAAGCAGACACCAGGCTTTTTGAGAATGAGGTTCTGATACTTGGGTCAATCTGGAGAGCCTGGCAGTTCAATTCAGAGTATGCAGTGTATTCCTCACATGCTGTGCTCTGCACACATGGCAAATAGGTGATGTGGTGGATGCTGAAAAACTAGGAGAGCAGCAGAAATCTTCTGAGGAGGAAGACAAGGACATTTAACAGGATAAACAACACCTTCAGCAAGAGCAGGACTCAACTGACGCCCAGTTCAGATGTGAGTTGGGATCATCGCCTGCTGACTGTACACTTGGTGCTCAAAAAGAAAGTTGTCTCTGTTTATTCCAAGAAGCAGATACAGCATCTTTTGTGTTCATTTTTTCTTTGCTTTCATTCAATAAAAAATAAGTTTTTAACCGTTTGAAGGCTTTCCAACATGTGATACTTATACATCAAAAATTGACAAAATGTTGTGCTATGCTAGGTATTAGGTAAAGAGCAGCATGACTTCAGAAAGGGCTTTAATATGACATTGTGCTAACCAACGGGACTCTCTGTAGCTTCATTCTCAGAGCTGCTGTTACAATGACAGTCTACCAGACAGGTGGTATTTAAAAAGCAACATATTTGATTTTGAGATTCTACTTCCAATTTATGTGACCTCATATGCTTTTCTTTGTTATTTCCCTCCAATTATATGTACTATGAAGGGCTCTTCCTGGATGGCAGTGTTTGACCTGATGCATAGCTGGGCTTTAAATATGGCTCCAGTGGCAAAAATACCAGAAAATCTCAGAACAGCAGCTGTTCAGGTGCTGGTGAGTGTATGATAGCATGAGCACCACAATACAACACACATTGATGTGAGATGCAGAGAATTGCATGAGATAACTGAGTGAGCAAAGCCCTCTGTGAAACTCACTGAAATATATGCTAACATTTTGGAGAAATTCTGTTCAAAATATCAAAAGGTACTTCATTGGATGCAAAGGGTTTCCTGACGTCCTGAAAGAACATGCATTTATGTACTGTTATCTGTTCGTGTTTACTACTATACCATTTTAACAAAGATTCATCCAGTTACATTGTGTCAGATTTGTCTGAGGGGTGGGTTGGAGATGGAGAGTCTGTTTTAAATATAATGTTCAGAAAAACGGAAAGAAAACAAGAGAGGATTTTTAGGGGAAGGAAAGCCTAGTCTTTGCTAAGGTTTCCCTGCCTGAGAAGAAAAATCATTCCGCTTTCCTGTTCTTGCAGCTAACTTCTTCCTCTCTCTTGAAGGAACAGACGCTTACTAGGCAAGAGTTATAGACTTTGCTTGAAAACAAGACTAGGGCAAAAGAAATGCATATCCATATCTGGGGTAATTATCTCTCTTGTCAAAGTTTATTACATTTGAAGTAAATCAGCTCCACAATTATTACAGTACATATTCACATGAACAAAATATATCTGCTACTATATTTTTAAATGAACTTTAGAACAATTGAATGGCTAATATTAAAAAGATTGATCCACACAGTACCTGCACCAAGACAACAAGAAATAAACACTTGTACATACACAGCAGTTTGTATGACCACCAGGCATCTTGGTGCTTTATGGTCAATTAAGCACTTTGGAAGTGGAGCTACTTCTGTAATGTAGGAAATGGGACAGCGAATTTTCATTCAGTGAACTCCCAAAAACTGTGATGTGATAATGACTAGAATCTGTTTTTATGTTATGTTGTTTCAGACATGAATATTGCCAGGAGACTGGAGATTATTCTCTTCAAAATAGTGCCATGGGATTTTTTTACAATCATTTGAGTGGAAGTTGGAGCCTTGATTTAATGTCACATCTGAAACATGGCGGGTTTGACAGTGCAATGCTGCCTCAGTACTGCACTAGTTTTACAGATACGATGTCTGTGCTAACTGATTCAGAGTTGAAAGTGTTACCACGATGACTATAAAGATTGATAATAGTACATCACATTTTTTTTTGTATTTTTAAAAAGAAACTGTGCATATTATGAAATGCCCTGATTATGAAACATTTGCTCAAGCAACTGCTGATTTGTTGAAATTGAGAAACTATGGCCAACTGTTCTACCCAAGTGTGCAGTGTGCAGGGATCAGGCTTTTTGGATTTTTGACATGTAATGAGGCAGTTTTAATAAATGATGTCAGGATAAATGATCACCTGGGAAACACTGACCACAATATCAAATTTAGCATTCAGTCTGAGCGGAGGGAACTGGGTCAGAAACAACTGTGTTAAGCTTAAATAAAGGTAATTATAATGAAACGAAGGCAGAGCTGGCTGGAGTCGACTTGGAAAGGAGTTTATCAGCAAAGGTGAGAAACAATGGCAGATAATTGAGAAAATAGTTCGTGCCTCACAACAATGATATATCCTAGAGAGAAGTAAGAATTCTAGAAAAGAGATAAGCCCACCATGGTTAACCAGCAAACTTAAGGCTAACATCAAATTGAAATAAAATGAACATACAATTTTAGCAAAGATTAGTAGTACGCTAGAGGATTAGGAAAGAAAACAAGCATGAAAACCAAAAAAAAGTGGCAGAATGTAACCTATGAGGTAAATTGCAAGTAATATCATGACAGCAAGAGCACTTTTAGATATAGGATCAGGAAGAAAGAAGCCAAAATTAACCTGGCTAATTAGACAACGAGGGAACAGGGAAATAATAATACTGAACCAGAAAATAGTAAGGCTAAAATATCACAGAACCATAAAATTGTTGTGGCATAGAAGGAGACCATTTGGCCTCTTACTTAGTTTTTTTTATTATCATCATCATTAGCACCTGGTGTCAATCTCTACCTTTTTCCCATATCACTGCACACCATTTCTAACCAAATATTCAGCTAATGCTCTCTTGAATGCCTCAGTTGAACGTGCCTCCATGAAATTTCCAGGCAGTGCATACCATAGCTGAAAGTACTCACTGTCAAAGGTTTTTTTTCCCTCTTGCATCACCTTTAAATCATTTTAAATCCATTGCCTCTTTTAGAAACAGGAACAGCATCTCTCTAACTACTCTACCTAGTTCACTCATGATTTTGAAAACCTCTATTAAATCTTCTTGCAGCTCTCTTCTCTCCAAGGAGAACAGCTTCAACAGTTACCAACTTCTTCTATCTAGTTCATGAGGCTGAAACGATCAGGTTATTATGCTTATTGTGTGGTAGGTGAGAATTTTTACATACATTTTCAAAAATAATTAAGATCGCTAGTCAAATGCAACTTCATATTCGATTATTTAATGCCATGATTAACAAGGGAGTCCAAGATTATTAGGTTAGACAATAATGTAGATTTGAAACCACAATCTTATTAAATGGCAGTCAGTTGAAAAGACTAAAAGGTCTGCCAAGCACTTGTATGTTCATATGATTCCAGGACTCTTCAACTGAGCTTAACACTGCGTTGGTTTCAATCTGATCCAGTCTTGTCAAAAGCACGTCAAAAGTGATAAGACATGCTTTAAAGGAATCAAAACTGACCCAAATGAAATTAACATTGATGAAAGAACAGTAGAAACTATGGAAGATCTGTGATATTCCTCTGGATGAGTGAAAGAACCCAAGGGAAATAGACAGCTGCATTTTTAAAAGCTTTATTTTTATTTATGACGAACACATACTTAGGTCATAATGCTTGAAAATGTAACATTTAGGATGTTTTTTAAAAGTTGTAAATGAAATGAAAAATTACTTCCAAAGCAAGAAATTTATTATATCATTATTTGTTAAATTATTCACATTTTCAAATTATGTATTTATGAAACAAATTAACTACAAAGCATACGTTGAATATAGGAACTATTCAATGTACAATATTTTTAAACCTAAGCTGTGATATTTAACCATTCTAGCTGCAAAGAAATGTTGGATTAGATGCTTCAAACCAAAGATTTTATCCTTCCTAAAAATAGTACGAGTTTATGTTCTGAATCTAGAATTAGCATTTCTACTTTTTTCTTTAATTTGTACTATAGATAATGTCCTTTAATGTTAGTGCAAAGCACTGATGTAGGTGTTAGTCTGGTTTTGAAATAAGATAATTGTGTAGATATCTCCTCTTCAGGTTGATTTTCAGATTTATTCTGGAAAATAAATATTATAAATAAATCTCCACATTCCTTGAAGTTCTTAAAAATCAAAGTAAGTAAAAGTAGATTTTTCCCAGATGTTGGCCTCTTCTACCTTTTTGTTTTCTTAGAAGTAATAGCAGACAAGGACTTTTCAAAACCAATAATAGTGACCTCTTCCAACATCTTCCACTCTTGCTTCAGATTTTAAATATGATGGTCCACATTTCTAACATTGAGAACTTGTAATTGTTTACCTCTCCAATCCTCCAATCGTTCTTTTCATGTTTCATCCATTCACACAAACTTTGTCTTGCAACACTTACACGACCACTTCTCATCTTCTTGGCTCTGTGCTTGCTGACCTGGACCTATTTCTCTATTTCTTAAATAATTGTTCTTAGCCTTTGTAAAACTGGTGTTTAATCTCAATCCTTATCTCTTCTCTCAACATGATTTGCAACTTTCTCAACACTTGCCACCACCTGAGTACCTCGGATGTTAACCTAATCAATTTTCCACATGTTAGTTCAGTTTAAACAGTGCAAATTGCGACACTGGATAGAAAGTGCACATTTAAGAGAGGAAAAAAGGACCAATAATTTTCCATCTGTATCTGGAATGCTACTCTTTCATGGTCTTACCATACTCTCTACAATGGAAACATACATTAGGTTTTTTTTGATGAATTTGTTTGATATGATCCCACTTCCTCCACAAAATGCAACTCATTCAGAATTAGATTCTGAGTACTTTTTCATGGGAATGGTTTTTCTATGGCTTAGAACCAATAGATTTATTTGCACTATTGGGTAATTTTTGTTAATATAAGTAGGAAATATATTGTGATTTTCGCTGTCAAGAAAGCCAAATTCCTTGGGTATTGGTGCATAAGCATGCATGTGGAACAGGTAGACTTCTCAAAGATTTAGAAAATTTCAAACTACTGATATAGTCTTCAAATTAACAGCCACCACTCCTAACCTCATGGATGAGATGGACCTCACTGATGTGGCTGAAGATGGTTTAGCCTTACTGGGGAACATCTGTGTGATGTGCTGGGCAATTCTTTCGTAGCTTTCTCAGTTGCTGATACTGACAATGATTCCTAATATTTACTCATTAGTAAGTGGAGAAGATTAAATAATTTTTAACTTGTAAGTAGCTCAAAGAAAAATAGTCAACATGATATAAACGTAGAAAAATTACTTCTATGATTTTTAATGATATAAAATTTGTCATTTTCTCCAAATTACCTGCTAGGCTTTTTATTTTAATTAATATTGCCAAGAGGTTTTCTTGAAATGTAATAATAACTTACTATTGTTCCCATGTTCTTACCTTGTAGGCCTAAAGCCTTTATCATCTCTGTATAGGAGAATCTGTCATCGTTATTTTCATCAAATTGTTTAATGTTTTCTTCAGTTGGTGCCCATCGACCAAGAGTATTCACTAGGTCCCTATACGTTAGATAGCCATGCCCAGTCCAGTCTGCACCATAGAAAAAGGACTTCAGTGCTGTTAGAAGGCAAAGATCATGCACGTTGATCAAAAATTAGTTTTTCCACTTATGGAGAGCCAGATAATCTTAATTCACATTCTGAGACAAAAAAAAGTAAAATAGTAATGTGTAATCTGGAATCACAATGTCCTGATGTGAAGTGGTGGATGCTGGAGCTTCTCAATGGGAGTGTGCATTTTATAAACTCTGAATTAATTTATTAAATTTAGTAACTTATTCAAGGTCAATTCTTACTGAGAGTTATTCTCAATTATATGAAACTAACAACCGTTTTATTAGCATGTTAGTGGATCTCCCATGGTGTTGCTCCTGGTGAATCAGAGCTTTTTAGAACTAAACATATGATGTATCAAGAAACAACATTATAATTAAATATGTTGATTTCTGTGCACCTTGTAAAGTCATCTGTGGAAGAATTTTTTATTTATACACAAACTATATAGTTGTTTTTGTGATTTGTATGTGTCAGAAGAAAGATTTTATGATTCCTAAAGGAGGAATTTTTAATATAGAATTGAACATTAATATATTTCCCACCTTTCAAATTTGTTATTGAAGGAATTGAAATGATATTTCTGAGCACAGATTTAAGCGAGGTGTTTTCTGTGGGAGGTGTCTGGACATCTGAAAGTGAAATAACAGATGTTTCATATCACTGAAACTGCAATAGCATTAATGTGAAAATTTCATTTAACAATTTGTGAGATATAAACATATTATCTTGATTATTGCCTGAAATACATTTTAGATTATCTGATTATAAAGTACTTATAAGGCAGTTTTACAGTTATATGAACAAATTGTATTTGATATAATTCAATTTCTAAACTATGCATAAACAGAATCACAGGATATGCGGTTACCTAGTTTTCCGTCAACCTCATGGCTCATTAATGATGTGACTTTGGAACTTTCCAGCTGCTGTGGGAGTGTGTATGGAGTACTTTCAATTTGGAGTTGTGCCATGGTTGCAGAGGGCTGGCTTGTTTGATTCAATGCATCTTCTTTTTGATAAATCTCATCCTTCAACTGTGAGATCTGTTGGAAATTGCTATCCAAATCCTACAAGAGATAACATGATGCAAACGATTTGGAAGCTCAACTGATCCTGCACTACAACCAAGCTTCAGTCAGCAATCATGAATTTGTATTAATTTACATTGCTGGACCAGAGGAATTTAAACAATATTCAACTTAAGTTGCTCATCTGTGATATAGCATCAATGATCTGAAAAATGCTGAGGTATGTGCCAGAGCAGTCTTAGCCAATTAGACTTCTCCCCTACTTTAACACAATAAGCTAGATTTTTTTTCTTAATGTCTCCCTGGAGGTTCAGCAAAAAGCTAGAAGGCATCCCACAGAAATGTTACACCCCCAATTTGTTTTAACATGGGTTAATGATGAACACAATATGCTTAACACAAAAGAAAACTTCCTATAAAGTAACAGTTATTCATTTGTAGACGTAGTAAGAACTGCTGATGTTGGAGTCAGAGATAACACAGTGTGAATCTGAAGAAGCACATTTTTCTGAAGAACAAAGACAAAGAACAAAGAAACCTACAGCACAGGAACAGGCCCTTCGGCCCTCCAAGCCTGCGCCGATCAAGATCCTCTGTCTAACCTGTCATCTATTTTCTAAAAGTCTGTGTCCATTTGCTCCCTGCCCATCCATGTACTTGTCCAAATATATCTTAAAAGACGCTAATGTGTCTGCGTCTACCACCTCCGCGGGCAACGCGTTCCAGGCGCCCACCACCTTCTGTGTAAAGAACTTTCCACGCATATCTCCCTTAAACTTTCCTCCTCTCACTTTGAACTCATGACCCTAGTAATTGAGTCCCCCACTCTGGGAAAAAGTTTTTGCTATCCACCCTGTCTATACCCCTCATGATTTTGTAGACCGCAATCAGGTCCCCCCTCAATCTCCGTCTTTCTAATGAAAATAATCCTAATCTACTCAACCTCTCTTCATAGCTGGCACCCTCCATACCAGGCAACATCCTGGTGAACGTCCTCTGCACCCTCTCCAAAGCATCCACATCCTTTTGGTAATGTGGCGACCAGAACTGTACACAGTACTCCAAATGTGGCCGAACCAAAGTCCTGTACAACTGCAACATGACCTGCCAACTTTTGTACTCAATGCCCCGCCCAATGAAGGAAAGCATGCCATATGCCTTCTTGACCACCCTATTGACCTGCGTTGTCACCTTCAGGGAACAATGGACCTGAACACCCAGATCTCTCTGTTCATCAATTTTCCCTAGGACTTTTCCATTTACTGTATAGCTCGCCCTTGAATTTGATCTTCCAAAATGCATCACCTCACATTTGCCCGGATTGAACTTCATCTGCTATTTATCTGCCCAACTCTCCAGTCTATCTATATTCTGCTGTATTCTGAAGTGTCCTGACCCAAAATGTCAACCTTCCTGCTCCTCTGATGCTGCCTGGCCTGCTGTGCTCCTCCAGCTCCACACTGTGTTATCTCAATCATTCATTCATCATTGTGTTTAGGAAGATTTTTTAGCTCTTGCAGACGATATTCATGGTTAGTTTGATGGAAGGCAATCAATTTCCAGAAAGACATTGGTGTAAAGCATAAATTTGAATGTGGTTATTCTTACATCACTGTGACTGCACTTCCGAGAGCTGTTAAATGGCTTCCAGCTTTAGAAAGTGCACTGTATCACTGTGCATTATCTTGTATCACAATTGTAAGTATGATTGCAAGACTTAATTCCTTCTTTGAACTCTGCAACTAAAACATCAAAACATACGCACAACTTGATAAGAGATTGTAGAAACTGCCGATGCTGGAGAATCTTGAGAGAACACAGTGTGGAGCTGGATGAACACAACAGGCCAAGCAGCATCAGAGGAGCACGAAAGCTGACGTTTCAGTTCTGAAGAAGGGTCCAGAACCGAAACGTCAGCTTTCCTGCTCCTCTGATGCTGCCTGGCCTGCTGTGTTCATCCACCTCCACACTGCGTTATCTCCTACAATTGAATAATCTCTCTTTGTTACTTCCATGTAGTTTCTATGACTCTCACTCAACAAAAGACACTCTTTAAAGTTAAGGGACTTTATGGTTCTGTTCAACTCAACTCAGAAAAATTGAAAGATTTTAAACTTCATTTTTTATCTGCCATTTGAGAGTTTGAAAAGATACCATCAATCTAGCTGATGAAAATCTCTTATTAGGTATTAAAATACATTCTCTGTCATGCTGTAGCAAGGTTTGATGCTTTGAACTGGAAATGATTACTTTCCAGTTCACTGGATGAGTGCACATTCAAGAAACGCAACTGATTCAGAACAAAACACTTCACACAATCAGCATACCATTCCCCACAGTGTGCATTCTCTTCTACCACCATTCACTAATGAAGGCAAGCATGCCAAATGCGGTCTTAACCATCTTGTCCACCTGTGACTCCACTTTCCAGGAACAATGCACCTGCATCCCAAGGTCTCTTTGTTTGGCAACACTTCTCAGGGTTCTGTTGTTAACTGTACAAGTCCTGCCCTGATTTGCCTTAGAAAAAACACCTCACATTTATCTAAATTAAACTCTATCTGCTACTCCTTGGCCCAATTGATCAAGGTCTGTTGTACTCTGAGGTAATCTTCTCCACTGTCCACTACACCAGGGGATGTCAGGTTGTGGCTGTATAAGACACTGGTGAGGTTACTTTTAGAATACTGCATTCAACTCTGGTTTCGCTGATATAAAAAATGGTGTTAAACTTACAAGAGTTTAGAAAAGATTTACAAGCATGTTGCTGGGACTTGAGCTATAAGGAGAGGCTAAATAGGCTGCGGCTTTTTCTGTGCAGCATCAGAGGCTGAGGGATGACCTTACAGAAGTTTATAAAGTTATAAGGGATATGGATAGAGTGAATAGGCAAGGTCTATTCCCCAAGGCAGCGGAGTCCAAAAGTAGAGGGCATAGGCGTAAGGTTGGAGGGGAAAGATTCAAAAAGGATCCGAGTGGCAACCTTTTCATGGAGATGGTGGTGCATATGTGGAACAAGCTGCCGGAGGAGATGATGGAGGCTGGTACAATTACAATGTTTAAAAGGGATCTGAATGGGTGTACAAAAAAGAATGGTTTCGAGGGATTGCCAAATACTGGCAAATAGGACTAGATAAGTGTAGCCTATCTGGTCGGCATGGATGAGTTGGACTGAAAGGTCTGCTTCCGTACTTTATAACTCTATGATCACTGGAATATAATTATAGCAATGTTTACATTGTTTACAGATTTACATGTTTACAATGTAAGTAATGTTTGCAATGTTTACAGATAACAACTCATAAAGTCTCTGACAGCATTTTCAAAACTTACAACCTCTACCACCTAGAAACACATGGGCAGCTGATACACAGGAACACCATCACCTTCGACAAACCCTCTAAACCACACATTATCTGAACTGGAATTATGTTCCCATGCTTCACTGCCACTGAGTCAAAATCCTCAAACATGGCCCTAATAGCACTGAGGATATATCTAAATCAAATGGTTCAAGAAGGCAGCTCCTGATCATCTTTGTAAAGGCAATTAGGAATGTATAATAAATGCTGGCCTTGCCAACGGCTCTCACCACGAAAATTAATTTAAAAAACACAATGAGCAGACTGCTTCTAAAAGTCAGTGGTTTGTTCAGTATTCAAAGTTTTACACTTAGTTGAAAGTACTTTAGGAATAGTCTGAAGAAACAATACTAACCTGTTCTAGTTGACTTTGGTGAGATTTTAAATTCTCTGACACGTTGTGCATTCTTTCCAATGATTCTTCAAACTGCTCTAGTTCAGTAACCTTTAAAAAAAAGTGATACCTTACTGTATCTGAAAGAAACCCAGCTAACTTTCTGAACAATTGAGTAAACAGCTCACTTTCAAGATTCACAATGTCATTGTAAATCTGTACGTGAATTTTTCCTGTTAAGCTGAAAACAAGATGGTGTGATAGTTTGAATGTTTCCTGCAGACATCCCTGTATCGACAAATGAGTAATGGGTTAGGGAGACAACATAGTCGTGACCCAGACAGACTAAAGGATTGCAGTGTCAACCAAAGGCAAAATAATCGAAGATAGTCAACGGCTGTCTTCGATCTTATCATTTAAAGTACTGTACACAAGGTAAAATGAGTAAAAATGACTGCACATTATAACCATTTTTGCACATATTAAATTGCTCATTCCATTCTTTTAATAGGGTCTGTAATTGGTCTTCTTTTGGTAATGTGATTATGGGATTAAATTCCAGAATCAGTCACAGAAAATGGCCTGAGATAATGGGAACTGCAGATGCTGGAGAATCCGAGATAACAAAGTGTGGAGCTGGATGAACACAGCAGGCCAAGCAGCATCTCAGGTGCACAAAAGCTGATGTATCGGGCCTAGACCCTTCATCAGAAAAGGGGGATGGGAAGAGGGTTCTGGAATAAATAGAGAGAGAGATGGAGGCAGATCGAAGATGGAAAGAGGAGAAGATAGGTGGAGAGGAGACAGACACGTTAAAGGGGTGGGGATGGAGCCTGTAGAGGTGAGTATAGGTGGGGAGGTAGGGAGGGGACAGGTCAGTCCGGGGAGGATGGACAGATCAAGAGGGCGGGATGAGGTGAAGAGGTAGGAGATGGAGGTGCAGCTTGAGATGGGAGGAGGGGATGGGTGAGAGGAGGAACAGGTTAGGGAGGTGGGGACAAGTGGGCTGGTTTTGGGACGCAGTAGGGGGAGGGGAGATTTTGAAGCTTGTGAAATCCACATTGATAATATTGGGCTGCAGGGTTCCCAAGTGGAATATGAGTTGCTGGTCCTGCAACCTTCGGGTGGCATTCTTATGGCACTGCAGGAGGCCCAGGATGGACATTTCGTCGAAGGATTGCAAGGGGGAGTTGAAATGGTTCGCGACTGGGAGGTGCAGTTGTTTGTTGCGAACCGAGCGGAGGTGTTCTGCAAAGTGGTCCCCAAGCCTCCGCTTGGTTTCCCCAATGTAGAGGAAGCCACACCGAGTGCAATGGATACAATATACCACATTGGCAGATGAGCAGGTGAACATCTGCTTGATATGGAAGGTCATCTTGGGGCCTGGGATGGGGGTGAGGGAGGAGGTGTGGGGGCAAGTGTAGCACTTCCTGCGGTTGCACGGGAAAGTGCCGGGTGTGGTGGGGTTGGAGGGCAGTGTGGAGCGGACAAGGGAGTCACTGAGAGAGTGGTCTCTCTGGAAGGCAGACAAGGGTGGGGATGGACAAATGTCTTGGGTGGTGGGGTCAGATTGTAGATGGCGGAAGTGTCAGAGGATGATGCGTTGTATCTGGAGGTCAGTGGGGTGATTTGTGAGGACAAGGGGGATTCTCTTTGGCTGTTATTGTGGAGACGGGGTGTGACGGACGAGTTACGGGAAATGTGGGAAACACGGTCGAGGGTGTTCTCGACCACTGTTGTGGGGGAGTGTTGTGGTCCTTGAAGAACGAAGACATCTGGGATGAATGGGAGTGGAATGTCTCATCGTGGGAGCAGATGTGGCAGAGGTGAAGGAATTGGGAATAGGGGATGGAGTTTTTGCATGTAGGTAAGTGGGAGGAGGTGTATTCCAGGTAGCCGTGGGAGTCGGTGGGCTTGAAATGGATATCAGTTTCTAGGTGGTTGCCTGAGATGGAGACAGAGAGGTCCAGGAAGGTGAGGGATGTGTTGGAGATGGTCCAGGTGAACTGAAGGTTGGGGTGGAAGGTGTTGGTGAAGTGGATGAACTGTTTGAGTTCCTGTCGGGAGCACGAGGCGGCGCCGATACAGTCATCAATGTAACGGAGGAAGAGGTGGGGTTTAGGGCCTGTGTAGGTGCGGAAGAGGGACTGTTCCATGTAACCTACAAAGAGACAGGCATAGCTGGGGCCCATGCGGGTGCCCATGGCCACTCCCTTTGTCTGTAGGAAGTGGGAGGAATCAAAAGAGAAGTTGTTGAGGGTGAGGACGAGCCTCTCCCTCTCTCCCTATTTATTCCAGTTCCCTCTCCCCATACCCCTCTCTGATGAAGGGTCTAGGCCTGAAACGTCAGCTTTTGTGCTCCTGAGATGCTGCTTGGCCTGTTGTGTTCATCCAGCTCCACACCTTGTTATCACAGAAAATGGCCTTTTCTGTTTTGATATGCAGTCGACCCCATATGGACTATATATTCTGCAGGGATAGGCCAAGTCATTTGAATTAAATACAAGTACCTTATTGAAATTCCTAGTCTGGCTGTTTCCAATCTGATTTTTATTCTTCTCACAGCATCAAGCCTACCCTAGCCAATGTCACAAATAACATCCTTTGCAACTGTGACTACAGTCCAATATTCTGCCAGGCCCTTCCTGATCTTTCTGCACCAATTGGTCCAGAAGAAAAAGCTATCTTCCATTTCTCCTTTACTCTAGAACTTCTAAACGGTAAGAAAATTCGTAAAGCAGAAGTACGAAGGGATCTGGGAGTGTTGGTCCAGGATTCTCTAAAAGTTAACTTGCAGGTAGAGTCCGTAATTAAGAAAGTGAATGTAATGTTGTTGTTTATCTCGAGGGTTGGAATATAAAAGCAGTGATGTGCTTCTGAGGCTTTATAAAGCTCTAGTTAGGCCCCATTTAGAATACTGTGTCCAATTTTGGGCCCCACACCTCAGCAAGGACATACTGGTGCTGGAGCGTGTCCAGTGGAGATTCACGTGGATGATCCCTGGACTGGTAGGTTTAATGTACGATGAACGGCTAAGGATCCTGGGATTGTATTCATTCGAGTTTAGAAGGTTGAGGGGAGATCTAATAGAAACTTACAAGATAATGTATGGCTTAGAAAGGATGGATGCTGGGAAGTTGTTTCCATTAGGCAGGGAGACTAGGACCCGTGGGCACAGCCTTAGAATTAGAGGGGATAAATTTAAAACGGAAATGAGGAGACATTTCTTCAGCTAGAGAGCGGTGGGCCTGTGGAATTCATTGCCATGGAGTGCAGTGTAGGCTGGGACGTTAAATGCCTTCAAGGCAGAGATCGATAAATTCTTGATCTCACAAGGAATCAATGGCTACAGTGAGAGTGCAGGGAATTGGAGTTGAAATGCCCATCAGCCATGATTTAAATGGCGGAGTGGACTCAATGGGCCGAATGGCCATACTTCCACTCCTATGTCTTATAGTCTTATGAACCTGTCCTTGCTCTGCTTCAACCTGACTAATCATAGTGACTCCATTTAATTGTTACTTTTTCCTCCTGTTTTCCTACTGTTCAATCCACCTTCTATAGTGCAACTAACTTGATTCTGTTTGTTAGTTGTTGAGCTATTTTCACGCTGAGCTCCTACTAGTTTACCTAGTTCGAAGGTAAGTTATGATATTACACTAATATCATCAGCACTATCTGAAGAAATGATTGTGAAATATGACACTAAACCTGTGTGTTTGTCAGGTCTCTAAGAGAATGCAGATTTGTTTCCATGGATCTGAACTGTTGGGTGAGTTCAGCTGTTAGGTTGCGAAGTTCATGAATTTCATCCTTTATTTCCAGGGTACTGGAAACTGTAGACACATTCAATTTCCACACCAATTTGTACAGTCTGGAAAACTCCTGTGCAAAACAGAAATATTGACATTATTTTTAATTTCTCCTGGTATCAGAAAAAATGTACTGAGGTAAAATACATTATGATATCAATGCTGTCTGAATATAATTCTATTCTTGTGCAATATACACTTTATGCACACACTTGTGTTCTGCACAATCTCTGAATCAGATCAGTGAATAAATTCAGTTGTTTGGGAGACAGAATGTAGGCACTCTTTCCATGCTGTCTCTTTTGTTTCCAAGGGTCTACCTCTTTTCATTGCAATAGAAATGTCAAATGCAGGAGCAGGAGTAGGCCAGTCAGCCCTTCGAGCCTGTTCCACCATTCAATATGATCGTGATGATCATCCAATTCAGTACCTTGTTCCAACTGTGCTCCCACACCCTTGGATCTCTTCAGTACTAAGAACTATACATATACCTTTCTTGAAAGTGTTCAATGTTTGATGCTCAACTGTTTTCTGTGGAAGGCTCACTACTATCTGGGTGAAGAAATTCTGCCTCATTTCAGTCTTAAATGGTCTACCTGTTATTTTGAGACTGTGATTCTGTGCTCCCTGACAATTCAGAACATCCTTCCTGCATTCATCGTGTCTAATCTTGTTGGAATTTTATAGATTTCTAAGAAATTACCCCTCATTCTTCTAAACTTAGAGTGAATATAGTCCGAACTGATCCTGTCTCTCCCGGTGCATCAGTCCTGCCATTGCAGGAATCAGACTGGTAAATCTTGTTTGCACTCCCTCAATAGCCCCAATATCCTTCCTCACATAAGGAACCCAAAACTGTATGCAATACTGACGAAGACCCTGTAGAGTTGCAGCAAGCCAACTCTACTCCTGTTCTCAAATCCTCTCACAATGAAGGTCAACATGCCATTTCCCCTCTTCACTGCCTGCACCCTTATTTTCAACAACTAGTATAAAAGGGTGCCTGGGTCTCACTGCACCTCCTCTTTTCCAATCTATGGCCACTCAGATAATAATCACGGTTCCTGTTTTTGCTACCAAAATGGACAGAATCATAAATGATAGAATCCATCCATTGTAGAAATAGGCCATTCAGCCCAAAAAGTCCACACCAACTCACTGCCCCCTACTCTGCAATTCTACATTTCCCATTGCTAAACCACCTAACCCATACATTCCTGAACACTATGGGCAATTTAGTATGGCCAGTGCACATAACCTGCACATTTGTGAACTGTGGGAGGAAACCCATGCAGACACAGGGAAGAATGTGCAAACTCCACACAGACAGTTGCCTGAGGCTAGAATCAAACCCCAGTCTCTGGTGCTGTGAGGCAGCAGTGCTAACCACTGAGCCACTGGTCATATGGATAACCCTCATTATCCATATTATACTACGTCTGTCATGTATTTGCCCACTTAACTAACTTGTCCAAAATTACAATGAGGGAGAAACTGATAATTACACTTTGGGAGTGAAAATAATGAGAAAAATAAAACAATTTTCCCAGATTTAATTATAATCAGCAATCGTATCTGAACAGTTATCACAAATCAGTCATCAGACTTGTAATAATACAACTTAATAGTGAGTAGTAATATTTGCATTTAATATTTTGGTACTTTGACTACAATATTTGGGGAGAATTTTAACTTTCAAAAACAGTTTGGTTTGGGTCAGGTAGTACATTGACATTAAAAATCTGAATCTTGACCCAACCCTCTCACTTCCAGCTTGGACAAAGAAGGGCTGGGTTTGGGAAACTTTGTGCTTTATGCTGAACTACTATTTTTACAGATAATCCAAATAGTAGGTTTCCCTGACCTCCAAAACCAAATGGCTAAAAGGAGGCAAGACCTGCTGAATCCAGGAGGTAAGTGTTTTTACAATTACCCACCAGAACTACTTTACCTGTTTTTTTCCACCACCACATCCCCAAACCATTCCAGTCTCTACCCTGACCAAGTGGTGATGCAGTTACTTCTGAATTGGAAAGTCATTTGTTCAAACTTCACTTTAGACACTTAAGCACATATTCTCAGTGCAGTATTGATGAAGATGTTGCCTCAGAATTGGAATGTTAAACCAAGATCCCATCTACCTTGTAGACATTAATAATTCCCAAGTATAACTGAAAGAAGAGCAGGCATTCTATCCATAACCTGGCTGGTATTTATCCCTCAATCAATATTGCCAACATTTAGCCATTTATTCTATTTCTATTGGTAGGTCCGTGCTGTGCACAACGGGCTACCGATCTGACTATATCTCAAAATAATTCACGGGCTGTGAGGTGTTTTAGAATGTTCTAAAGATCTGAGGATGGGTAACTAATTGCTCCATTTGTGGAATTAACATTTCTCCACTGAATAGTTGCCTGTTTCAAATCTATAGCAATTATATTTTATTGATGCTGCAAGTTAGATTCAAAATCACTTCAATCAATAATTTTTCTTTTTTCCTATTTGGAACGCTTGAAAAATTGTGCCATTGCTGTGTCCATAGCAAAATCACAGTCTTACTGTGCTTTATCACATAAAAATGTCTTTGTATGTGTCAGTTAATGTTCTGGTCATCTTTCTTTCAGTTGGCAATCCATATGTTTTATGTTTTAATAAATTTTTGTTTGAACATTGATTGGTCTGACGATTGTGAATAACAAAAGGCTGGATAATTTGCAAAAGATTGATATTCCTTGTGGGTGATCACTCACCTAAATGTTAGTTGAGGAGAATTTGCAGATCATTTACTTTTTATCGAATGAATGGCTTCATCACCAGAACAGTACTACTTAGTTGCAGTTATTCTTTTGAGTTATGCATTCTACTGGAAAGCAATCTGTACTGCAGCATTAATTACAGTATGATCAGCAAATGCAGATGCACAATGTACCTCATACTGCCAATTTTAAATAGAGGTTGCAAAATGTCTTGCAGTCATTTATTTGATCAAAAATGAAGAATCTTACCATTACATTTAAGCACAAGGTTAAATGAAATCTAACAGTAGATCTTTATAATTCACTGATTACAAGGTGTAGCGTTTTATTGGTTTGTAAGTCTGTAGCCTTGTACATGAAACTTAGTTAGTGTAGAACTTAAAACACTTCTAACTGTCCTAGCAAATAATGAAGTAAACATATATATTTATTACCTGGTTATTGGTTGACTTGTCTTCCACATTTCTGGTGAGCTCTTCACATTTAGCCTGCATTAAATTCAGATTTTCTCTGATGTGGATGATGCTACCCTGCATGATGTTAACTTTCTAAATTTGGGGTGAAAAAAAGACAGTGAAACAGAAGTGAAAGATACCCTAATTGCAACAAGTAAAAATGCTTACATCCATATTTACTAAATTTATGTCCAGAATTTTTGAAGGTAATCACCAATTCATCGACTGACTCTATAGCCATCTTCTTGACAACTCTAGGATGTAAAGCATTTGGTCCTGTGAGTTTATTTGTTCTCCAGTACAATGTTGTTACTACTGCTAATTTTCTTCAACTCCTCATTCTCCCTTGCCAGTTGGATCTCAGTGAAAACAGATACAAAGTAGTAATTTAGTTTCTCTAACACTTATTCCCTATTTGCTACTCTTGGCTTTGTCTGCAATGGACCCACATTTGTTTAGCCAAACATTTCCTTTTTATGTACCTACAGAAGCTTTCATCAGTCTGTTTTCATGTTTTCTTTTACTAATTTGCTATTCTCCATTTCCTTATCAGTTTCTACTGGTCTACAAACCTCCCAATCCTCAGGATTGCTACAATTTCTGGCAACTCACAAGTCATTTGTTTTAATCATTTACAAATCTGAACTTCCCTCGTTAGACATGGTTGACTGACCTTTTCTTTGAATTTATACACTCTTAAAGGAACATATGGTTTCTGTACATCATGTAAAAGATATTTAAAGCCTGTCCAGTACCTAGGTACAGTCATGCATTTTAATGCACTTTGCAAGTCCACTCAGCCAATTTGTCTCGTGCCTTCATCATTTCCCTTCAAATGTAAAACACTTGCTTCAGAATGAGCCATCTCACTTTCAAACGTAATATAAAACACTATCATATTGTGGTTACTATCCTGGGAGGTTCTTTTACACCATTATTAATTAGCTGATACTCATGTATTTCTACTTTATGCCTTCAGATCATCCACCATGTTGCGAATGCTGCATGTATTCAGATACTAATTCTGTCTTTTTGGCACCTTTCGGCTTTTGAAGCATACTTGATGGTTGGCTTTGTTTCATTTTTATCTTTCTTCATGGCAACATTTTTATCCAACAACACATTCAGATAGACAAACAGGGTGTCGCACGTGACACAGAGAGGATGAAGGTGTTGTCAGTCCCTGCTGGGTGTTTACACCTCTCTTGTAGATTAGGAATGTTAGCAACTACAGAGGGCTAAACTATGGAGTGGAGTGATGTAGTGCATTCAACAGAGTCCGAGCTTGGTGGTGTGATGGGTAGGATGCTTTCGTGACTTTAACCAGCGTTATGTTGGTATTGCTGCCAGTCTCTCTGGGAAAGTCTGCAGGGGTAATCTCCCGAGCTACCCACCCAATCCCTTCAGAAGGAAATGCTTCAAGACCTACTTTAACTCCTGTGAAAACGTGATCTCTCTCTCCTGCCCACCAGCCACCTAGGGCCCTCAGTGCACATTCATGAACAGTGAAGCTCTCCTCCAGAATGTGTCCTGCATTTCCTCTTTGCTGGCGGTCAGTGGCAGCTTTCCTTAAGAGGGACAGACTTCCTTTTAAGAGTGAAAGGCTGGCTGGAACACACGGTGAAATTACTCCACAGTGGCTGGTATCCCATCACCAAGTCACCCTTTATTTTCACGAGGAGAGCCCTTGACACTGATGCAGCTCCCTCAGAGCCAGCTCTGAGTGAACAGGATGTCTGAAACTCCTGTTCTAATCTGTCAGCCAGGGCTCGCTGATTGGATGGGATGACCAGCCCCAATCAGGGAACTCGTATTCTGTGAGGTCCATCTAGCTGAGCTCTTATCAATCACTGCACTCTGCAAGTCTCACATGCTGCTACTTCCCTCTATTGAGCAAAGTGTCAGCCAGCAACATGAGCCCTGTTAGGCTGCATACCGAGAACACTGAAATGAGGATGCTGCACAAAGGTTGAATTCTGCCTGTTTCAGAGAATTCTGCACTTTGGCACAATATCAACAGATTGTACTTTTTTCTGCTGGTCACAATCCAGAGTTGAATATTTTCTTTCAGGAGAGGAAATCATTCTTGACTTCTTGGATTCATTGTCCTCAAGCTCTCTCCCTTATTGATTAGGAACTTTCTATAATTTCCTTTTATTAATTTCATTACCCAGCCTGCATTTTAAGTTATTGATGCCTTTCTTTCAATTTTCACCAAATAGAGCAGCCATTTTCCATCGTTTCCATGGAAAGGGGAATGAGCAAGTTGCACATCACTAATCCCTGCCCTGAACTAATGATTCCTCTAAATTCAATTGCTTCATACAATATCACTTCATAGACCAGACCAAATTTTGTTTACTCTCCATGCACCAAACCGTGAAGGGAAATGCCACTTAAATACCATTTGTTTGCTTCCATTGAACTAGAACAGTTGCAACATCAGTAAATTAAATAGGATGGCAAATTATAATCTCATTTACAGATCGCTCTTTGATTTGATGATTATTCTGTAAGGGAGCTCATCAAATTGCCTCAAACTCTGCTTATGGATTTTAAAAGATATTTTGGTTCCAATCGGAAGTTTGGAGAGGTTGAGTGAACAATTGATGGATAATCTAATATAGCTAATTTCTATTCCTGTCAAAGTGAAAGTTCCTCCCTTCTCTGGGAGCACTTTTGTCACTGAGTCTAAGACAGGGTTTCTGAGTTGCACTTTGACAGTTGAACACAGATTGCAGGCTGATACATCACAGTGTGTTATCAGTGATACTACAGGGGGAGTCTAACCCTCCAAAAAATGGATGGATTTGTACATTGTGGGATGTGGAAAATGAAAAAAACATCTGAAAACAAGCCCAGATGACCTCAAACTCAGATACTTCAAGTTTTAACTGAGACTGAAAAGAGTTAGACAACAAACTGGACCTGAATTTGTTAATTTAGATTCTTTGCTGTGGCTGTACTACCTCAGAATCTGTCTGTGTTGCAGGTTTCCCTCCAGCTGTGCTTGCCTGCTGGAGCGCAGCTGAAACACACTGTCTATGACTCAGCAACAAGGGAGCTCCAAAATAGGGGAAGTGCCATCCGTTTGGTTGGGAAATTCAGCAGCTTAAGGGAGGTGAGGAAATGTTTGTGTAAGTACCTTTCTACTACAGATTGCACACCAAAAGGAGCAGCAATGTTCCCCTCTCCCACCCCTGACTTTGTAAACTTCACCTTGATCTGATGCATCCCACATATGATCAGTCCCTGTCTCGCCCATGATACTATGTACATCCATAAAGGCTTAGCCTATACACCTCTGACCCACTATTTTGGCCTCAATCTGTCTCTAGCCACTGCTCCTAAACTCCAAACCTAGGGATCCACAAGAAAAAAGGAGCAAACATAATAGTGACGAAGGATGCTGTAGGTTGCAGAGAGACATAGATAAGCTGCAGAGCTGGGCTGAGAGGTGGCAAATGGAGTTTAATGCAGACAAGTGTGAGGTGATGCACTTTGGTAGGAGTAACCGGAAGGCAAAGTACTGGGCTAATGGTAAGATTCTTAGCAGTGTAGATGAGCAGAGAGATCTCGGTGTCCATGTACACAGATCCTTGAAAGTTGCCACCCAGGTTGACAGGGCTGCTAAGAAGGCATACAGTGTTTTAGCTTTTATTAATAGAGTGGTCGAGTTCCGGAACCAAGAGGTTATGGTGAAGCTGTACAAAACTCTGGTGCGGCCGCACTTGGGAGTATTGTGTACAGTTCTGGTCACCGCGTTATAAGAAGGATGTGGAAGCTTTGGAAAGGGTGCAGAGGAGATTTACTAGGATGTTGCCTGGTATGGAGGGAAGGCCTTACGAAGAAAGGCTGAGGGACTTGAGGCTGTTTTCATGAGAGAGAAGAAGGTTGAGAGGTGACTTAATTGAAACATATAAAATAATCAGAGGGTTAGATAGGGTGGATAGGGAGAGCCTTTTTCCTAGGATGGTGACGGCGAGCACGAGGGGGCATAGCTTTAAATTGAGGGGTGAAAGATATAGGACAGATGTCAGAGGTAGTTTCTTTACTCAGAGTAGTAAGGGAATGGAACGCTTTGCCTGCAACGGTAGTAGATTCGCCAACTTTAGGTTCATTTAAGTCGTCATTGGACAAGCATATGGACGTACATGGAATAGTGTAGGTTAGATGGGCTTGAGATCAGTATGACAGGTCAGCACAACATCGAGGGCCGAAGGGCCTGTACTGTGCTGTAACGTTCCATGTTCTATGTTTTTGAAACCTATACATTCCTGGAGTACAGAGTCTGCTGCAGTGCTCCCCACAGTCTAAAGTCTATCGGCCAGGCTGATTTTTGGATGGGAATCCTGTTGGTGAGATAGAAAGCAAGTATACTGTGGAGGAACTCCACAGCAGCAGTGGTAGCCCATCAGTGCAGTATGTCTTATTCCAATCTTGGCACTTTCAGAATATATAACAACATCTTCAAAGATACTGTGAGGTGTACTTGTAATACTTGGACTAAAACAATTCAGAAAAGTCAATGTCAATTAGGAAGAGACAATAAATGCTGGCTTAGTCAACTACACCCACATTTACGAATAAAAAATAAGCTTTCCTTGGGGAAAAAAAAACTTATCCATACAATAGAATTAATGAAGGAGTAAAATGGGAACATCTTTTGCACCATCATCTGTAAAGTTGTAAGGCTTGAGGGATGATTCATCAGTGCGTTGGAAGTAACGTAGACAACTTTCTTCTTGTGTAAGGCAGCTTATGTGTACCTCTGCGAAGTCTCAGTTACAAGTTTAAGTTTGTGGCAGTGAGGCAGTGAACCTTCTAATATCAAGGACCATCAAATATTCAGAATTTCAAAGGAACATTTGTGGTGAAGGCAGTCATTCATATAATCTGCCTGTAGTGCTCTATCTTTGTTGGTTGCCTGGAAATCCATGGATGAGCTACATTTGGGTGTCCTTGAATGCAAGGAAAGCAATAAATCAAAGAGTCTTGAAATGGGAAATGCCATTTTTTCATTTAACATAATAATTACAGTATGGTTTGCCACTTTCTTGCTAATACTATACCAGTAGCTTTTGTTTTTCCTACATACCTTATCCAGAGCTTGTATTTCCTGTAAATTATACACTTGTGCTTCTGCTGGCTCTCCGTTTGCCAAGGTTTTGTTTTGGGAAACGGAGGGTGATACCTTTGCAAAATGTAAGAGATGGCCATTGAAATCATTAAGAAAGTAATAACATCTGAACACACCAAACTCGAGTAACTGTGTAAGCCACATCCTGAAAGTTACTAAAGATACATCAGATGAAAAATGTACATGGACAGGGCTTATATGATTGATGGTAGGGTACTGGGTAGTGTCATCGGACAGAGATAATCCTAGGAGTTCAGGTACATAATTCTTTGAAATTTGCATCACAGGTAGACAGGTGATTAAGAAGGCATTTAGCATGCTTGCCTTCATTGCTCAGATCTTTGAGGAGAGGAGTTGGGACATCATGTTGAGGCTGTACAGGACATTGGTGAGGCCTCTTTTGGATTACTGTGCGCAGTTCTAGTCGTCCTATTACAGGAAGGGTATTATTAAACTGGAGAGGGTTCAGGTATTGCTGGAAATGGAGGGTTTGAGATATAAAAATATACTGGAAGGGTTGGGACTTTTTTCACTAGAGTATAGGAGGTTGAGGGGTGACCTTAGAGAGGTTTATAAAATCACAAGGGGCATCAAGGGGCATTGGTAAGGTGAAAGACAAGGGTCTTTTCCCTAGGATGAGGGGGCTCAAAATGAGGGGACATATTTTTGAGTTGAGAGGAGCAAGATTTAAAAAGGACATGA
The DNA here is from genome assembly GCF_030684315.1 of Stegostoma tigrinum. Taxonomy (NCBI): domain Eukaryota; kingdom Metazoa; phylum Chordata; class Chondrichthyes; order Orectolobiformes; family Stegostomatidae; genus Stegostoma; species Stegostoma tigrinum. Next base: position 65,518,504 of record NC_081354.1, read on the forward strand.
GGGGCAACTTTTTTTTTTACGGAGAATGGTTTCTGTGTGGAATGAGCTGGCAAAGAAAGTGGTGGATGCAGGTACAGTTGCAACTCTTAAAAAACATTTGGGTACGAATAGAAAAGGTTTGGAGGGATATAAACCAGGTGCAGGCAGATGGGACTAATTCAGTTTGGGAATATGGTTGTCATGGACTGGTTGGACCGAAGGGTCTGTTTCCATGACTCGATGACTTCATGTTGGTGCTGCATCCATGTTAAGGTACCTGAACTACATGTACACCCACATTCTACACTGAGTGCACACCTTCCACCACATTGGTATAGCCAGCAGAGGCTTTGGAGAGATTTACCAGGATGCCGCCTGGATTAGAGGGTAGAACTATAAAGACAGGCTAGAAAAACTCAGGTTGTTTTCTCTGGAGTGGTGAGAGCTGAGAGGAAACTTGATAGAAGTCTATAACATTATGAGATGCATAGATAGGGTTGACTGTCAGCAACTTTCTCCCAGAATTGCAATGTCTAATATGAGAGGACATGTATTTAAGGTGAGAGGGGGCAAGTTCAAAGGAGATGTGAGGGGCAAGATTTTTACAGAGTAGGAGGAGTGTGGGACGCGCTACCAGGGGTAGTGGTGGAGGCAGATACGATAGGGGCATTTAAGAGAATTTTAGATAAGAACATGAATATGCAGGAAATGGAGGGATATAGACTAAGGGCAGACAGAAGAGATTAGTTTAATTTGGCCTGATGTTCAACACAACACCATGGGTCAAAGGGACCATTCTTGCGCTGCACAGTTCTATGTTACATGAAATGATTTGTATTTAAAGAGAAACATTTACTTTCTTGCAATTATAAGTGAATGAATTTCAAGGTACATTCTTCCTGTTGTTAACCATCACATTCCCCTCCCCCCTCACTGCATCAAGGTAGAATGTTTTAATTGTTTCAAAGCACTCTGCAACTCTTCATGGAAAACAATTTCTGAAGAACAGGCTCTATGCTTTATCTGACGTTTTGGGCCTAGACCATTCATGAAACGTCAGCTTTTGTGCTCCTGAGATGCTGCTTGGCCTGCTCTCTGTTCATCCAGCTCCACACTTTGTTATCTTGGATTCTCCAGCATCTGCAGTTCCCATTATCATATCTATGCTTTATCTCTCATTTAGTTGCCCATGTTAAAAGTTTAATTGTGTTTCAATTCTCTATTTCACTCATTTCTTAATGTATCATTTTTATTTGATATGATGCCACATGGTAGGTTGTTCAGCAAATTGGAAATGCTAGGGATTGATGGGTCCTTGGCAGCAAGCATTAGAATTTGGCTAAAGAATAAAATAAAAGAGGGTGGTATACATGGACATTTCTCAGATTGGAGCTGAATTGAAAGTGGTGTTCCCAGGGATTTCTACTCTTTGATTATAGAGATAATTTGGAGATGGGTGATGTGGATAAATTCTCTAAATTTGTAGATGATATTAAGCTTGGGAGAACAGTGACTTGTGAGGATGACACTGAGGGACTTCAGAGGGACACTGACAATTGGCCAAACAGGCAGAGAACTGGCAGATGAATTTCAAAGCAGAGAAACATAGGATAATGCATTTTGGTAGAAGAAACACAGAGACAATGCAGACTCAATTTTCAGGGGAGTATAGGAGTAGAGGATTCATAGAACATAGAACATAGAACATTACAGCACAGTACAGGCCCTTCGGCCCTCGATGTTGTGCCGACCTGTCATACCGATCTCAAGCCCATCTAACCTACACTATTCCATGTACGTCCATATGCTTATCCAATGACGACTTAAATGTACCTAAAGTTGGCGAATCTACTACCGTTGCAGGCAAAGCGTTCCATTCCCTTACTACTCTGAGTAAAGAAACTACCTCTGACATCTGTCCTATATCTTTCACCCCTCAATTTAAAGCTATGCACCCTTGTTCTCGCCGTCACCATCCTAGGAAAAAGGCTCTCCCTATCCACCCTATCTAACCCTCTGATTATTTTATATGTTTCAATTAAGTCACCTCTCAACCTTCTTCTCTCTAACGAAAACAGCCTCAAGTCCCTCAGCCTTTCCTCGTAACACCTTCCCTCCATACCAGGCAACATCCTAGTAAATCTCCTCTGCACCCTTTCCAAAGCTTCCATATCCTTCTTATAATGCAGTGACCAGAACTGTACACAATACTCCAAGTGCGGCCGCACCAGAGTTTTGTACAGCTTCACCATAACCTCTTGGTTCCGGAACTCGATCGCTCTATTAATAAAAGCTAAAACACTGTATGCCTTCTTAGCAGCCCTGTCAACCTGGGTGGCAACTTTCAAGGATCTGTGTACATGGACACCGAGATCTCTCTGCTCATCTACACTGCTAAGGATCTTACCATTAGCCCAGTACTTTGCCTTCCGGTTACTCCTACCAAAGTGCATCACCTCACACTTGTCTACATTAAACTCCATTTGCCACCTCTCAGCCCAGCTCTGCAGCTTATCTATGTCTCTCTGCAACCTACAGCATCCTTCGTCACTATCAACAACTCCACCGACCTTAGTGTCGTCTGCAAATTTACTAACCCATCCTTCTATGCTCTCATCCAGGTCATTTATAAAAATGACAAACAGCAGTGGACCCAACACTGACCCTTGCGGTACACCACTAGTAACTGGTCTCCAGGATGAACATTTCCCATCAACTACCACCCTCTGTCTTCTTTCAGCAAGCCAATTTCCAATCCAAACTGCTATATCTTCCACAATTCCATTCCTCTGCATTTCGTACAATAGCCTACTGTGGGGAACCTTATCGAATGCCTTGCTGAAATCCATATACACCACATCAACCAGTTTACTCTCATCTACCTGTTTGGTCACTTTCTCAAAGAACTCAATAAGGTTTCTGAGGCACGACCTTCCCTTCACAAAACCGCGCTGACTATCCCTAATCAATTTATTCTTTTCTAGATGATTATAAATCCTATCCCTTATAACCTTTTCCAACACCTTACCAACGACTGAGGTAAGGCTCACTGGTCTGTAATTACCAGGCTTGTCTCTACTCTCCTTCTTGAACAGGGGAACCACATTTGCTATCCTCCAGTCATCTGGCACTATTCCTGTAGACAATGACGAGTTAAAGATCAATGCCAAAGGCACGGCAATCTCCTCCCTGGCTTCCTATGCTCTATGTTCTATGAATCCTCTGCTCCTATACTCCCCTAGGATAAATCCCATCCGGCCCAGGGGACTTATCTATCTTCACCCTCTGCAGGATTTCTATTACCTCTTCCTTGTGAACTTCAATCCCACCTAGTCTAGTAGCCTGTATCTCAGTATTCTCCTCGACAACATTGTCATTTTCTACAGTAAATACTGTTGAAAAATATTCATTTAGCGCTTCCCCTATCTCCTCTGACTCCACACACAACTTACCACTACTAATCTTGATTGGCCCTAATCTTACTTTCGTCATTCTTTTATTCCTTAAATACCTATAGAAAGCCGTAGGGTTTACCCTGATCCTATCTGCCAACAACTTCTCATGTCTCCTCCTGGCTCTTCTGAGCTGCATATTTCTCTTGAGGTGACCAGGCAAGTTGAAATGGTTGTTAAGAAGGCCTTGGGTTTATAAGAAGGTGTCACAATTTCAAAGTTGTCAGCAAGAGAACTAGGAGTGAAATAAAGGAAAACATCTTTACTCAGAGTTGTTAGGATTTGGAATGCACTGCCTGGGAGAGTTTTGGAGGTGGATTCCATAGTAGGTTTCAAAACAGAGCTGGATATATATTTGAAAGTGATTAATTCAGAGAGCCACGGAAAAGGGCAGGAGCCTGTACAGATATGATGTGCTGAATGGCCTCCTTCTCTACTATAAAGTTCTATGACTTCAAGATCCTATAGCTATGTATCATTATTCTTTTCTTTCCCATTATCTCATTTCTTGTGAATCTGTACTTTCCTTACAATTTTCTCATCCCCACGCCACCCCCCCCCCCTCCCCCTGCCACCCAAACCCTGGCCTTTTATTTCTTATTTCTATTTTGTTGTTGTTTGGTTAATTTGGACGAAAAAGAAATCTAAGTATGTGCTCATTCAGGGAGGTGAACAGTAGCAATTTTGGAAAAGATTTGGGCTTGCAGCACTTTAAGTCTTTCAGAAGCAACTGTAACAAATTTTTGCATGTATTTGAATCACTTGATTAAAATACATTTGCTGACCATATTAATTATATGGATGAATGAATCCCTATTCCACCATTAGCTTCATCTTTTTCCAGCTCATCGAACATAGAACATTACAGTGCAGTACAGGCCCTTCGGCCCTCGATGTTGCGCCGACCTGTGAAACCAATCTGAAGCATTCATGACAGCTAAGCTGTTCTCTGCCATGACCCTGCAGATAACACAGAAGTTGGAAGTGTAGCAGACAGTGAAGAAGGTTACCACTGAGTGCAATGGGATCTTGATCAGATGGGCCGAGGAGTGGCAGATGGAGTTTAATTTAGATAAATGTGAGGGGCTGCATTTTGGTAGGTCAAATCAAGGCAGTACTTATACACTTAATGATAAGGTCCTGGGGAGTGTCGCCGAACAAAGAGACCTTGGAATGGAGTCATAAGTAGACAGTATGGTGAAGGTGGTGTTTGGTATGCTTGACTTTATTGGGCAGGGCATTGACAATAGGAGTTGGGAGGGTCATGTTGCGGTTGTACAGGACATTAGTTATGCCACTTTTGCAATATTACATTTAATTCTGGTCTCCCTGCTACAGGAAGGATGTTGTTTAACTCAAAAGGGTTCAGAAACAATTGGTTGGAATGTTCAAGCTATGGGGAGAGGCTGAATAGGCTGGGGCTATTTTCCCCGGAGCATCGGAGGCTGAAGAGTCATCATCTAGAAGTTTACAAAATCATGAGGACATGGACAGGGTGAATAGTCAAGTCTTTTTCCAAAGAGTAGGGGAGTCCAAAACTAAATGGCATAGATTTAAATTGAGAGGAGAAAGATTTAAAAGGAACCTAAGGGGCAACATTTTCATGCAGGGGTGATGCATGTATGGAAATGAGCTACCAGAGGAAGTGGTGGAGGCTGGTACAGTTACAACATTTAAAAGGCATCTGGATGGGTAAATGAATAGGAAGGGTTTAGTGGGATGTGGCCAAATAGGACTAGATTAATTTAGGATATCTGGTTGGCATAGACAAGTTGAACTGTTTCCGTGTTATGCATCTGTATGACTCTAGAACCAGTTGTTATGAACGATTTGAGGAAATCTATAACCTGTATTGGAAAGGGCTCTTGTGGTGCAGTGCTTACATCCTTACAGGAGGTCTAGATTTAAGTTCCATTTGCTCGAGTGATGTGTACTTACACCTCTGAACAAGGTAAGTAGAACATAGCTATCTCATGTACTGTAGAGAGTTTCGTTAGTTTCATTTCACATCTTCATGCAATGTTCCAATTGAATTTGAATGTACAAGGGAGTCAAGAGGGAATATGGATTTAAAGTGTCATTTAGATTAATCATGATCATTTTGATTGGCAGTGCAGGTTTAAAGGGGATTAATGTGCTAGTCCTGCTCTGTTTATGTTCTTCTGGATCTCGCTATACAAGAATGTGCAGGTGCAAGCCTACACCAAACTACTCCATTGTACAATGAAGCATAACGTACTACTACTTGTACATGGTTTAGCTCTCCTACTTCCTAGTAGGATAGATAAGATTAGACAGCAAGATTCACAGCCACAACCTTTTGCCAGTCCAAAACTGGGCACAGTCAGACCAGGATAGGAGATGGGATAGAGAAAAGGTTTGTGCATGGTAAATATTCAAGTATCAACTTGAATTCTACTAGCATCTTTACCACAGTGCCTGTCTCATGAGGGTTTGTGGAGGCAAAGTCAATGTTGGCAGAAATAAATGAAGAGCCACAGCAGTGTTTTTAGCAACAGCTGAAATGTATGGGGTGAAATTCCACTAGGGTTTTCCCCTAATAACCAGCAGAGGGGAAGATCCAGGGAATGCCTGCAGTAATAGGTTTAGTATTGCTGATAATCATTTTTAGAAATATCTAATTCACTCAAAACTTGGTGTTTAATAGCAAACAGGTGGTTGCCAAACCGAGGTTGTTTCATGGTAGGTGCCCCATTGCATATACATGGGTGATGTGGCTGTCGGGATCTATGTCAGTAAAAACAAACTGTATAACAATTCCCAGGAGACTGCAAGGATGAAACCAGAATCCATTTCAGAAGGCATTTGTGTGACTGTTAGAAAAGCAGAGCAGCAAAAATGTGCATTAATAACATGCCACAGAGGACAGAAGTTGAATTTATTTTCTCTAATCACTGATGCACTAAATATTAAATCGTTTTCTTCCTCCTCTACCCATTAAAACACTGCAGAACTTTGATCAGTTCTTTCATACATTGCATTAAAACTCTTGTGAACACTACGGTCTTGAACACTTTCTGAATGTTGGGTTCCTAAAACAGAACACAGCAGCCTATGTTTTGTAACTCAGTTGGTTTCCGCAAATTACCTTGTCATGTGGTTCCTCTGGGTCAGATGCTATGTTTGCATTTCCTTCCACTTTGTTTATTTCATTGTAAAGTTGCTTGTCGAACTGGTGAATGGCTTCTAATGGATGACAACATAAATAAAAGCATTTTTCGAGATGGCACTGGAGTGTGGCGACATTTTGCGAGCTGTCAATGACACATTTTATTCTTTCACACCTTATAATCGTCTTGCTCTTCAATGCCTCAATTTTAAGTCTATCAGAATTACTAACTACACATTCTTAAAACTCATTTCAGGTTTAAAAGTTCTACGACGGACAAGGCTCGACTACTGATGATGGAACTGCAAACCCAAGTGAATTAAGGGCTTACCAGCTTCCCGCAAGACCGACATCCTCGTGGAAAGATGGAAACTTGGAACCAAGGACCAGTCCGTTCAGGAACTAGATCTGACCCCACAGTGACCTGACATCAAGGAGACCCGACTGGATTGACTGCAAGTACCCCCCTGGAGTGCTTGTGAATGAGACTAGTGCCCAAGACCATGTTGGACACACATGCCCAGAGGCCTTCTGGCCTTTCGCAGGCCTGACCTACTGACTTTGTGGGAACCCTGAACCGAGGACAGCAATGGGAACAAGACCTGACTCCATGGTGACCTGACATTGAGGAAACCTGACCAACTGGCCACAACCGATAAACGTGGGAGAAATGCTGGACTTCAGGGTTTCAATTCCGCACCGCACGCCAACGCACACACCCCCCCACCCCGTCCCAGCATACTACTGGCAAACGTCCAAGCCACTGAGAACAAAATGGATGCACTTAAAGCTCGGCTCACCTTCCAAAGGGAAATGAGAGACTGTTATGTGCTCTGCTTTTCAGAGACATGGCTCACTCCTACACCTGACTGCCCCTTACAACCAGAGGCTTTCTCTGTTCACTGAATGGATGGATCGGCATCCTCTGGCGAGGCAAGGGCCAGGGGGTCTGTCTCCTAATGAACACCTCCTGATGCTTAGACGTGGTGACCCTTGTGAGTTACTGCTTCCTGGTCCTAGAATATTTCACAGTGAAGTGTCGTCTCTCCTACCTGCCACCCGAGTTCACCTCCGCTATCCTGAAAGCGGTCTACATTCTATCACGTGCGGAAGCGAAGAGTGCACTTGACAAAGTATACAACGGTACAAACAGTCTTGAGACGGAATACCCCGAGACCTTGTTCCTCGCAGCTGGTGACTTCAACCAGGCCAACCTCCTGCCCTACGGGTCTGACCATTGCTACACAACCACAGATGCCATTCCCTGTCAGCATTTTGGAAAATTAGACTGAGCGCTGTGCTCCTTCTCCCAGCTTAAAGATGGAAATTGAAGCAAGAGGGCCCAATACAGAAAGTAGTGCAGTGTTGGTCTGAAGCAATGGAAGGGCTTGTATGGGACTGTTTAGAGCCGGTGGACTGGTCCATATTCAAGAAATCAGTGGCCAACCTAAACAAGTACGCCACTACTGTTAAAGGCTTCATTTGTAAGTGTGTAGAAGACAATGTGCCGAAAAAAGTTAATCTGAATGTTCCCAACCAGAAACCTCAGATGAACCGGGAAATTCACTCTCCACTGAAGTGCAGGTCTGAGGTCTACAAATCTGGCAATCCTGATCTATACTGGAAACAGAGGTATGACCTTTGTAAGTCCATCAAAGACACCAAGAGAAAATATCAAACTAAGCTTGACAACCAGACTAATCATAGAACATAGAACATAGAACAATACAGCGCAGAACAGGCCTTTCGGCCCTCAGTGTTGTGCCGACCTGTGACCTAATCTAAGCCCATCCCCCTACACTGTCCCATCATCATCCATATGCTTATCCAAGGAATGTTTAAATGCCCCTAATGTGACTGAGTTAACTACATTGGCAGGCAGGGTGTTCCACGCCCTTACCACTCTCTGAGTAAAGAACCTGCCTCTGACATCTGTTTTAAATCTATCACCCCTCAATTTGTAGCCATGCTCCGTCGTACAAGCTGACGTCATCACCCTCGGAGAAAGACTCTAACTGTCCACCCTATCTAATCCACTGATCATCTTGTATGTCTCTATTAAATCCCCTCTTAGCCTTCTTCTCTCCAATCAGAACAGACCCAAGTCCCTCAGCCTTTCTTCATAGGGTCTGCGCTCCAGACCAGGCAACATCCTGGTAAATCTCCTCTGCACCTTTTCCAATGCTTCCACATCATTCCTGTAATGGGGCGACCAGAACTGTACGCAATATTCCAAATGAGGGCGCACTAGCATTTTGTACAGTTGCAGCATGACATCACGGCTCCGGAACTCAATCCCTCTACCAATAAAACCTAACACACCGTAAACCTTCTTAACAGCACTATCAACCTGGGTGGCAATGTAATGTACACCCATTATTTGTGGATAACCAATGATGCCTACATCAGGCTCAAACTCATGGACTACAATTCTGCCTCAACACCATAATTCCAAACAAACTCATCTCTAAACTCTGTGACCATCTGTAACTGGATCCTCAACTTCCTGACCCATAGATCGCAATCAATAAGAACAGATGACAACACCTCCTCCACCATTATCCTCCACACTGGTGTCCCACAAGGCTACATACTCAGCCCCGTACTATACTCCTTATACACTCACAATTGTGTAGTCAAATTTGGCCCTAACTCCACTTACAAGTTTGTTAATGACACCACTATTGTAGGTTGGATCTTGAACTACGGAATACAGGAAAGTGATTGAGTGCTCAGCAGCATGCTGTAAATACATCAATCTCTCCATCAATGTCAGCAAAATGGTGGAGCTCGTCACTGACTTCAGGAAGCGGAGTGGAGGGCACACTCCTGTCTGCATCAATGGTGCTGAGGTGGAGATGGTAGAGAATGTCAAGTTCCCTAGCAGTGATGACACCGACAATTTGTCCTGGTTCACCCATGTCGACACGATAGTCAAGAAAGTACAACAACATCTCTCCTTCATCAGGAGGCAAAGGAAATTCAACATGTCCACAAGGACTCTTACCAATTTTTATAAATGCACCATAGAAAACATCTTATCTGGGTGCATTCCAGCGTTGTATGGCAACTGCTCTTCCCAAAACTGCAAGCAATATAGGGATTCGTGAACACAGCCCAGTCCACGATGCAAACCAACCTTCTATCCACAGACTCCGACTATACTTCCTGCTGCCTCAGGAAAGCAACCAATACAATCAAAGACCCTTCCCAACCAGTTATACTCTCTTCCAGATAAAAAAAGTGCAGAGTCACCCTTTTCTGTTGGGCAGATGATATGAAAGTTTGAATACACATACAAATAGTTTCAAGAACAGCTTCTTCCCCATTGTTATCAGGCTTTTGAACAGATCTCCCAAATGTTAATTCTGATGTCTCTCTCTCTGCAACTTCTCTGTGACTGTAACACTGTATTCTGCACTCTGTTCCGTTACCCTGATACACTTTGTAAGGTATGATTTGCCTGTAAAATATTCAAAATAACACTTTTCACTGCATCCGGGTACATGTGACAACAATCTATCAATTAATGAAAAGCCAAATCATGTAGTTTGAAAGGAAGGTGACATGTTGTGGAGAAAATAATGCACAACAGTACACAATGCAGTACTTGCAACATATTAAAATTCATCTATTATATTTTTGAATTCCCATAGAAATACAAGGAGCTATCTTTTCCTTTGCAGACACGATCATGACAACTAGTAGACAGTTTTCTGAAAGTTGAAGATAGGTTGTTGAATAAACAAAAATGTACACTGGAGCATAAAGAGGCCACTCAGCCCCTCAGGCTTGTCCATGTAAGACCGTGACAGATTGGATTGTGATCTCAACTCCACTTCCCTGTCTACCTGCAGTAACATTTAACTTCCATTAACTCCAAAATAACAAACTCCCGAGAGCAAAGAATTCTCCTCGTCTCTGATTTAAAGAAGATATCTCATATTATTAAACTACATACTCTAGTTCTGGTCTCTTCCATAAGGGGAAACATTCTCTCAGCATTCATACTGTCAAGAGCTATTGTACGTCTCAATAATAATTCACATTTTTCTGAATGACAATGGTTACATGCCCAACCTGTCTAAACTTTTCTTATAAGATAACCCCTTAATAACAGAAATCATTGCTAGAAACCATCTCTGAACTGTTTCTAATAATTATATCATTCCTTAAGTAAGGAGGCTACAATTCTTGCAGCATGCCAGATGTAGTCTCAGCATGACTGTGCAGTAGTAATAAACCTTCCTTATTTTTATACTCCATCCCCTTTGCACTTACCAACATCTCAATTGCAATCCTAATTGCCTACCACACTTGAATAATAGCTTTTTCTAAGTCATTTACTAGGATACACGGATCCCCCTGTATCTCAGAGTTTTTCAATTTCCATTTAAGTGCTGTATTGCTTCACTCTTCTTCATGTTATCTCACAGTACAATCCATCTACCAACATTTTGTCCACTCACTTAACTTTTCTTTTGCAGACCCTTTATGTTCTCTTCACTCTCCAACCTACCTTTATGTCATGAGCAAATTTAGCAATCATACTTTTAGATCCTTTATACAAGTGATTGGTATGTTTTGTAAACAATTGAGGCCTGCCAATCAGAAAATGATCCATTTATTTCTACTCTGCTTCCTGTCAGTTGATCAGTTCTTGATTCATGCTTACATGTTGCCCCTTTATTATATGGGCATTTATTTTGTGGGCATCCTTTGACGTGCCATCTTATTAAATACTTTTGGAAACCTATGTACATTATATTTAAGATTCCCAATCATGTATATTGTTTATTCTCAAAGCATGCTTACTAATCAAACATTACTTTCCTTTCACAAGACCATGTAGCATTAAAATTTTGTAAGCGCTATACTACAACTTTAAAAGTTTCCAGCATTTTCCCTTTGACATGTTAATTGGATTGTGGTGTCCTGCTTTCTGTCCCTTTTCCTATTTTTTTTCCAAGCTAATAGGATCATTCAGCAAGGTCAACATCACTCGTGGCATGAAGGACTGTATGAGCAAGAGGTGCAATGTTTTGAGACTGTGTAAACAGAGATGGCATTGGTACTTGCTAATGCTTTTGGAAGCAGGTTGGTGGGGACTGCAGCTAAGCAAATGGAAGCTTTGGTGGTTGAGGGGGAGGTACTGCTGAGACTGTGGAAGTTGGAGGTGCCATCAGGAAGATGTGCATTCTGTGCATGCACAAACATCACAGGTTGAGAATGTAAGACAAATTGAATCCCAGCTGCAAACCACCCAGGACAACTACCTCAATTGCAGGATGGCCTCATAAAATCTGGAGCTTTATAGCTTAGTAAGTAGGGCACAATTAAAATCTTTTGAATTTACCTTGCAAAAGATGCCTTCATCTAGATTATTGCCCATGATAACTTTGAGATGCAGTTAAAACATAATTCCTTTAAAAGCTGGCCTGACTCCATGATGATTGTGGATAACTAGGGCATTAATGGAGCCCAATAGATCAGGCCTGCAAGATATTAACTCATGACCCAAACCAACCTGCGTTCTTAAACAGGACTAGAGAAAATTGGATTCATAGAAACTGGGTCAGGAATGTACTATACTGATAGAAAGTTCCGATTTGCACTGCTACTAAATAAGACTGTAGGGAGAAAGCACAAAACTTAACATGCATGCTATCCATTATTTAATTCTTGAGTTAACTGCGTAGTAGTAATAATGTGGAAGTTGTTTGTATCATACAATGACTTTATAGTCATGGAGTCATACAACATTGAAACAGATTCTTTGGTCCAACTTGTCTGTGCCGACCAGACATTCCAATCTGACCTAGTCTCATTTGTCAGCATTTGGCCCATACCCCTTTAAACCCTTCCTATTCATATATCCATCCAGCTATCTTTCAAATGTTGAAACTGTAACAATCTCCACTATTTCCTCTCGTAACTCATTCCATACATGCATCACCATCTCCATGAGAAAATTATGCCTCAGGTCATTTTAAAATTTTTCCCCCTGTCACCTTAAATCTACATCCTCTAGATTTGGATTCCCACACCCTAGGAAAAAGACTGTGGCTATTCACCCTATCCATGCTATCTACAATATCATTACAATGTGACAATGGTCAGTCCACACAGCTTCTTGAAGTGCTTACCTATTCAACTGTGGAAGCATTAAATGTGAGGAAACAAATACGGAAGAAAGATAAAACATGGACAGAAAGCTGAATTACTATAATGAGAAAAAAACTATCTATATACCTTCAAAGAATCCAGCTTATGTTTAAGCTGCAGTTGCATGTAAATGGGAGCATTGTTACCATGGCTCCATTAAGTCTTGCAAACCTAATTTAGTAACAGTGCAGTACTGTTGTATGCTTTTGAAGCAGGTAGGTATTTCCAACTGAATAAGGTTTTACAGAATCAATCTTCACTTTGTCATCTTGTAATTTAACCTTCAATTTCACATAGTATTTTCTGAATAAGTTGTCTCATGAAAGACTCTTTGCCTTGCCTATAAAGTTAATAAAGCTCCATTGATTAATCCAATAAAAAGGAACAAGAGGACTCTTTTACTGAATATAGCTCTCAGACATCTCCCTGCTCACACCTGGCAGACCCTGTGTTCTGTGGGGACATGGAATGCTGATTCCTTATGTCCTCCCTTAACGAGCAAATGTTAAAAATTATGACATTAATAAGCCAGACTCTCATAAGAATGTAGGAATGACTAAAAATGTCAAGCCATCATGACTGTCTTTCAGTATAGGTCCATTATTAAAATTAAACAGATTTTCTTCATTTGTCTGTTTTTTAAAAATCAAAACCTTGACTCAATCTGTTTCTTCTTATCACAAAACAGAAGCAGGTAGTGTGACCATTTTGCTTTCCTCATCCTGAGCAACAAAGGTCATTTCTTAATTCCTTCAAATACATTATTAACATGGGCACTGAAAGTTACAGTTAATTATGTACTTGGATTATCAGATAGATTTTCATGTGGCAGTTAGTAACACATATATATTTGACTACGTGGCAAGCCTCATACCAGACAAGTATCTAACTTCTAGCCAAAAAAAATGATGTATAAAGTGAAGATTTGTAAAGAGTGGAAGTTGAGTACTTTCTCATTGTATTTGTAACTTTGTACCAGTTCCACATCGTTTAATAATTTAGGAGTAATATATCTATTATCTAATGTGCAATACAACTAAGTGGCTAAAGTGAGAAACAATAAAATAGAAAATAAGGTATGACACTGTAAAGTAGATTGTCTTAGAAATAGGAAACAGGGTATCATAATTTCTTTGCAAGTTAAAATTTACAAGTGAGATGCTATAAGAATCCATCTGGAGGCCCTACTCAATTCATACCACCATATCTTGTGTGAAGTCCATGATGGGTCAGAGAATGAGTTGTTGTATAAAAATTGGGATATTATGTGATTCAAGAAGCCCTTCTTCCATTATGACATTACCATATGTGCTGCCTTGGTTCCAAGAACAAAGATAGAGTGTGTTTTATAATTTCTTTATTGGATATAGGTGTTACTGCCTCGGCAAAAAAAATCACTAAACATCTCTAATTGCTCTGAGAAGCTGACGGTAAGCTGACTTCTTAAGTCGCTGCAATCTGAAGGGCATAGTTCTGTTACAGTGCGCCAGGATTTTGAGCCACTGGGAGTGAAGGATTGGATCTATATTTCTAATTTAGGACAGTGAGCAGCTTGGAGGGGAATGTGGTGATTGTGGTATTCCAATGTATCTGCTGTCCTTCGAGGTGGTAGAGTTTGGAAGTTGAGTGTTTTGAAGTTGCTGTTGAGGATCTTTGATAAGTTACTGCACTGCATCTTATAGATAGTACATACTACATCTACTGTGTCGGGTGTGAAGCGGGGCGAATGTGAATGGGAGAGGCAAGCAAGCTGCTCTGACCTAAATGGTGCCATGCTTCCTAGAGCTCCTGCTGCTGCAGTCATTCAGGCAAGTGAAGAGTATACCATTACAGTCCTGACCTGCTTTGTGGATATAGGAGGTGAGTTACTTGCTGCTGGATTTTTAGTCTTTGATCTGCTTTTATTTCCACAGCATTTTTATGGCTAACCCTGTTCAGCTTCTGGTCAGCAGTGACTCCAGGGCAATGAGAGAAAGAGGTTGTTATTGTTGGTCATAAAATGTGAGGCTGGATGAACACAGCAGGCCCAGCAGCATCTCAGGAGCACAAAAGCTGACGTTTTGGGCCTAGACCCTTCATCAGAGAGGGGGATGGGGAGAGGGAACTGGAATAAATAGGGAGAGAGGGGGAGGCGGACCGAAGATGGAGAGTAAAGAAGATAGGTGGAGAGAGTATAGGTGGGGAGGTAGGGAGGGGATAGGTCAGTCCAGGGAAGGCGGACAGGTCAAGGAGGTGGGATGAGGTTAGTAGGTAGATGGGGGTGCGGCTTGGGGTGGGAGGAAGGGATGGGTGAGAAGAAGAACAGGTTAGGGAGGCAGAGACAGGCTGGACTGGTTTTGGGATGCAGTGGGTGGAGGGGAAGAGCCGGGCTGGTTGTGTGGTGCAGTGGGGGGGAGGGGACAAACTGGGCTGGTTTTGGAATGCGTTGGGGGAAGGGGAGATTTTGAAGCTGGTGAAGTCCACATTGACACCATTGGGCTGCAGGGTTCCCAAGCGGAATATGAGTTTCTGTTCCTGCAACCTTCGGGTGGCATCATTGTGGCACTGCAGGAGGCCCATGATGGACATATCATCTAAAGAATGGGAGGGGGAGTGGAAATGGTTCACGACTGGGAGGTGCAGTTGTTTATTGCGAACCGAGCGGAGGTGTTCTGCAAAGCGGTCCCCAAGCCTCCGCTTGGTTTCCCCAATGTAGAGGAAGCCACACTGGGTACAATGGATACAGTATACCACATTGGCAGATGTGCAGGTGAACCTCTGCTTAATATGGAAAGTCATCTTGGGGCCTGGGATAGGGGTGAGGGAGGAGGTGTGTGGGCAAGTGTAGCATTTCCTGCGTCTGCAGGGGAAGGTGCCGGGTGTGGTGGGGTTGGAGGACAGTGTGGAGCGAACAAGGGAGTCTCGGAGACAGTGGTCTCTCCGGAAAGCAGACAAGGGTGGGGATGGAAAAATGTCTTGGGTGGTGTGGTCGGATTGTAGATGGCGGAAGTGTCGGAGGATGATGCGTTGTATCCGGAGGTTGGTGGGGTGGTGTGACAGAACGAGGGGGATCTTCTTTGGGCGGTTGTGGCGGGGGCGGGGTGTGAGGGATGTGTTGGGGGAAATGTGGGAGACGCGGTCAAGGGCGTTCTCGACCACTGTGGGTGGATTCTCCAGCATCTGCAGTTCCCATTATCACTGTTATTGTTGGTCGTCACTTTAATACAAATGAGAAGGAGGAAACATAATTTTTTAAAAAAATTGTCTTCCAGAGGCCAGGCATGTGTAAAAATTGGGTTTGTTTTTATTGAAGGAATTGAAAATTTGTGATGATCTGATTGGAGTTTTCAATATTTTTAACCGAACTGGCAAAATTCTTAACAATAACAAGCTTTCAAATATAAATAAAACAAAAATAGCATGAATAGAAGTAAAGTTTTTTTTTAAATAAAAAAAAAATAAGAATTGCAAAATAAATTATTAAGGAGATCACTGAAGTGAAATATCGTTTGTAGCGGTGGACAGGCAGGTAGTACTGAGGAGGTGGGGAAGCTGCAGAAAGCTTTAGACAGTTTAGGAGAGTGGTCCAGGAAATGGCTGATGAAATTCAATGTGAGCAAAAGTGAGGTTTTGCACTTTGGTAAAAAGAATACATGCATGGACTATTTTCTAAATAGTGATAAAATTCGTAAAGCAGAAGTACAAATGGATCTGGGAGTGTTGGTCCAGGATTCTCTAAAAGTTAACTTGCAGATAGAGTCCGTGATTAAGAAAGCGAATGTAATGTTGTCGTTTATCTCAAGAGGATTGGAATATAAAAGCAGTGATGTGCTTCTGAGACTTTATAAAGCTCTAGTTAGGCCCCATCTGGAATACTGTGTCCAATTTTGGGCCCCACACCTCAGGAAGGACATACAAGCCCTGGAGCATGTCCAGCGGAGATTCACACGGATGATCCCTGGAATGGTAGGTTTAACGTATGATGAATGGCTAAGGATCCTGGGATTGTACGTATTAGAGTGTAGAAGGTTGAAGGGAGATCTAATAGAAACTTACAAGATAATGTATGGCTTAGAAGGGGTGGGCGCTGGGAAGTTGTTTCCGTTAGGCAGGGACACCAGGACGCGTGGGCACAGCCTTAAAATTAGAGGGGGTAGATTTAAAACGGAAATGAAACGACATTTCTTCAACCAGAGAGTGGTGGGCCTGCGGAATTCATTGCCACGGAGTGCAGTGTAGGCCGGGGCGTTAGATGCCTTCAAGGCAGAGATCGATAAATTCTTGATCTCACAAGGAATCAAGGGCTACGGGGAGATTGCAGGGAAGTGGAGTTGAAAAGCCCATCAGCCATGATTTAAATGGCAGAGTGGACCCGATGGGCCGAATGGCCTTATTTCCACTCCTTATGGTCTTATGGTCTTGGAGTGATTCAAAAGGCAATTGTATTGCTTTTATTGGAACGATGAGTGATTTGGACCCAGATATTCTGATGACCAGAATGCCATTGTAACAGCATAGACTAGACATCAGGACCATGTGCAATTCACGGTGTAACTGTTTTCAATAAAATTACCCAGGAAACTAATACTTCTAGTGAGTGACTCCCTTGCCGCAGAATATTCCACAAAAATACCTTTAAAGTCAGAAGCATTGGAGCATTCTGACTTAGTTATTCTTAACAGTTAGCCAGAAAAATGCAGAGGTTTAAAAACTAACCAACCGACTGGGTAGCTCATTAACTAAACCCTGACACTGAACTGACATAGAAACATAGGAATGTAGAAAATAGCAGTGGGAGGAGGCCAATCAATTTGATCATGGCTGAGCATGGTCACAACCATGGTCATATCTGATGACCCCAAACTACATTCTCCGATCCAAGAGCACACGCTAAACTGAACAGTTCCACCGCCTACACAACCCAATCTGAGAATTTTCCAGCCTAATTTAACATTCTCTGGACAGCTACCTACCTGGACATCCCATCTGCCCCCCCCCCCCCCCCCCCCCCAACCAAACTACACTAAATGAAGCTCTGTACTGAAGATACTTAAACCCCCAAACAGAATATTAGTAAGGTATAGATGTTGAAAATTGCCTTCTCAGGCAAATTTCAAACTTATTGCTTGTACTCTCCATTTGATATAAACATTGATGCAACATTTTAATTCTTACCTTGCGGTTTACTGACACCTCGTTCCAGTTTTAATATTTCTAGCTCCCATTGTTGCCTCAGTACGTACAGAAACAAAAATACTTGAGAAACAAGTAGGACAAAGATGAAGATTGTGTGACAGATCCACTGCGGTTGACACCATGCAGAACATCTGCCAGCTCTGCAAGTTGTGTATTTTTTCCTAGGATATAAATGAAAATTTTGATTACAATATGTTTGCATTGCATGCAGGATGAGTTTTATTGAGTAGCTTTGTTTGTCAAAATTCTTGAGGATTACTAGTAATGTTGGACTGTATTTTTACACTTGATAATTGCCTTAGATATTTTGGTACACACCAGCACCATACAAATGTTCAGAAATATTAACAATGTAAATATAAGAGCTAGGATATGATGTGAAGGAACTGTACGAGGTTCAGTTCATTCCTGACCAGGTACCCACCTTCTACTTTTCATGAACATGTGTTCATCTAAGCCTTTGAAGTCTCTATATCCAATCCTCACAAAGTCTCAGTCATTCATGACCTCTTTCTTGTTAATCTACATTGGTTTTCAGTCCATGAAAGGATTACTTTAAAAATTCTCATCCCTGTGTACAAGTCCTTCCATGACCCCATCCCTTCCAATTCTGTAGCCTCCACTTGCTCTACAGATTTCCAATAATTTAGTATTCCTGCAAATCAGGCCTCCTGCATATATTACATTTGCTCTGTTGCACTTTCAAATGCCTCAGCTCTAAGTTGTGGATTTCCTTCCTTAAACTTATTTGGTGTTTCCAAATTTCAGTTTAAGATACTTTTTAATTTCTACCACTTAGACCAAGCTGTTGTTAATACATTACCATATATATCACCTTCTTTGATTCAATATTTATATTTTGTTTGACAATACCCTTAGGAATGTGTTCTATTACATTGAAAACTTGGGATAAGTTAAGTTGTTATAATGAGGTAATTGGAATTGCACAATCTGGCTGGTTCACAGTGTCAATTATTCTTTTTCAAATATTAAGTTCTTAGTCTGCTTTTCCAATTTCAAACACAAAGATATGGGTTTTGAAGAACATGTAATTAAGTAACTTGTAGTCACTACACTGCTGAAATACATTTACAATTCCTTTGTGGATGAATCGTTGAGCTAATTAATACATTTTTATTAGAATTAATTACAGCACAGAAACAAGCTACTGGCTTATTACATCTGTAAAAATATTTTTTATTTTCAGTGAAGTGCCAAGTTTGATCTGATTTTCTAGTTCACTTCTCATAACATTTAATATTCTTCTTCATGAAGCAATTATCAGATTCTCTTAAACATTTACAGACTCTGCTTCAACCAATCTATTTTAGAGAATTCAAATTCTTAATCATTCTCTGCAAACATAACTGCTGAGAAGTCAGCATCGTGGGAACTGTCAATATTTTCTCATAAGGATCGGGATGGTCTAGGATTATCTTGCACAGTCTAGTTCTTGGCTGAATTCATTTGCCCTGCAGTGAACTACACCCTCTGTAATCATAATTTCACTTTGTTTGTTAAAGGCCATGATTAAGAACTCTGGAATTCTCATGAATACATCACTAACTGTATGCATTTAACCTTTGAATTGTTTTATTTAAGGTAGATTTTCTTTCTTTACCAGTTACCTGTTAGAGCTATTTAAAATATACCAGCTTATTTTTTAAAGCCACTGATGTGCCATTGCTAGCTTTTTTTATGCTGACGTATGAGTTCTGAATGTTTTTATATCCCTCCCTTTAATTCTTATGTACTGTTTGTAGCAGAAGTGCAGAACTCAGCAAAACTCTGCACTTGTTTAGACACAATAAAGGTTGGAATAAGAAGATACCTTTTGACCCATTGCAGGTAACATGACTCATTTTCTGGTCTATCATGATTAAGGTATACTTTAAAAATGAAATATTGCAACAACCTCCATGAATTCTCAAAGTCTCCTAATGTAACTTTGACCAGAGGTTGGCAGTTCACTCAAAGAAAGTGGCTGATCTGATACAAAGTAGGAGTTTGGAACATCACGTATTGAAATTTAAGATCAGAACCATTTTAATTCTAGGGGATAGTTTTCCAAGTATGTTATGGCAGTGTGGATGTTATTGTGCCCTAGGTTTACCATCCTAACAATGGATTTTAGTTTTCATTCATCACAATTGACTATATTAATATTTAAATATTGCTAAAAAGAGACATAGTGTTAAGGTTTTTCATCGTACACTCATCAGCTCGGAAACAAACAAAACAACATTAGAAAGGGGAAAAAAAATGCATTTCTACAGCAAGTGAAGAGGGTGATTGTTGGTAGAACTATGGTAAGCATGATGAACTGTTAACCAGTTAAACTCAAACCAGGCCATTCAACTCTGGTCAAGGCACTGCCAAATTAGTACAGTTTCTCATACTGTATGCATCGTTCTCTCTTTTCTAAAGCTGTTTTTCTTGTGTTTCATTCCTGATGAGTTCAGGACAAGACTTTCAATTACATGTCATTTTATAGCAATATTTAATTTCTGTATTACCAAGCATTTATTTATATTAATATTGCAGTATGTGGATTGACTTAATCTGATGTTATAGTTGATCTTGCTATGGAATACAAAGCAGATGAATTTCTCGATTCTTCAAATCTCCTTGGCAAAAAAGGAATTACTGGAACAGAGTTGAATGAAAGTGAGCAGCAATTAGATTTGCTGATGAACTGTCCAGAAATTGCTCATCTTATTTAGTGGAGTCAACCATGAGAGTGTCTGTTACAATTTTGTGATGGTGCCAATGCTATATAGAAGTACAGACTCTGCAGTTGTAAATAGTGTCTATTATAATCTATCTAACTGATCAATGGTAAGATTTGTCCAGTTATGTGTCTGCCCAGCTCAACGTCATCCAAAATGTACTGCAATCTACAGTTTCCAGAACCAGTGGGAAATATTTGGGAGTTGTTGTCTGCATAATTGTTGGTTCAAAGCATTAATTTCTTTTTTTGAAACAGTCTATAAACAAGAAAAGAAACAAAACTTCAGGCTTCTGGGAAAGTGTACTGTAACTTGGGATTTCTGGCTATGATTTCAGACTTCAGAGAAATCAACAGGAGATGTTAGGTCACAAGGGAATCAAAGACTGGTTGGGGAAAATCATGAAGCTAACAGATCAGTTTTGTTCAGGAGGAAGACAACACTGCAGGCGAGCTGAGATAATTGAAAAGACTGAAACCTGAATACTGTGGTAAAACAAGCAAAGGAGATTCTACAGAAGTGGCTCATTTTGCAAATAATCATGAATGTGGAGGTTTTGGTGTTGGTCTGGGGTGGACTAAGTCAGAAATCACACAACACTAGATCATGATCCAATAGGTTTATTTGAAACACAGCTTTCAGAACGCTGTTCCTTTGTCAGTGTTCTGAAAGCTTGTGATTTCAGATAAACTTGTTGGACTATAACCTGCTGTTGTGGGACTTGTGGCAAATAATCATATCCTTGTAGCTCGGGTGGAGTGAAGCAGTTCTTAGAGACAATCATGATTAAATCTGGGGTGAAGGAGAGGAGTTGAAACTATTTAAGGAAGCCTAAGTTGTAAAGGTCTTCAACACTGCACATGGGACTCTATCAGTAAGTCTGTGAGTTCTATCTTTGTTGCATCAGCAATTTAAAATGTAATTTATAGTTTCCGTACAATACAATTTGCCTGTTAATTCCCATTCAATTTATTGTGATCTTGGCTTGACTGTTAAAGCAAATGTTATTAAAAATGATATCTTGTCCCTTGTTTGTCTTGTCTGGTTCTTTTATGCTGTCAGCTATATGTGGAAAATTCAGAAAACAAGTGATCCAGGAATACACATTTTACCATCGATCTGGTCAAGTGGCAACAAATAGATTACTCATGTTGTAGCCAAAATTAAAAATTAATCTGTTGAGATTACCTAGATTGATAAGAAGCAAATCCATGGTAAGGTAGGAATGGTGGGGATGTTTTCCATCTCTCTTTCCTCACTGATGAACTGGTGACAGTACAATAGCAACATTTGCGAGCAAGAGCAAATACTGGCAACAAAAATAAGCAGTATAATTCATGAATTCATTATGGAAACTTCAACCAAAGTTGTAAAAATCAGCTGCTGAACAAATTGTTATAACAGATGTGAATTTGATGTCAAATGAAGTGATGATAGAAATTCAAGCAGAAGACTTTGATTCTTCATCTTCCAAAGCAGGGCTAATCAGTACTAGTGACAGAGACAATTGTAAGTAAAGAGCAATCCTCCAGTATCATGATCCAATAGGAGACAATGTCTGCTGCACCAGTCCCTCAATGATGGAGACAGAGTACATACCTCGACACAAAACTGTCAGAAGATTGAAAATAAAGATTTCCTTGCACAAATGAAAATGAACTGCATGTGACTCATGGAAGCAAGACAAACACCCATCGGTTCAGGTCATGATCAAAAGAAGAAATTACCTGGGCCAGAAAGGCAGGGTAAGGCAAAAAAAAAATTATTTTCACCAAGCTGCAGTTTTTTTCAGATTGGAAATTCATGAGATTAGAGTGTAGTTACGACCAGTTTCAGCAAGAAAGAGTTTTTTTCTGAAATTTAAGGTCTTCCAGATAAGATAATGGACTAACCATATGGGGTCGCAGCAAAAGCATCCTATGTGAAGGACATCTATGGAACAGAATGTCGTCTAGTGCAGAGAAAGTTTATAGACCATTTGAAGCTATGATTAGAATCAAAGTCAACAGTTGTCAACAGCCAAAGACCTAACAATCTTCCAAGTCTGTAAAGAACATGCTCTGGTAGAATTGTGAAACCTCATGGCTGCCTGAATTTGCAAAGTTTGGGAAGTCACAGTAGCAGTATATGTAAATACGTACATGAATGTACAGGAGAAGAGCTATGGTGCAAACGTTACATAAAATAATGGTTCTGTAAGAGTTAATGTTAGAATCTGCATTCAACCTCAATCTGAGTGGCAGAAATTAGGCACAATGGGAAGGTACTCACGTTGGCAGGATATGATTAGTGGTGTCCCACAACGATCTGTGCTGGGGCCTCAACTATTCACATTCTTATTTACTAATTGCTTGAATAATATCATAGAACATCATATATCCACATTTGCTGATGACATGCAATTAGGTGGCATTGCAGGCAGTGTAGCTGACAGCATAAGATTAGAAAGATAGAGTGACAGACTGAGTGAATGGGTAGAGCTGTGGCAGTTGGAGTTCGACGTAAGCAAGTGTGAGGCTATCCATTTTGGACTGAGAAAGGATATATCAGGGTACTTTCTAGATAATGTGAAGTTAAATGCAGTGTATGTCCAAAGAGACTTTGGTGTTCAAGTGCATAATTTTTCAAATTGTTGTGAATAGAAAGTACTTAATAAATCTCACAGTATGTCGCCCTTCATATCTAGAGTACTGGAGAACAAGGATGCAGAAGTTATGCTGCAGTTTTACAAAACTCTGGTTATATCCTACTTGGAATACTGTGAGCCGACTTAGACACCACACCTTAGGAAGGATACATTGATCTTGGAGGGTCTACAGCATAGGTTTACAAGAATGATATCTGGATTTCAGAGGTTAAGTTCTGATGAGAGATTGTACAAATTAGATGTTTTCGAGAGAGTTTAGAAGGTTAACTGGTGATATGATGAAAGTCTTCAAGATATTAACAGAAAAAGCTAGGAACGGGAAATGTGATAAAAAACATCCACTTCCAATAGTTGGGAATTCCAGAACAAGGGGGTATAGTCTGATAATTAGGGCTAGACTGTTCAGGAGAGATGTTAGGAAGCACTTCTACACACAAAGGGTGGTAGATATTTGGAACTCTCTTCCAGAAGTGGCAGGGTTACTGGATCCGTTTTTAAATCTGAGATGGCTATATTTTAGTTAAGCAAAGGAATTCAGGGATATGGGCCAAAGCAGGTATATGAAGTTAGGCCACAGATTGCCATGATCTCATTGAATGGTGGAACAGGCTTGAGGGGCTGAATGGGCCCACTTCTGTCCCAATGTTCCTGTGTACCCAATCTGATGAGGTCATTTTGGTTTGGGTGGGTAAAGTGTAGAACATCTTAGTATGTCAAGGAGTGCACACATGTACACACAAGTCTCCGCACAGTTTTAAAATCAAAGTTTATGTTGATAATATAAGTCACACACAATTATTTTTTCATGCAATGATTTATATCTTATTAAGACAAGAATCTCTTCCTGGTAAACTCATTAGTGGCTGTTCCTTTATCACTGTGAACCAAATAGACCTTTAGATGTAGTCAAAGAAAGACAAATAGTGGCAGCGGGCTTCTAACACAATGCCACAAAGTTGTCAATTAGTACGGGAAATAAAGTCCATCAGGAGGATGAGTGTGATCTTCAACAGGGAGGGTGAGTGAAGTCCCTTGTAGAGGAGAGAGTGATGTTATCAGAGCTCATTAATCAGCAGTGGGGTTGGACTCCCTTGCGGAGGTAGGTGGGAGTGAGATCAGCTATTGTTGCAGTGAGTGGCTGAAGTCAGTCATTCGGCAGGCTAAAGATTGCAGCTGGGTGAGAGTAGGCCTTTGAGAGGCCTGGGAGGGAGTGAAGTAGTGTTGAGTAGTCCTTCTCCTCCTAGCCTGTACAGAATGTGAAAACAGCCACTTCTGGCAGTACTGGCAGCTGCTGCCTCTGGTTCCAGATTCCTGGGAACCCTGTGCAAGCTGATAATCCCCCAGCCTTGCACAGCTCGCTTATACTTCCTCCCAAACATCCACAAACAGGACTGCCCAGGCAGACCCATTGTTTCAGCCTGCTCCTGCCCCACGGAACTCATCTCTTCCTACCTTGACTCAGTCTTCTCTCCTGTACAATCCCTGCCAAAGTACATCCTCTGACACCTTACACTGGTTGCAAAAATTCCAGTTTGCCTGTTCCAGCTGCCTCCTTTTTACCATGGATGTGCAATCCCTTTACACGTCCATTCCCCACCAGGAGGGTCTTAGGGCTCTTCGCTGCTTCCTGGAGCAAAGACTTGAACCATCCCCACCCACCACCACCCTCCTCTGCTTGGCTGAGCTCGTCCTCACCCTCAACAACTTCTCTTTCAACTCCTCTCATTTTCTTCAGGCAAGAGGGGTTGCCATGGGTACCCGCATGGGCCCTGGTTACGCCTGTCTCTTCATGGGGCAGGTGGAACATGCCTTGTTCCAGTCCTATTCTGGCCCCCACCCACAACTCTTTCTCCGATACATCAATGATATAATCAGTGCAAATTCCCTCTCTCGTCTGGAATTGGAAAACTTCATCAATTTCACCTCCGATTTCCACCCTGCCCTCACTTTCACCTGGTCTATCTCTGATTCCTCCCTTCCCTTCCTCATGATGTCTGTTTCCATTTCCAAGGATAGACTGGCCACAAATATCCATTACAAACCCACTGACTCTCACAGCTGTCTGAGCTATACATCCTCACACCCCACTTCCTGTAAAGACTCCATTCCGTTTTCTCAGTTCCTCTGTCTCCGTTGCATATGCTCAGATGAGGCTAACTTTGACAAGGGAGCCTCTGAAACAATTACCTTCTTCATCAACCAAGGATTTACCAGCTCCATTGTGGACAGGGCCCTCAACCAGGTCCGAACTATCTTCCGCACTTCCACCCTCACCCCTTCTCTTCCCTCCTGCAACAGCGATAGGATTCCTCTTGTCCTTACCTACCATCCCACCAACATCCACATCCAGAAGATCATCAGACACCATTTCCACCACCTCCAGCAGGATGGCACCACCAGACACATATTCCCCTCCCCTCCCATGTCCATCTTCCACAGGGACCATTCCCTCTGGGACACCCTGGTCCATACCTCCTTCACCCCCAACACTTCCTCACAGCCCTACGACACCTTCCCCTGTAACCAGTGAAGGTGCAATACCTGCGCATTTACCTTCTCCCTCCCCAGTATCCAAGGGCCTAAACATAACTTCCAGGTGAAGCAACACTTTACCTGCACTTCCGAGAATCTAGTCTACTGCATTCGCTCCTTCACATTGGGGAAACTAAGCGTAGACTGGGTGACTGCTTAGCAGAACTTGCCGAAAAGATCCTGAACTACCTGTTGCCTGCCACTTTAACACACCATCCTGTTCCCTGGCTAACATCTCTGTCTCTGGCTTGCTGCAGTGTTCCAGCGAAGCTCGGGGCAAGCTGGAAGAACAACACCTCATTTTCCACTTGGGGCCCCTGCAGCCCTCTGGACTCAATACTGAATTCAATAATTTTAGGGCCTAAACCCTCCCATGTCTCAGCCCACTACCCCACACACCAGACCTTGTTACCACATAGCCTGCCATACACACCCCCCTGTTGTTGGTCACTAATGGTCCCCATTAACAGCTATTCACCCTCCCAGCCTGATCGTTAACAACTCCTTTGTCTATCCAACTGCCTTTCTCTCTCTTTAGGCTCTATTCTATCGTTTACTTCCTACCCCGTTCCCCTCCCTTTTTTCTGCATATAAACTGACGTTTTCCTAGCCACCATCAGTTCTGAGGAAGGGTTACTGGACCCGAAACTCTGTTTTTTTTTCCTTCACAGATGCTGCCAGACTTGCTGGGCTATTCCAGCAATGTTGTTTTTGTCCGTTGTTTGAGCCTGTGCAAGTGCTGGCGATGTGCTAATATTGCCAGAGGCCTCATTAATGCTCTGGGATCTGGAACTAATGCCATGGCAGCCAGTGGAATTTGAATTCAATTTATAAATTTAGTCAGTCCCAGTAATAGTATCATAAATCACCATTGATTATCATCAAAAACTGATCTGGTTCAATGATGTCCCTTTGCCGCCACATGATTCCAAATCCAAAACAACTGATGGTTAACTCCCTTCTAAAGTGCTTTAGAAAGCCACTCTATTCAAGGGAAATTTGAGATGGGCAATGATGGTTGGTCCTGCCTGCGATATTGCATTGCACCAAGGGATTAAATAAAAGCACTGGTTCGTTTCAAGTCACTAACCCTATTACACGTTCAGATGTTAGTTAAGCATCTTACCTTTCCACAAAAGGCAACTCAAACTTCCAAAAAATGTTTTTACAGCAGAGGGCATATTGGTTGAGGGTCACAATCCACACGTTTCAGGTTTTAAAGGCCCCCAAACCTTCTGCTGCTGCTTGTTGGGGGAAGCTGAATTACTATCAGACCGTTCACTCTGTTTCTGCTATGGCTGTGTTGACAGCACACTCAACTCTAAGTTAGAGGCTGCTGGCATCACATCCCACTCCAGGGTTTCAGCACAAAAATAAACAAGCTGATTAGATAGCTTCAGAGATAATGGGAACTGCAGATGCTGGAGAATCCAAGATAACAAAGTGTGGAGCTGGATGAACACAGCAGGCCAAGCAGCATCTCAGGAGCGCAAAGACCCTTAGGCCCGAAACGTCAGCTTTTGTGCTCCTGAGATGCTGCTTGGCCTGCTGTGTTCATCCAGTTTCACACTTTGTTATCGTTGATTAGCTAGCTTGGCAGGTCGAACTGTTGGTTTATGGGGCTGATTGAAGCCCATGATACAGGTTCAATTCCTACACTACCCTCATCACCCTCATCCCTAACCATGTTGGCCCTCAGATTAAATTTACCACCATATGTTTCTCTCTCTAAAGAGCAGCAGCCCTCTGAACTACGACAACTTTACTACTACTGAGGGAGCAGGAAGACAGAATGAGATTACAAAACGGGACCCCAATTACTCTTTCAGGTAATTGTAAAGTAATTCATTGAAGGAAGATCAGTCATCCCTCCATCCACAAAACTGATTCAGTCAAATGCATCCACACAAACAGGTTATTCGATCATTGTCACATTCATGGGAGTTTCCTGCGAACAGATTTGGTTAACTTTCTGGTCCGAACAGTAGCCTGATTTTAAGTAGTAGTATGTTACACGGCCCTTTGAGACGCCTAGTGGCGGCGGAAGGCATTGCCGAAGTGCAAACCTGTTTTTTCTGCGCTGAATCCGCCTGAGGACTTTTGGGTGGGCGTTATTTCCCCTCAGTTCTGTGCTTTCCGTGGAATGAGCTGCTTAGTTTGCAGCCATTGCTTTGGCTTGGCTGGGAAGGGAGATTGCAGTCCCCAGTTTGACCTGCACATTGAATTGCTACAACAGGTAAAACTCACCAAATGCAATGAGACCATTGCACTGTGGTCCGATCCGAGCTGGCCGCTCGTTCAGCTTTGTTCACTTGGGGAATTAACTGATAGCTGTCAGGGCTAAGTAAAGCTTTTTTTTAAAGAAATTGCCGCATACAAAGTAATGGCTATTATCAGTGGCTTCTCTCCAGTTGTAGACAGCCCACCCTTACCCGTCTTTCACCGAGCGGGTGTCCATCCAAGACATTTTCATCTTATTGAACTCCTCGGTCTCACACTCCGAGTCATCGTCCAGGAGGACGTACTTGTCCTTTTTCTTCGGTTCAGGCATTTGTGGCGGTGGACGGTTCAGCGATTCCTCTGGCCCTCGCGAACAAACCCTCCAGCGGACAGCCCGCTAGGTTCTCGGAGGGGTAATGTGGGGGAGAGATAGGGCAGGGAAAATGCTTACTGCTCCTTAAAAGTTTCAGCATCAATTACCTGCAGACTCCACCCAGTCTCTTGGACATTCTCAGTCAGTGACTCAGTGCTTTGCTGATCCAGTTTAATGTTCTGCGGCTGTTATCACTGAATTTCCACTGGGGACCCGAAGCCAGGTTTTTGCTCGGACTGAGTTCCAAAGAAGTTTTTATTTGATTTCTTCTTTTCACCGCTAGGCTATCGATATAAGACCAAGACCTTGTATCTGTGAGCGAATTTACTGAAAGGAACTAGATTTGACATAAGGGGTGGTAGCTGATGATTTTAACCCTACATGTCCAGGACACCTGGAGTTTAAAACAAAGACAGAAACTCAGCAGGTCTGGCAGCATCTGTGGACAGAGAAAGCAGAGGCAATGTAATAAAATGTGAGGCTGGATGAACACAGCAGGCCCAGCAGCATCTCAGGAGCACAAAAGCTGACGTTTCGGGCCTAGACCCAATGTTTGGAGTCCGGTGACTTCATCTGAAAATGACTCTTCTGATTCTGATCTGACTTTTCATCTGCTTTCTCCTCACAGATTGGCTGAGTTTCTCCGACTTTTTTTGGTTTAGTTTGAGATCTCCAGCATCCACAGTTTTCTTGTTTTCCTTTTACTCATGGCTTTTAAACAGTTAGTTCCCTCATGCAGGCTTATCTAGGGCCTGAGCAGTGAAGCAATTGCTTTCCAGTCAAGCTAAGGGATGCATAAATCTTCCTTCTATTCTGCAATCTTCTCTTTTTGTTCACTTTTGGAATGTGGGCGCTGATAGTGGGTCAGTAATTGCTGCAGTAAAACAAGTTGCCATTCTTAGATACCCATGAGAAGGTGGTGGTGATCAGCCTTCTTGAACCACTGCAGTTGCTGTGCAGTATATAGACCAGCAATGCAATTAGGGAGGGAATTCTCAGATTTTGACCCAACAACAGTGAAGGAACAGCGATATATTTCTCAGTCAGGATGGTGAATAGCTTGGAAACTTGCAGGTGGTAGTGTTCCCATGTGCTGCCCTTGTTATTCTAGATGGAAAGGGCCATGGATTTGGAATTCCTTCCTAAACTCTCCCTACGACTTCACCACAAGCTGGCAGTGAGCTACTATTTGCTACATCTATGCAGTTGAGAGGGGAATCAGGCTGACAGTACCCTGGACATACCAAGGGACAACAGGAAATCCGCTAGGTAAAAAGTCAACAAACATTTATTTTACATTTGAAAAGGCCACCTCTTAGTATCCAAAGCTGGCCTGATGCAATTTGCCACAAAGGGGAAATTATAACAGATTAGGATTCTGTGTTCTTCCAAGCAGGTTGGTTACCTGTTCTGTTTACATACTCAGCTACATATTGGAGCGGGCAGCTGCTCCATCAAATTTTTAACAGCTTCTGCAACGCAAATGATTGTAGTTGATTTCCTCCTTTTGTGGTGTCACTACTGGACCCTATGAGATTCAGGCATTATGAATGATGATGTGAATGAATTTAGACGTGAAGACTACATACTGTTTCCAATTGAACTTCTGAGCACTCCTTAAAGCAATGTAAACCACATTGACTCACATCTGAACATTGGCTCCTAAAAAGATTTATGACACATAGTGCCAGTTAGTACATGTCTGTCTGACAGAATGTGCAACACCCTAGTCTAAATTTATTATTCCATTCACTGCAAATGTTTTGTTTTTGGCCAGGTTGCAATGAACTAAGAAGACAAACTGATTTGTGGAATTAAGTGAAAGCTCGCTTAAACACTCATGAATCTGAACCAATCAAAATAGTGTTTAAGGGAGAATTGTCACTCTCTAACTTCTGTGCTACAGCAATAAGGTTGATTTTCCAGCATCATAGTTTTTCCGTTGCTCTTTTGTGGGATTTGGGCATCACTAGCTAGTCCAGAATTTATTTCCCATTCGTAATTTCCAAATATCAACTACATTTCCATGGATGTAGTGTCGTAGTTAGATCAGGTCAGGATGCCAGATATCCTTACCTAAAAAGCATTAAGAAACCAGTTGAGCTTTCACAAAAATAATCAATCTTGGTTAAATGGTCACCATTAAGCTCGGTTTTTTCCAGATTTTTATTCAAATTTAATCATCTGTCGTGTGGAATTCAAACTCATGCGCGTAAAGTATTAGTTTGAGGTTCTGGATTACTAATTCAGTGACATGGACACTCCTGTACCACTGCTAGATTGTATCTCATTTTCACACTCTTCATCTGCATTTTTTTAAAAAATTAACATTTTTCTTTACAATAACAGCTATTTATATTAATGTAGCATGCGGCATAGTTTAAAGTCTCAAGGAATTTCTTAGGAATGCAATCAAGCAGAATTTGACCTTGAGGCAGTCAAGCAGATATTAGGGTAAATGTCAAAGGTTGGTTGAAAAGGTAGGCTTTGAGGAGTACCAGAAAGGAGGAAAGCGATGCAGAGATAATACAACAAAGAACTGCAGATGCTGGCGACCTGAAACAAGAAGAGAATTTGCTGGTGAAACTCAGCAGGTCTGGGAAGAATGATTTAATGTTTCAAACCCAGTGACTCCTCATAAGAACTGAGTCACCAAACTCGAAACGCTAACTGTACTTTCTTCACAAGAGATGCAGAAAACTTAAGGCCATTGCAACCGAAGGCATGGTCATTATTGAGCTATAAATTGAGACTAGTGATGTTCATGAGGCCAGAGAAGGAGCTGCATAGATATCTGAGAGAGTTGTAGGACTGTAGAAGATTAATCAGATAGGGTGAGATATCCGTGTCCATCTCACTTCATTTTGGTCAATTGAATTTCAAAGGAATACGTGCTGGTAATAATGAAGTGTGATTGTTTTGCCAGTGACTTTCCATTAGGTTGAGAGTCCTGGTGTCAACTAATACTATATAAGCTATCCTCCACAGTCACTTGTGGCAAGGTATTCCATCTATTAATTTGCAGAAAAATGTTCTTTCCTTTTATACTTCTTGTAGAAATTACATATTTACAGTATGTTACCTATTCATGAGCCTGAGGGAATATTCATTTACTGTTTACCTTCTCAAACCCGAATACCTCTTCAAACATTTAATTAGATTTCACATTCTTCCTTGCTTCAGTAAACACAGCAATAGTTTACCAAGTTCCATGTTCAATTCTGATCTGGTATTCTCCTGGTGAATTTCGACAGCATTTAACAATGGCCCCTTTCTATAATGGAGTAAGGCACTCTGGAACAACTGAAACTCATAATTATTTATACAATGGAAGTTTTTACTGCACAATAAAAGTAATCACCACTGTCTGTACAATTACATATGCATGAGATTCACTTCACTTCACACAAAACAATGAAAATAATTTTTACAACAGCGCACTATAAATGGAAACTGTGTTGAGATAATAGAACACACACAGGGACACAGTGCACCCATCTATCCACTGGTGCTGAGGACTGGCATTTAGCTGAGTGAGAGAGTTTTCATAAAACTCTAAATTTGCTTGCAGTTAATTTATTTGAAATTTATGCCTTAAATTCTAAATTTTCCAGCCTTAAGCAAGGTTTTCTGTTTTGTATTCTCGACTGGAATAGCAGCTGAAGTTATTTAATTAAAGAAGGCAGCTTAAGCAGTCTCTTCTTTAACTAGAGTAAGCTAACTCTCTAGCTTTTGAAGCGTATAAACACAACATCTCAGGACAACTTAGTGCTCTGTATTGATGCCCCCAAATTGGAACTCGCTTCTCCTGTATCAGTCATTAAATCACACAATCATCTCTCTAATTTTATTTGCCCTGTGCCAATTTACATGCAGTTCAGGTAACAATCCAGAGATTATTACCTTTGAGGTTCTGCTCCTCAGTTGAGTGTCCACCTTAAACTGAATGTGCTGAAGCTCTTGCTTGTCCAGCCAAAATCCTTGGTACCTACACGGATAATGATGACTCAAGCCTCCACTTTCTACTCTAGGTTGCACTTCACCCCTGAGCAGGTGTCTCAAACCCTGGCACTGGGCAGACAACACAGCTCGATTCTTTTCAGTAGAGAACCATGTCAATCTCCCTCATTATGTATCTCCCTGGTGCTGCAAGTTTCTGTTTTGTTTGCCGCACTTGAACGGCTTCCTGTGCCATGGTCAGCTCATCTACTCTGCTGCTGCCACTCATCCAAACACGTTGAAAGATCTACAAATCTTTTGGACAGCTGCAAGTCCTGGGGCTACTGCACTGTTGCCTTCTTGTGTCCTCTTATCTTCCTCGCTTGCAGACCCATTCACCCATCCGTTACTGCTGATCAAACCAGAAGATGCTATTTTAAAAGGCATGACTGTCACCTGGTTTAAAGCACCCAGATAACATTGATGCTCCCTGATGCATTGCATTGCAATGGCTACAGCTCACGAAATCTGAGTCAAAAGCTCCTGTAATAGGGAAATACTGTGTCAGGAAGGGATAAGGGGTACATATTGTGTATTTTAAAGCGTTAGCCATTTTCTTTTCGTTTTAATGAATTTTAAAGTGATACAAATGTCCAAAATTCTTCCCGTCTGCTAAAATTTTCATGTTCATTCAGGAGCAGTTTCACAGTTCTTAAAATATTTACCTTTATCACTAGAGGAAACAGTCACCCAGACCCCTGACCTAGTGTTGTTTTCTTGTTTAATGATTGAATGAAAGGCTTTTAGCCAATTCTGGTGCCATAAGCAAAGCACATACAATAAATAAAACATCATGATGTCACCTTGAGTGGATGTACTGCACCAAATGCAAGTTTGCTCAAACCTTGATCCATGAAGTTATTCATGTCAATAAACCATCAATTCTTTCTCATCTATCACATATATGCTTTGCATATTTTAGTAATAGTAACATTTTCTTTCTATGTTTTGTTTAGGTTAATTGCTGTTGCATAGGAACACAGGAACAGGAGTAGGTCGATTTGTCTTTTTCACCAGCCAGTGAGATTATGATTGATCTGTATCTTGACTCCATTGTTCAGGACCCACAGAGACTGTTAGAAAGATATTTGAATTTCCCATGGCTGGGAATAAACTAAAAGTTAATAAACTAAAATTAACTTTGCCAAATGCTATTATCTAGACAATTTCCATTCTGTAGAGTGTGCTATCAACAAGATGCACTGCAGAAATTCACTAAAGATCATAAGACAGCACTTTCCAAACACATAACCACTTCCACATAGTAGGATCAGGATAGCAGATACATGGGAATGCAACGATCTGCAAGTTCCCCTCCAAGTCCTGACTTATAAATATATCACTGTTCCTTCACTGTTGCTGGGTTAAAATTCTGTAATTCCCTCCTCAAGCGCATTGTGGGACAACCTACAGCATGTAGATTGCAGTGGTTCAAGAAGGCAGCTCATCACCAGCTTCTCAATGATGTGCAATGAACACTGGCCAACCAGCGATGTTTGTGTCCCATGAGTGAATAGAAAAAGGAGAACAGTAAAGACCCCACATTTAACTTTAAGAAAAAAAAGAAAATCTCACTCCATGGTTTTATTCTACTTTGTCTTTTAAGTGGCATTTTGTTCTCAAGGAGTCGCTCAAAGTTGTTCCCAGCTCCTGCTAGCTTAGTTGCTTTTACCTTTACAAAACTAATAGCTTCAAGGGGAGAACGCTTCATCACCAACCCCCTCTTCTAATGGGAATGATTTAGAGAGGTGGCCTTGTGGAGGGAGTGTTCGTAATAATCTTCAGGTGGGTAGTTGAAATCTTGTCCCGTACTTTGTTTTCACTTGGGTGTCATTCAGTAAATTTTGGCTTATGGTGATGATAACACCACTACATTTATTTGTATCTCCACCGTTTTACACCATTTAAACAAAGATTGAATCTATCTTTTCTTGATCCAAGATTGATAAACCCAAGCTTACGTGTGTTGAAATCTGTCCGCTATAGTTTCACTTACAGCTCAACTGTGTTGAATTATTCAATGTAAACTCATTGAAAAAAGTATTTGTCAAGCAGTTTTCTGGTGGGGAGAGAAAGGTGCAAGAAAACACATCTGTCCAGAGATTTTGTGACGCTGTTTCCGCTTCACCCCTTAAAGGTACTGGAAATGTGAAGGGGAAACACAAGAATAATGTGATGGAGAGGAAATCCCTCAAAAATGACTGGAGGTTGTAGAGGACTAAATGCTTAGTTCACTGATTCCAAGTGACTGTTCTGACAGCCTCCACAGCCAGAACAGATCAAGAGGGATTCCTTCGGCGATCTTCTGATTTGCCACTGCAACCTTACAAAATCTTGGACTTTAGTAAAGCCTTTGATAAGGTTCCACATGGTAGGCTATTGGAGAAAATACGGAGGCATGGGATTGAGGGAGATTTAGCAGTTTGGATTAGAAACTGGCTTTCTGTAAGAAGGCAATGAGTGGTGGTTGATGGAAAATATTTAGCCTGGAGTCAGGTCACTAGTGGTTTGCCTCAAGGATCTGTTTTGGAACCACTGCTGTTTGTCATTTTTATAAATGACTTGTATGCAGGCGTAGGTGGATGGGTTAGTAAGTTTGCAGATAACACTAAAGTCGGTGGAGTGGTGGACACTGTGGAAGAATGTCGTAGGTTGCAGGAAGACTTGGATAAACTGCAGAATTGGGCTGAAAGGTGGCAAATGGAGTTCAGTGCAGATAAATGTGAGGTGATTCACTTTGGGAAGAATAATAGGAAGGCAGAATACTGGGTCAATGGAAAGATTCTTGGTAGTGTGGATGTGCAGAGGGATCTTGGTGTCCATGTACATAGATCCCTGAAAGTTACCACCCAGGTTGATAGTGCTATTAAGAAGGCTTACGGTGTTTTAGGTTTTATTGGTAGAGGGATTGAGTTTCGGAGCCGTGATGTCATGCTGCAACTGTACAAAACGCTAGTGCGCCCTCATTTGGAATATTGCATACAGTTCTGGTTGCCCCATTGCAGGAAGGATGTGGAAGCATTGGAAAAGGTGCAGAGGAGATTTACCAGGATGTTGCCTGGTCTGGAGCGCAGACCCTATGAAGAAAGGCTGAGGGACTTGGGTCTGTTCTGATTGGAGAGAAGAAGGCTAAGAGGGGATTTAATAGAGACATACAAGATGATCAGAGGATTAGATAGGGTGGACAGTTAGAGTCTTTTTCCGAGGATGATGACATCAGCTTGTACGAGGGGGCATGGCTACAAATTGAGGGGTGATAGATTTAAGACAGATGTCAGAGGCAGGTTCTTTACTCAGAGAGTGGAAAGGGCGTGGAACGCCCTGCCTGCCAATGTAGTTAACTCAGCCACATTAGGGGCATTTAAACAGTCCTTGGATAAGCATATGGATGATGATGGGATATTGTATAGGGTGGGCTTAGATTAGGTCACAGGTCGGCACAACACTGAGGGCCGAAGGGCCTGTTCTGCGCTGTATTGTTCTATGTTCTATGTAAATCCAGTGGCTACACCACTCACATAAAATGCCCAGATTGTCTGCCAATGTTACAGCGGGTAGTGGGAGAAGCTGAGCAAACCACAGTGAAAGCCTATGAGACTTCACCTCACATTTAATGGTTGTTCTGAATGAGTTAACTGATCTCAGCTGGAGTTTGATGGGAACGCTCTAATTGCAAATCCAGCAGTAGTGGCACCCTGACTAGTTGTTGACAGCTACGCAGATGCTATTTTATCTCCAGAATGTTTGTTGTGTCTTTCATTGTGGCATGGTATATACCTAGTTCATAGGAGGTGGCATGTCATTCGTCGACTGGATTGCTAAGAAGTGCCTGCCCAACACTATACAAGTCTATAGATGGTTAGTTGTCAGTGACCAACTAGCCACTATAGTCCTTGTAAAGGAGTTAACGACCGTCATTGTTATGATTGATTAGAACTTAAAACGTGTTATATATATACACTGATAAGACATTGAAATTGAGTTACTTTCCTTGGCAAACATCTTGTGGATGCCTGACATACTTGCAACAGTGCTTTCCTAGCATGGAATACTGAACAAAAGCCATGATGAAAGCAACCAGAGGTCAGAGTACCTCTGGGGTCTGTTGCACTACGTCCAGCTATGCAACTGATCTAAGTATTGTGCCGCACAAGTTGACAATTCGGAATGAAACCATTTGCTCTCTTCTGATATCTGTCCTGGCTCTTTACTGGTACCAATTCAAAACAGACCTTTTCACTTGCCTGGATAGTCTTCTCTTTTGCATGTTTTTCACTTTTAAGAAATACAAGGGTTGCTGCCTTCATTAATCCTGTGACAAAGTATTTTATTCTTTAACAATTTTCTGCAAAAATGATCTGATTATGAAAACTTGTTCAAATTTGAATCTGCTTAACATACCAAATATGGTTGAATTTTCTAAAAAAAAGGTCAGCCACAATGTTTGCTTTACATGAGGATTTTTTGATATAAATCTAATGTAACTGTTTTCCAGTATTTTTTTCCTCTAAAGCAAGCAACCATAATCTCCAGTGGCTAAAATAAAGGTTGTCTTGAGCTTGTAGTGTTTAGTCTTTGATCACTTCTTATGGATACAGTTGTAAATCTTGTAAAATTCATCTCTCGAGAGATTGTAAACCATGCTAATAATTCAGAACCACTGATCAGTCTGTCAGAACTCATCTGTTACATTGTTTTGGTGATGATGTACAGATCATTATTCAGTTTCTTGAATAAAATGTACAGCCCCATTTACGCTGCTATATTGGGAGAATGCCCCTTGGTTTATGTTGGATAGGGCATTCATCTTTAGAGCTTAACAAATTATTAATTTCTTATACTGTGTCAAAATTCATTTTGAAAGCTAACGCCCGTAAAATGCAGACACATATTTTGTCCAGCGCCAACTGTAATGTGGTTCCAAATCATTAACACATATCATACTTATCAATAGCTCAGTTGAGATGTCCAACCATTTGCCTGAGATATAGAACCTCTAACTGGGGAAGATTACTGTTAAAATGATAGATATTGACTTTGTAATGCAGATTGCATTTCACACGAAGGCACATCTTAGCTTAGATGTCATGGCTTCTGCAAAACTTTGGTCTCAAAATTGCTTTCAAAATAATGGTGAAGCTAATAGTTTTGCTGATATTTATATGTAAACTCATGAGAGCAGATGCAGAGTTAAATGCAGAGAACTCGCTCCCTGACTACGTTGTCCGCTCCACACTCCCCTTCAACCCCACCACACCCAGCGCTTTCCCTTGCAACCGCAGGAAGTGCTACATTTGCTCCCACACCTCCTCCCTCATCCCCATCTCAGGCCCCAAGAAGACATTCCACATCAAGCAGATGTTCACCTGCACATCTGCCAATGTGGTATACTGCATCCACTGTACCCGTTGTGGCCTCCTCTACATTGGGGAAACCAAGCAGAGGCTTGGGGACTGCTTTGCGGAACACCTACACTCGGTTTGCGATAAACAACTGCACTCGCAGTCATGAACTATTTCAACTCCGCCTCTAATTCCTTAGACGACATGTCCATCCTGGGCCTCCTGCAGTGCCACAACGATGCCACCTGAAGGTTGCAGGAACAGCAACTCATATTCCACTTGGGAACCCTGCAGCCCAATGGTATCAATGTGGACTTAACAAGCTTCAAAATCTCCCCTCCCCCTCACGCATCCCAAAACCAGCTCAGCTCGTCTCCGCCTCCCTAATCTGTTCTTCCTCTCACCTATCCCCTCCTCCGACCTCAAGCTGCACACCCATTTCCCACCTAGTAACCTTATCCCACACCCTTGACCTGTCTCCCCTCCCTGGACTGACATCTCCTCCCTACCTCCCCACCTACACTGGCCCCATCCCCGCCTCTTTAACTTGTCTGTCTCCTCTCCACCTATCTTCTCCTCTATCCACCTTCGATCAGCCTCCTCCTCTCTCCCTATTTATTTCAGAACCCTCTCCCCCTCCCCCTTTTCTGTTGAAGGGTCTAGGCCAGAAACGTTAGCTTTTGTGCTCCTGAGATGCTGCTTGGCCTGCTGTGTTCATCCAGCTCCACACTTTGTTATCTTGGATTCTCCAGCATCTACAGTTCCAATTATCTCTGATGCCGTCTAGAATGTACCGTCTGATTGTACCCACTGTCTGTCTACCGATTGAAATTCGTTAAGGAGCCTGACATTCCAGAACACGTTCAGACATGTTTATTTCAGTAAAAGACCTTTTAAGAATGTGCTAGGTCATAGTAATTACAGTCAATCACCATGAAAATAATAAAAAACTGCTGTATTGACTATTGAATCTCATTCCAGCTGGCTTTCCTTATTCTTTAAAATTCAAAATTAAAATTACTTCAAATTAAAAACTTCAAAAAATATATTTTTTGACTACTCTTTTTGTCATTCCTTAGTTCAATTGTTCTTTCCCTGCTCATATTGTTTTCAGTACCTAATATGACATTGAATTCACTTACTGCATCCTAAGGCAGTTACTTTCTTCTTTCTGATCATTAATGAGATACACAGTCGCTAACTCTGTTCTGTCAGATGCTGTGGGGGATGTTGCTGCACTGTTTCCAACATTGCATTTTCAGTAACTTGCAAGGTAAAATATTGTGAACTTTGGATGTGCAAGTCCAATTACCAGCAGGTATCATTCACTGCCTGCCACACTTGGGCCATCATTTCAGCAGAAATTGATACATACAAAGCATTTTTTGTGGATTTTGATATTCATGCAATTGCCTGCTTGTATCCCAAAATTGCTGTAAGATTTTAGACATGTATGATGTGTGAACCACAGTTTAAAGATAAGAACACTGGGGCTTTCCCATGTTTATTTTATACACAATTCCTTTGGCTATTGGAACATGAGAGGCGTTGCCCCTTTTTTATGGCTTCTTCGGGGATTCTGTCAAACTTTCATGAATTTCTGATCAGAAATTGGGATAACTCCAGAAAATTCAGGGGCAATCATTTTTCACATGTAAACGGCACATATGACAGCAAAGGATTTGTATTTTCTTGCTCCAATGTCGTTTGATATGGTAGAGGTGTAGTGGGCATACAAAACCTTCCATATCATGCCAGATGTCACCAAAAGCATAAGTGCCATTGTCTGCCATTTGTCTATGCACAGCAGCCTGAAGCACAGCCACTGATGGCCCAGATTTGAACAGGAGTTAATTCCCAGATTGTTTGAATGACATGGAGGGAATCTGAATCCCACCTCGAACATAATATCTGCATTGGAACTGGCTGTCCAGGTGACCATATTCTGAATTTTAAAATCTTTATCTGATCCCTGGCTAATGCAAGTTACACTGGAGGATCAGTCAATTTATTGAGTGCAGGTGTATCAAATAAATGGTCTCACACTGAACAACTAGACAGAGCGATTGCATTTCATCAGACTGCTGATTTTCTGAAAGCACAGGGGCTGATGGATGCTAGCTCTGAAACTGTGAGTATCAGTGACAGTGCAATGGCCAAATTGAACAGCAATGGATTCTTTTGCATTAGTGAGTAGCTCGTGAATGATCAACAATGTCATAAAAAACTGGTCATCACCACTTCCCAAGG
Source organism: Stegostoma tigrinum (assembly GCF_030684315.1). NCBI lineage: Eukaryota > Metazoa > Chordata > Chondrichthyes > Orectolobiformes > Stegostomatidae > Stegostoma > Stegostoma tigrinum. Next base: position 65,558,497 of record NC_081354.1, read on the forward strand.
AGAAGCCATAATGCATTCATTTTGTCAGCCATTTGCACCAAGCTTATTGATGGTACATCCCAACAACTGGTGAAAAGTATCGAACAGCATGTCCATTTGGCTGTTCAAAACAGGAAGAGTACTGACTGTACTCTTCAATGCATACTTGCAAAACTCAGAATTTAGTTTCTGACATTAGATGGGGGGTCAGTGATTGGACAGTACTTGCTAAACTATCCCGGTTGACCTAGGAATGGAAACAGCAGTTTGCAGTGTAAGCATTGAAGCTGCTTTTATTGTCATTGCCTTCCTCATTCACCTGTAAAATTGCAGCTGAGCTGGAATGAATTTCTTAAGGAGCCAATGACCAGGAAGCAATAATCCAAAAGCATGTACTACTCTTAGCTGAGAGTAAGCCATTTAATGGGCGGGGGGGGGGGGGGGGGGGGGGCGGGGGGGGGGGGGGGGCGTGCGGGTGCATGATAGCAAAATATAAGGGACAGTTCAGGGATGTCATGAAGTCAACGGGCAGGCTGCCCATTTTATTTCTTCAGCCACAGTCTTCAAATACACTGGTGAGAAATTATGGCCCTCACCACTCATCACATTAGTTGTCTCACATCTAACAAATTACATTTGCACGCACACTTTGGTTATCTAACATTAGAAATATGTGACGTTCAATGCAAAGCACTAACCATTAAGGTTATCCAGTCAAAACGATCATGGGTGGCTTGAACTCTTTGCTTATTAATCACAACTCACCCTATTATTCGGAAGAAGTCTTTTTTGGATTCATGTAAAGAATCACAAAACTATTGCAGTGCAGAGGAGGCCATTCAGTCTATCATGTTTGCGTATAATCTAGTCCACCTCTATTATATATTGTCAATCTCCTGCTATTCCCCCATATTCCTGCACGCCATTATCATCTAAAAAACATCTGATGCCCTCTTGAATGCTTCAAATGAACTCGCCTCCACTAGATTTTCAGGCAGTACATTCTGTATTCTATTTATTACCTGTGTGAAACTGTTTCCTTACATTACCCTTGCTTTGTTTGCACTGCAATTTACAATCTATTCCCCTTCGTTCTTGATGTAGAGGTGCTGGTGTTGGACTGGGGTGACAGACGATACCAGGTTATGGTCCAACAGGTTTATTTAAAATCACAAGCTTTAGGAGCGTTGCCCCTTCGTGAACTGAAGTGAGAGAGAAGAGCAACCAGGCATAGAACTTACAGGCAGAGCGATCAATGGGCAGAGAAATTGAAAGATGATACATATGGTGAGAGTGGATTATCGACTGGCTAAATAATACGGCTTTGCAGGTGATCAGGAGTGTCAGATGGTGTGAGTAGAGTGTCAATAACTGAAGAGCAAATGAAGGGATGACCTATCCAATTATATAACGAAGAGCATTGATAACAAAAAAGTAAAAATGAAGTGGTGCTGGAGACAAACCAAATGACTGGAATAACATGATAGATGTATGAGCTGCTTGCCGAGAGTCTAACCTAAGTAATAAGTAATCCAAAACAGTACAAGCTAATTAAGGTAAAGAAATCATAACAATTTATCAAGATGATGGTGTCAAAACAGAACAGTAAGGAAGATTTTATAGACACAGAGCAATGTGGTGCGGTCACCTGAACTCAAGATCACGGATGAGGCCGTCTACATGGGTGTGGACCTTGGCTGTCAGTTTCTGCTTTAGTGATTCTGTGCTGTTGTGTATCTCGCAGACTGCCTTGGAGGTCGGAGGCTGAACGTCCTTGACTGCTGAAGTGTACCCCGACTGGGAGGGAACATTCCTGTCTGGCGATTGTTGCACAGTGTCCATTCATCTGTAGTCATAGACTCTGCATGGTCTCACCAAGATACCATGCCTTGGGGCATTCTTGACTAGAGTGTATGAGATAGATAACATTGGCCGAGTCACACGAGTATCTGCCATGTATGTGGTGGTGGTGTTCCCACGTATGATGGTAGTGTCCATGTTAATGATCTGACATATCTTTCAGCAGTCACCATGGCAGGGTTGGGTAGCGTTGTGGTCGATGTAGCCTGAAGACTGGGTAGTTTGCTGCAAATGATAGTCTGTTTAAGGTTTGCTGGTTGTTTGAAGGTGAGAAATGGAGACATAGAGATGATCCTGGCGTATTGTTTGTTGTCATCGATGACGTGTTGAAGGCTCTGAAGACCCTGGTGTAGTTCCTCTGTTCGGGGAAGTACTGGAGACGAAGGGTACTCTATTGGTTATATCCATCTTCTGAGGAGGTCATTGCAATTTTTCAGTGTGACATGTTGAAACTGGTGATCGATGAGTTGAACAGCGTATCCCATTCTTATGAAGGCGTCCTTCAATATAGTTAGGTGTCCATTGAGTTCCTCCCCATTTAAGCAGATCCTGTGTAGACGCAGGGCTTGTCCGTAGGGAACGTCTTCTTTAACATGTTTAGGGTGGAAACTGGAGAAGTGCAACATGCCGAGATTATCCGTAGGCTTGTGGTAGAGTGAGGTAATGAAGTGTCTGTCCTTGATGGGAAAGCATGTGTCCGAGAATGAGACTGGTTCTGAAGAGTAGTCCATGGTAAGTCTGATGGTGTGATGAAACTTATTGATAATTAGTCTCATTCCTGGATCCACATATCTCCATCAAATTGATTTATTAGAATGGTTTCAGCATTGGCTCCAATGTCTGCACCTCCTTCCTGAAATGTGCCGCCCACAACTGTACACAAAACTCCAAGTGAGGTCTAAAAGGACTCAAAACATGAATGTTGTTTCTCTGTCCACAGATGCTGCCAGACCTGCTGAGTTTTTCCAGCATTTTCTGTGCTAGTTCTCCATTATTATTTAGGTGTCAAGCAGTCAGCTAATTTAGCAAATGCAATTTCCTTATGTTTTAGGGAAAATCTCCAAAAGAAAACTGTTAGTAACTATGGGCTGAAACTTATACTTTTTTTTGGCTAAGTCCAAGTTCAGTTTTTTGGAGGATTTTCTCTGTCAAGCCTTACAAGATTTCTTGCCATATCTTATCAAACTTGCCACACTGGTTTGCTAATGCCCCTATAGCAGTTCTCATATCTAATTTCCTCCACATCTTGCAATAAGACCTTGATATAGGAGCAGTGTTAGGCCATTCAGTCTATTGAGTCTGCTCTGCCAATCAACCATGGCCAATATGTTTTCAACCCCACCTGCCCTCTGCCTGTCACTGTGAGGATGCACCCTCAGAACCCAGTCTCTCCTGCAAGTGGAAACATCAATTCCATGTTCACTCACTCCAGGCCTGTTAGTATTCTGTAAGTTTCAGTCGGATTTCCCCCTCATTCATCTAAATTTTACTGAGTACACACCCAGAGTCCGTAACTGTTCCTCATGTGATAAGCTCTTCATCCTCAGGATCATTCTTGTAAACATCCTCTGAGTCCCCTCTAAGGCCAACACATCCTCCCTTAGATACTTGGCCCAGAACTGCTCATAATGTTCCTAATGTACTCTGACTAGAGCCTATACAGCCTCAGCGGCACATCCTTACTCTTGTATTCTAGCCCTCATAAATTGAATGTTAGCTCTGATGAAGGGTCTAGGCCCGAAACGTCTGCTTTTATGCTCCTGAGATGCTGCTGGGCCTGCTGTGTTCATCCAGCCTCACATTTTATTAACATTGCATTTTCCCTCCTGTCTGCCAACTGAACTTGAATGTTAACTTTGAGAATCCTGAACCAGAATTCCCAAATCTATTTGTGCTTCAGATTTCCAAAGCTTTTTCCCAGTTGGAAAATAGTTTAAGCCTCTATATTCCTACAAAAGTGCATGACCTCACAATTTCCCACATTGTGTTCGATCTGCCACTTCTTTGCCCACTTTCCTTGCCTGTGCCAGCCCTTCTGCAGCCTTCCTGCTTCCTCAAAATTATCTGTCCTTCTACCTTTCTTTGTGTCATTTGCAAACTTAACAACAATGCCCGTAGTTCCTTTGCTCAGTTCGTTAAGGTATATTAGAAAGGGTTTTGGCCCTAAACAATGTACCCCTGCAGAAATCCAATAGACACCAGATGGCATTGTGAAAAAGGCTTCTTTATCCCTACTCTGTGCTCTCTGCCAGTCAGCCAATCCTCCATCCTTGCCCCTAATGCCATGGGCTGTTATTGTCCAGCCTCCTGTATGTCACCTTGTCAAAGGCCTTCTGGATCATGTCTCTGATGAAGGGTCTAGGCCCGAAGCATCGGCTTTTGTGCTCCTGAGATGCTGCTTGGCCTGCTTTGTTCATCCAGCTTCACACTTTGTTATCTTGGATTTTCCAGCATCTGCAGTTCCCATTATCTCTGGATCATGTCTACTGGGTCTCTTTTGTCTAACTTTGTTGTTACAGGCTCAAAAAATTAAAACAGATTTGTCAGGCATGACCTCCCCTTGACAAAGCTGTGCTGACTCAGCCGTGTTTTGCCATGCACTTCCAAGTACTCCACAATCTCATCCTTAATAATGGAATCTAAAATCTTACCAATTACCAGCCTATTGTTTCCTGTCTTCTGCCTCCCTCCTATGTTAAACGAGAGTCTTGCATTCACCATTTTACAGTCCTCTGGGGCTCTCTCTGACTCCAGTGATTCCTGAAAGATCATCACCAATGCCTCTACAGGCAGTTCTCCTATAATGTGATAGTTGCATTCTTGTGTGACCGTGCACTATAGAAAATCATGTTATAGAAAACTGTCATAGAAAATCGCATTACAGGGAGATTGCTATAGAAAATCCCTATACCTGTAGAGCAGAAAATTTGGATTATTCAAACAGCATTCACTATTCATCAATCACATTACAGGCCATTTGTATTAACGAAACATGTGTTATAGCAGAACTACCTGTACAATGCTTCCCCAGCACCTTCTTCTTCGAGACGGCCACTATACTCACAACTGCCCCTTGACTTGCTTGAAGTTCTGGCATGCTACTGGTATTTCCCCTGTGAAGACTGATGTAAAGTCCCTATTCAATTCCTTAGCTATCTCTTCATTCTACTTCTTCAGTGGTCCAACCTGCACTCTTGTCCCTCTCTTGCCTTTTAGATATCAAAAACATCTCTTGAAATCTTCTTTTATATTAATAACTCACTTAGTCTCAAATTTCATCTTGTCCCCCATTATTGTTTTTTTAAGTTATTCTTTGCTGGTTTTTAAAGCTTTCCCAATCCTCTGAGTTTCCCACTAATTTTCACCAAATAGGTTACTTTTCCTTTAAACTATCTTGACTTTCCTTGTCAGCCATGCTGGCTTCATCCTCCTTTTAGTATGTTTCTTCTTCCTTGGGATACCTCCCGGTTACCCCCAGAAACTCCTACCATTGCTGCTCCATGGTCTTCCCTGCGAGGCTCCCCTTGTGATCAAATCTGGCCAGCCCCTCCCTCATGCCTTTGTAGTTACCTTTGCTCATTTATAATACATCTGATCCTAGCTTCTCCCTCTCAAACTGCAGGGTCAATTCTATCATATTATGGTCACTACCCTCTAGGGGTTCCTTCTCCTTAAGCTCCCTAATGAAGTCAGCCTCATTACACATTACCAAATGCAGAACTGCCTGCTACCTATTAGACTGTACCACAGACTGGTCCAAATAACCATCTTGTAGACATTCCATATGTACCTTTTCTCAAGAGCCACTACCACCCTCCGTATTGAAGACCCCAATGATTATTGTAATTGCATCTTTCGTACATGGCTTTTTAAACTCTTGACTTGTTTTCTTTCCCACATCCTAGCTGCTGCTATGAGGCCTGTACATGCCTCCCATCAGGCTATTTTTTTCTTTGCAGTTCCTCAGCTCTACCCACAAAGACTGCACACTTCTGACTTTTTATCATGTCTTGTTGTCAATTTAACTACACTTCTTATTGACAAGGCAACCCCACCACCTCTGCCTGTCCTTATGACAGGATGTCTATCAACGGATATTTAGTTGCCAGCCCTAATCCCCTTGCAGCCACATCTCTGTGATGCCCACAATATTGTACCTGCCAATTTCAATTTGCGCTACAAGCTAATTTACTTTGCTTGGTCTACTGTGTGCATTTAATTGCAACAGCCTCAGTCCTGGGTTGACTGTCCCCTTCTCATAGTTGTGCCCTTGTCTGCAGAGCCTGAAGTTTAATTCTTGACCCTTTCCATAGTCTGTCCTCTAACTTATTCTGGAAACTTTCCCCTCCTTTAACTGTTTCCATGACTTCCAGCTGAACCCACCCTCCCTTATGCCCTCACTTTATAGTTTAAAGCCCTATCCACAGCTCGAACTGTGTGGTTCACCAGGACTCTGATTCATTTAGCATGACTCAAATGGAGCCTGTCCCATTGGAACAGCCCCCTCCTTCCCCAGTACTGCTGCTGGTGTCCCTGTGATTCAAACCTGTTTCTCCCAAATCCATCTTTTAGTCAACTGATTACTTAATTTTGTTGACACTGTGCCAATTTGCTTGGGGCTCAAGTAGTAATCTAGAGGTTACTATGCGGCATTCCCAGAATAGCTTTCCCCTTAGCAGACATTAGCTGATGCACTGACATCTCTTGTGCTTGCACCATTTTTGAAAGGCCACCATGTATCCAGACAAGCGTTGGCAGTTTGGCATTGCCCATTACCATCAATGTAATGGCATAGTTCCCATGAAACCACACTGTTTATGGCACATGGCAGATGGTGCCTCACATATTTAACCCCATTCTCTCATTTTAGTCAATATTTAAACATCAGGTTGCATATTTTAACTGTCAGTAATGACAGCCCATCTGAACAACTTACCTAAATTAGCATTGGCCTGTTCCCAATACTCACTGTAGAACCAAATCTTGTCATTGTCCTGTAGGGCAACATCATAGACAGGCAAGGATTTTGGCAAGCACAGTTACAAATGTGAGCTTTTCCAGGCCACAAAAAGAAATAAAAACAAAGCGAACAGAGGCTGAATGCCACCCCCACAATGTCAACCAGACCTCAGCACCATGACCAAAATACTTCAGTATCTCTGGTAGTTTTCTGCACCCAGCACTCTTCTATTAGAAACAGCTGTCAATGAAGGTCTGTCTGACTTGTAGCACCCATCACCGCTGGGCTCTGACATGGATACTGTCAGCTTCCTCCACCTCAACGTCGTCATTCTCTTCCTTGGAAGACTTGCTCCCATTTCTCCAGTTCCTCAACATCCAGGACATTGTCTTATTGTGCAGAACCCAGCAGGATAATGGAGCATGCTGTGTCTGAGCTTTGCTGAAGGGCAGCTCCACCCCCTTCCCTGACCTGGCCAAGCGTTGGAAGTGCCTCTTAAGCAGCCCTATCATCTGCCTCACCATGGCCCTCATTGGAGTATGGACAGCGTTAGAACTGAGCTCCACAACAGTCAAGAGGCCTTTGTAGCATAACTGCTGCTAGCTGCCACATATTGAGTTGCCTAATTTGTAGCAAATTGCATTTGACCCGAAGCACCCTCATTCTGAATGCATGGCAGTAGGGCCATGCAATGACTGCAAATTAAATGCAGCTGTGCTTTCAAAATGGCTGCTTCATGCTTTAGTCACTACAATGTCATTTTACCAGCATACTTGGTTTCTGTGTTTTTGCCCATTAAAACTGACAGTTACTCCCTTCACCCTGCGATTGTTCTGGCCCCTTTCTAGTAGCACTTTGCTTCTAGAAAAGGGAAGGTGTTGACTAAGAACACATCTTGTGACAGATACCATCAACACTGGGGTCTGCCTAGTTCTCCCAAGAACCGTTGGACTGGCTGTTCTTCTCTCTCTTTGAGCTCTATCTTCACCTATTGTTTACTTCTTACACCTCCTCCCACCCTGTCTTCTGCATTAAAAATACAAACCCTCACTACCATCAGCTCTGAGGAAGGGTCATTGGACCTGAAATGTTAACTCTGATTCCTCTCCACAGATGCTGCCAGACCTGCTGAGTTTTTCTAGCAATTTCTGTTTTCTTTGTGAGTAATAAGAGGACTTTGTCTTGAAAAGGTGTCTATTTATTAATGTGATTGCCAGGTTGTCACATTTGAAATTGACAAGCTGTCAAGGGATTGACCAGCATTGTGAAAGCAGAAAAGTCTTCAGCTTCATTAGAGTGCATTATCCACTGAATGCACTGTTATTCCATTCAACAATAGGGCATTCCAGATTAAAATGTGTAATATGCACCCATCGCTTTTATTTCCTTTAATATGAAATTCATCTTGATCAGAATTAAATAATAACGTTGTAGTGAAGGATCCTTTAGGTAAAAGTAATCATAACACAAGAGAATTTCAAATTCAGTTTTATGGTCAGTAATGTGAGTCTGAAACAAGAACCTTAAATTAAGTCAATCACAAGGGTACAAAGATAAACTGCACCTCCCAGTCGCGAACCATTTCAACTCCGCCTCCCATTCCTTAGACGACATGTCCATCCTGGGCCTCCTGCAGTGCCATAATGATGCCACCCGAAAGTTGCAGGAACAGCAATTCATATTCTGCTTGGGAAACCTGCAGCCCAATGGTATCAATATTGATTTCACCAGCTTCAAAATCTCCCCTCCCCCTACTGCATCCCAAAACCAGCCCAGTTCACCCCCGCCTCCCTAACCTGTTCTTCCTCTCAGCTATCCCCTCCTCCCACCTCAAGCCGCACCCCCATCTCCTACCTACTAACTCATCCCACCCCCTTGACCTGTCCGTCCTCCCCGGACTGACCTATCCCCTCCCTATCTCCCCACCTACACTCGCCTCTACTGGCTCCATCCCAGCCTCTTTAACTTGTCTGTCTCCTCTCCACCTATCTTCTGCTCTACCCATCTTCGGTCCGCCTCCCCTTCTCTCCCTATTTATTCCAGTTCCCTCTCCCCATCCCCCTCTCTGATGAAGGGTCTAGGCCTGAAACGTCAGCTTTTGTGCTCCTAAGATGCTGCTTGGCCTGCTATGTTCATCCAGCTCTACACTTTGTTATCTTGGATTCTCCAGCATCTGCAGTTCCCATTATCTCTGGTACAAAGATAGACTTGGCTAATGTTGAATAGGACAAAAATGTAAAAGTAAAGCAGTAGCTTCTCATTATAGAAAATATTATAATATAATTAGGCAGGTTTTGTGAAAGGGAATCATGCTGACAAATTTATTTGAGTACCTTAAGGATATACAATGAAGTGGATATAGGAGTATCAGTAAATATGGTATCTTTGGCTTTCCAAAAGGCATTCAATATGCTGCCAAGTAAAAGGTTACTGCACAAGATAGAAGTTCATGTTATTGGAGGTAATGCAACATATTAATGTGGATAAAGGACTGGCTAACAAACAGACAGTATAGAACAGCATTTCACTTGCCCCACCAACACTTTTGCAGGTGAAGGGGGCTGCGAAGCTCCTCAAATAGCCTTCCCAATCACATTTGAACCATTCTGACTCCTTGTACTTCACAGATAGACAATGGCAGTAGCAGTTTGCTGGCCTGCTCTTGTCCCAGTTGAGGCTCTTAAATGGCCAATTGATGAACAATTAAAAGCTGTTTCCTGCCCTGCGCCCATTTTCAGGTTGGCAGGAGGAGTGAATCTCTTTTTAAATGTTAGGCGTATCTATGGGGGCTCATAACACTTCCATTTTTACAAAATATAAGCCATAAATGCAGAAAAATGATTTATTATTTTCCCCCCGGAATTAAAAATCAGTTGGAAACTGCTAGAACCATCAGTAAGAACATTATGACCATGATAATTCTGCAAAACTAATTGTTTTTTAACAACCCAACCACAGGATTTCCCCAGGCAGTAATCAAGCATTGATACGATAGCAATGGCATTCCCTTTTTTCTTCTTAATCAAGAGTTCCTTGACCACAAAGTGATTAAACCATCTGAAGCATCTCAGATTATTCAGGCGTTGCAATTGGTTAGAGATTGAAAAAATTAACTATTATTTATGTGGTAGCATCATGCCGAGAACTAGAGACTATCACTCAATTTATTAAAACAGAATTTCACTGTGGCCACAATTGCAAGACTGGTTTTCACAATCAAAAGTTCTGAATTAACTCAAGACAATAAAATGTGAGGCTGGATGAACACAGCAGGCCCATCAGCATCTCAGGAGCACAAAAGCTGACGTTTCGGGCCTAGACCCTTCATCAGAGAGGGGGATGGGGTGAGGGTTCTGGAATAAATAGGGAGAGAGGGGGAGGCGGACCGAAGATGGAGAGAAAAGAAGATAGGTGGAGAGGAGAGTATAGGTGGGGAGGTAGGGAGGGGATAGGTCAGTCCAGGGAAGACGGACAGGTCAAGGAAGTGAGAAGAGGTTAGTAAGTAGGAGATGGAGGTGCGGCTTGGGGTGGGAGGAAGGGATGGGTGAGAGGAAGAACAGGTTAGGGAAGCAGAGACAGGCTGGACTGGTTTTGGGATGCAGTGGGTGGAGGGGAAGAGCTGGGCTGGTTTTGAATTAACTCAGTTCACATGTTAATGAAACATAATACGACAATAGACAAAATAATCAAAATGGCATTTGCTTGCAAGTAAAGCAAAATAGATTTTGTAATTTCTCTTTCTTTTCTTTCTTCATTTTGCTTTGTAAAAATGTTACTGAAGTAAAAGGAGCTCTTACAGCAAGACAAAGGCTAGAATTTAATGTAACCAATGTGGGTTGGACTCCAGTACGTGAAAAGTCCTTTTACATTCCTAAGCAGAAACTTATCACCTGCCCTTGGTCATCCGGATTTCAATCTCCCTTTCACACAGGAATCCTTAGTGTTTGAGTAATGTTGTCACAAGATCAAGGGCATATTGATTTTAGGGGCATTCATGATCAGTTAACTAATACAGACAATTTGTAGCACTTTTAAGATAGTTTATTGTGTTTGTTAAGAAGCAATAGTTTAGATTAGATAATATGATAAATTTGTTAATTCGGCAAAGAGCAAGAAAGTATATAACCGAGGAATGTTTCACTGATCCTGAAGTCATTCTGTAGAATAGAGGAGTAGAGACAGCACACTCTCACATCCTAACTGTTTTCTAGTCTGTAATGGTAGCCTTTAGTGGAAACTGTCTTTGTTCTTCACTCAGGCTGATGGAAGGAGGTTTCCTGCTCTTCCCATGCACAGATAATGACCTGTACCTTTGCTCTTGTCCATGTCTTTCTCTCCCCACCTGTCCCTATTGATATAGGGCCATCTCTGCTGTGTCAATCAAACATCTGACTACCTTTGGCCAGTGACCATAGGGCAGTGCCTCATGATCATAGAATCATATGGTATAGAGGCCTTTTGGCCCATGGAGCCTGCATCAACAAAAATCTGCTCCAAATTTACATTGGCCCATAGCCTTGATGTCACATGACCATTGTCATTTTTGCCCACCCCATTTCAAAGTTTGCTTTCTTTCCTTATAAGAACAAAACCTTCCTATTTTGAAAACATTGTACTCATTATAGGAGAGTGTGGCGCCCAACAAATCTTTACAGTTAATAGGAGGCTGTTGCTGGAAATATCAAATATGGAATATTGAGTTCACATTGATTTAATGGGGTTTCCAGTTTCCAATAGACAGACAACAGTGGCTGTCACGTGTCCAAGTCAGGGTCTCATGCTGAGTGACAGGAATATGGTGAAATACTCCAGTATGAAATTCAAACTGCTAACTTTGAAGTGAGGTGTTTCCTAGTGCTTTCCCTGACAATTGAATTGCTACAAAGTTTGAAATGTTTTCGGGCTATAACCTGCTCATCAACTTCCAAATGTCTGCAAGCTTGGAGCAACAGAGATCCAATGGACTGTTGAATTTGCACAGTTTTGACTCTAGATCAGGCCAAAGTAATGCAAACACTGATTTCCCGAGTCAAAAGTCTGACCATGTGAGAGAACCTACCCCTGGCCAGCGGGAGGCACTGTGGCTGGTGAACATTTTGATTATACTTTCTCATGATGTTCATGCTAAGGTTCAGTGGAGTGTTACTGATGCAGTCATGAGTGAGTCCAAACCTGGTCCAAACAGACCCTGGTGTGGTTTCTCCTTTGACAGCTATTCCAAAAGAGGACCTCAGACAGCTTAGCTGGTTGATGCAGGCTTCAGTAAACAACGTCATTATTTGAAAGTCCAATATCCGCCAACCCAGAACCAGCAGATGAATAAATCTGAACTGAAACTGCTGTGGCGCTGAAAAAGCTTGACGGACTCCTCTATTGGCTGATATCAGACAATGAGAGAGAGCTGAAATCACTCATCCTTCCTGGCAGCCCCCAAAATTGAGTGTTGGCAGCAGTTCATGATCTATCAGGACACTGAGTGACAGAAAAGATGAGTACCCTAACTAGGAAGCAGTGTTACTCACATGGGGGATATTGATGGCTACTGTCAATGCTGTGAGAGAAGTACTTTTGCCAAAGCAGGTTAGTGAATTCATCCCAGTGTGGGATCACTGATCAAGAAGAGATCCCTCAAGATCCTCGCAACAAATTTTATGGTCTTTGACACCAATTGTAATGAGACTGAACATATTCTCATATTCAGAGTATCTCCACTAAGTTCATTTCGGCATTCACACCCACGGTCAAAAGTCTTCAACCATAACAAGAATGTTATGCACGATAACAAAGTGTGTAGCTGGATGAGCACAGCAGGTCAAACAGCATCTTAGGAGCACAAAAGCTGACATTTTGGGCCTAGACCCTTCATTAGAAATGGGGGATGGGGAGAGGGTTCTGAAATAAATAGGGAGCGAGGGGGAGGTGGATCGAAGATGGGTAGAGAAGAAGATAGGTGGAGAGGATACAGACAAGTTAAAGGGGCGGAGATGGAGTCAGTAGAGTTGAGTTTAGGTGGGGAGGTAGGGAGGGGATAGGTCAGTTGGGGAGGACTGACAGGTCAAGGGGGCGGGATGAGGTTAGTAGGTAGGAAATGGAGGTGCGGCTTGAGGTGGGAGGAGGGGACAGGTGAGAGGAAGAACAGGTTAGGGAGGCGGGGACAAGCTGGGCTGGTTTTGGGATGCAGTGGGGGAAGGGGAGATTTTGAAGCTTATGAAATCCATGTTGATACCATTGGGTTGCAGGGTTCCCAAGCGGAATATGATTTGCTGTTCCTGCAATCTTCCAGTGGCATCGTTGTGGCACTGCAGGAGACCCAGGATGGACATGTTGTGTGAGGAGTGGGCGGGGGACTTATGCATGATTGGTTTGTCTGTTTTGGTGTTCCGTCTCGGATTCACAGCGATCAGGGGTACAAGTTTGAGAACAAGATATTGCAGGAGCTGTGCAAGGTCTACAGCAGTGCTAAGAGATACAGTACCTCTTCGTGAACATTATGAACGATGTAACTCTCTGCATGTCCGTCTGTGCACTGCCTTCGAAACAAAAAAGTGGCCCATGTGCCTCCTGTGGCTAAGTCATCCTTCTAACAAAATAGTGATTTCATCCACAGACAAGTCTCCTCTTCTTTAGATGAGACCTACTTCTGCCCATGGACCACTTCTTTGTGCTCACTACACTTTCTGATGGAGATAGCCAGGTCAACGAGTGGATAGCTGAGCAGCACACACAGACTATACCAGACATTCAAAATGGCACCCAGGAGAGAGAGAAAACAGCTGAGCAGAAAACCATCAAATAATCACAAGGCTGGCAGGACTGATCTTCCAGATGCTGCAAGGGCGTTCCTCCAAAATTAAATATAAGGGTCAGAATAAGATGCATGAAGTATGGGATCCTGAACCCCATAGAGTCATTGAGCAGTTAGACATAAATGGCTACACTTATGTTGTTGAATCAAGAGTTGGAGGGCAGTCTCAAGTAATGGTTTATAGAAGAGAGTTGTTTGAGGCTAAAGTCTAGTGCATTATGCGGAGGCAAACAGCACACTCAGTGGTATTATATAGACTGTTACAACTGGGGCCAAGGACCATTAAACTTGTTGTGTGAATCTCTAAAGATCTTTTGTGACCGGTAATGTGTTGGTACATGAGTGGAGTAACATAGTGAGATAGAATCCCAGGATGTCCTGTGTGTTGTGAATCCAGGCTATGTATCCAGTGTGTGGAGGCCCACTCCCACCCTAGAAAACAGTGCAGGGAGACTTGCTGTGAGGCAGTGACTGAAAGACCAAGCTCCATCAAATATATACCTCTTGCAGCCTTGACTGACTTGGACGCCAGTGTTGGTGATCTGCCACAGTGCCCAGGTCCTCTGGTAGGTAGCGGTACTGATGAGAGGTGAGAAGGTTATCTGTCGGAAATTCTGGATATCACCCCACCCTTACCATTTGCCCAGATAGAACATAGAACATTACAGCACAGTACAGGCCCTTCGGCCCTCGATGTTGTGCCGACCTGTCATACCGATCTCAAGCCCATCTAACCTACACTATTCCATGTACGTCCATATGCTTGTCCAATGATGACTTAAATGTACCTAAAGTTGGCGAATCTACTACCATTGCAGGCAAAGCGTTCCATTCCCTTACTACTCTCTGAGTAAAGAAACTACCTCTGACATCTGTCCTATATCTTTCACCCCTCAGTTTAAAGCTATGCCCCCTCGTGCTCGCGGTCACCATCCTAGGAAAAAGGCTCTCCCTATCCACCCTATCTAACCCACTGATTATTTTATATGTTTCAATTAAGTCACCTCTCAACCTTCTTCTCTCTAGTGAAAACAGCCTCAAGTCCCTCAGCCTTTCCTCGTAAGACTTCCCTCCATACCAGGCAACATCCTAGTAAATCTCCTCTGCACCCTTTCCAAAGCTTCCATATTCTTCTTATAATGCGGTGACCAGAGCTGTACACAATACTCCAAGTGCAGCCGCACCAGAGTTTTGTACAGCTTCACCATAACCTCTTGGTTCCGGAACTCAATCCCTCTATTAATAAAAGCTAAAACACTGTATGCTTTCTTAACAGCCCTGTCAACCTGGGTGGCAACTTTCAAGGATCTGTGTACATGGACACCAAGATCTCTCTGCTCATCTACACTACTAAGAATCTTACCATTAGCCCTGTATTTTGCCTTCTGGTTACTCCTACCAAAGTGCATCACCTCACACTTGTTGCATTAAACTCCATTTGCCACCTCTCAGCCCAGCTCTGCAGCTTATCTATGTCTGTCTGCAACCTACAGCATCCTTCGTCACTATCCACAACTCCACCGACCTTAGTGTCGTCTGCAAATTTACTAACCCATCCTTCTACGACCTCATCCAGGTCAATGATATAAAAAGAGAATGCTTCCACTGATATCGACGTGAACATCCTAGCTGTCATGATACAATTGAATGTGCTAATCATGTAACTGCTCAGCAAGTCGTTACTGTGTGCTATGTGTAATTGCTGGAATGACAAGGTTCAAGTAGCAAAACCCCATAACTGAGCCCACAGCACCAGTCTGTGCTGTTAGGGAGAGAATGCCAGGATTCTAACCCTACCACAGCCAAGGACAGGTGCCATCATTCCAAAGCAGGCAAGCTCATGCCTTGGAGGGAAACATGCGCGTGAAGGTTTTCCCATGTATCTGCTACCCTGGTTCTTCGAATTGATGGAGTTTGCAGGTTTAGCAGGTTAAAGAAGCCTTGGTGAGTTGTGGCAGTGCATCTTTTGCACTTGAGTACATGTGACAATAAAAACTAAATCCAGTAATCCAGAGCCCCAGATAACTACCATGGAGACTGTGTATCACTGGTAGAGGGAGTTAATGCTGGAAAACGAGCAGTGTTCAATGGTGTGTCAATCCAGCACATTGTGCATATAGTTATCCACACTGAGCACATAGCTGCTCATATTGAGCAGACTGCTCCTTCTCTGGCCCTTCATAGTAACCATAGAATCCCTACAGTGCAAAAACATGCCATTCGGCCTAACAAATCCTCACCAACCCTCCGAAAACCATTCCACCCAGACCCATTCCCCCTACCCTATCCCCATAACTCTGCATTTCCCATGGCTAATGCACCTAACCTACACAACCCAGAACACTATGTGTAATTTAGCATGGCCAATTCTGTGGATAGTGAATTTGGATATTAATATTGCAACAAGGACACTCTGTGCTCAGGGGCACATACCCAGCTCGGGGACTTCACCAGGCTTCACCTCTCAGCTTTTCACTTGCTGTTATAGCACTCACTCTGAGCACCCTAGAATGAGAGAGAGGCAGGTATTGAGGGAGATGAAAGTGTGGTAAAGTTATTACTTTCTGTGCGGTTGGAAGGTGACCTGAGTAAGGTTGCAGTACAGAAGGCATGTGCATTACTGTTTTTGGGGGTTGAGGTGGGAGCTGGTATCCAGAGGCTAGTCTGCTAATATATAGAGCATAGAACATAGAACATAGAACATTACAGCACAGCACAGGCCCTTCGGCCCTCGATGTTGTGCCGACCTGTCATACCGATCTCAAGCCCATCTAACCTATACTATTCCATGTACGTCCATATGCTTATCCAATGACGACTTAAATGTACCTAAAGTTGGCGAATCTACTACCGTTGCAGACAAAGCGTTCCATTCCCTTACTACTCTCTGAGTAAAGAAACTACCTCTGACATCTGTCCTATATCTTTCACCCCTCAATTTAAAGCCATGCCCCCTCGTGCTTGCTGTCACCATCCTAGGAAAAAGACTCTCCCTATCCACCCTATCTAACCCTCTGATTATTTTATATGTTTCAATTAAGTCACCTCTCAACCTTCTTCTCTCTAGTGAAAACAGCCTCAAGTCCCTCAGCCTTTCCTCGTAAGACCTTCCCTCCATACCAGGCAACATCCTAGTAAATCTCCTCTGCACCCTTTCCAAAGCTTCCACATCCTTCTTATAATGCGGTGACCAGAACTGTACACAATACTCCAAGTGCGGCCGCACCAGAGTTTTGTACAGCTTCACCATAACCTCTTGGTTCCAGAACTCAATCCCTCTATTAATAAAAGCTAAAACACTGTATGCCTTCTTAACAGCCCTGTCAACCTGAGTGACAACTTTCAAGGATCTGTGTACGTGGACACCAAGATCTCTCTGCTCATCTACACTACTAAGAATCTTACCATTAGCCCTGCACTTTGCCTTCCGGTTACTCCTACTAAAGTGCATCACCTTACACTTGTCCGCATTAAACTCCATTTGCCACCTCTCAGCCCAGCTCTGCAGCTTATCTATGTCTCTCTGCAACCTACAGCATCCTTCGTCACTATCCACAACTCCACCGACCTTAGTGTCGTCTGCAAATTTACTAACTCATCCTTCTATGCCCTCATCCAGGTCATTTATAAAAATGACAAACAGCAGTGGACCCAACACCGACCCTTGCGGTACACCACTAGTAACTGGTCTCAAGGATGAACATTTCCCATCAACTACCACCCTCTGTCTTCTTTCAGCAAGCCAATTTCCAATCCAAACTGTTATATCTCTCACAATTCCATTTCTCCGCATTTTGTACAATAGCCTATTGTGGGGAACCTTATCGAACGCCTTGCTGAAATCCATATACACCACATCAACCGGTTTACTCTCATCTACCTGTTTGGTCACCTTCTCAAAGAACTCAGTAAGGTTTGTGAGGCACGACCTTCCCTTCACAAAACTGTGCTGACTATCCCTAATCAATTTATTATTTTCTAGATGATTATAAATCCTATCCCTTATAACCTTTTCCAACACTTTACCAACAACTGAGGTAAGGCTCACTGGTCTATAATTACCAGAGTTGTCTCTACTCCCCTTCTTGAACAGGGGAACCACATTTGCTATCCTCCAGTCATCTGGCACTATTCCTGTAGACAATGATGAGTTAAAGATCAATGCCAAAGGCTCGGCAATCTCCTCCCTGGCTTCCCAGAGGATCCGAGGATAAATCCCATCCCATCCAATAGTCTGCCCAAAGCTCTAGTTCCTGCACATATATAAAGAATTATTTATAAGTGCCAATATATGCAGTATTATTTATAATTTTCACATCTCCCACAGTGGGTGTTGGAGAGGGCCTTGTGGATTTGAATCTACCTTAACAGAAACACATCTATACGTACTGTCTCTTAGGCAGATTCTCTTTGTTTAGCCTATAATACTCACTAGTCCTGCCCAGGAGTCGAAGTATCCAGTTATTCAACTAATGATCAATCAATATCTGTTGAACCTTAAAACAGCATTATTCTGTTAGATTGTTCTACTGACTACAGTGAAACAAAAAGCTAGATACCATTATTTTTTCTCAGATTCTTTGTGCCCACAATTCCTTTGCGATTCTCGTGTGGCTATCTCGATGATTGTCTCATGACTCCTTCGTAGTTTAGTCGAATTACTTCAAACTGCACATCACTTATGCAGTTTGATGGGGTCTTGATTCAAGACTGCATCATTCTGCACTGCAGATTCTATATAAGATTAGCCCTGGGTTACTGACTATCTTTCCAATAGATAAAACTGTTAGGGTTCCTGTTTGTCGGCATGTAGATTTTGTTATAATTTAACCATCGTTAAAAGTACTTCCAATGTAATGTATTACTTAGATTTCCAGCATCTGCTGTATATCCTTTTGTCGGATGTGGATGTCACTAGCTGGGCCGATATTTGTTGCCCATTCCTAATGGCCCTCAAAAGTAGTTAAGTGTCAGCCACATTGCAATGGGCCTTGAGACATGTGTAGACCAGACTGTGGAAGGATGACGAGATTTTCTTCCCTCAAGGACATTAGTGAATCAAATGGGTTTTTACTAAAAATTTGATAGTTTCATGGTTAACATAAATGAGACCAACTTTTAATTGCTGATTCATTTAATTGTTGAATTTAAATTCTCCTTTTTGTCCTGGCAGGATTTGCATTTGAGTCTCCATGGTAGTAATTTGGATTACTTCATTTAGATTTAGTTTTTATTGTCACATGTACTCACCTAAAAACCACACAGGAGTACAGTGTAATGTTTTCAATGTTGCCACACATGGCACCATCTTAGGCACAAGTACCTAGTTAAAAAAACTTAGGAACAACGTGGAAAAAATAAGGAGCAAAGTTAAAAACTTAACATTACAGTCACACTTACTATAGCACAAAAATGTTAATAGTCAAACATTACAAAACTTGTTAGTATTAATTCAAAAATATAAATAAATAAAGCGAAAGCAAATTCAAAAGTTGTAGCTTTTCTTAAGTGCTTAGCTATGCTGGGATTGCACTTCCTATAAGGACTTGATCTCCTCTGCTTTGGAACACTTTCCCTGTGCTGGCTCGATCTCCCCTGCTCTCATTGTCACTGCAGATGTCAAGAGAATCTCCAGCACTGTGTTGTTCTCGCTCCTGGGATCTCAGATATCCAAAGGCCCAACCCTGGTACCGGGCCTCACCTTGCTCTCGGTGTGCAGTCTTGCCTTGGGTGCATGCTCTGGACACCTCACTGAGAGTTCTGGGTCAGGCCCTTAGCCACTGCTTCACACTTGTTATTGAGCTGACCACCAGATTCATCAAGCCCAATACTACGGCTGCTGTCTTTCTCCAGAAGATGTTAGGAAAAATGATGAAGAAAAAATTTTAAAAAAGGGAAAAAAGAGAAAAATAGAAAAAAAGGAAAGAAGAGGAGCATGCTAGGCACTAACACTATGAGGGGGGGTTGGAGGAGCAGGAGAAGAATGCCCCACTTCTATCCCTGGGACCTGAAACCCTGCAACCCCACTGTCTGCCCAGGACCCTTTCATCTACCCTCCCACCCAAGACATGAAAGCACCACACCACCATCTCTCTGGCGTACCCTCCTTTGGAACCCAACATCCCCCTCTCTTGCTTAGAGCCTGATGCTCCCCATCTCTGGCATGTGAAATCCCCTCCTCCCCAGGACCTGAAATCTTCTGTCCACCTGGGAGCCAATACCACAACTCTCCCACCACCAATCCTGAAATCTACCTGCGGCTTTACAACACCAACCCCATCACCTCCCTCACTCCCTGTATTGGACCCAGTGTCCCCTGCCCACCCAACCTACTGTAAACACCTCATCATTTATCCGGCCCTTTTATCATAAGACAGTAGTACCCTACCCATTTGGCATCTTATTTCCTTGTCACTCTAGCCTCTGTCCAAGCAGCGCCCTGCCCATCTCACATTCTACACAGAGATAATGGGAGCTGCAGATGCTGGAGAATCCAAGACAACAAAATGTGAGGCTGGATGAACACAGCAGGCCAAGCAGCATCTCAGGAGCACAAAAGCTGACGTTTTGGGCCTAGACCCTTCATCAGAGAGGGGGATGGGGTGAGGGTTCTGGAATAAATAGGGAGAGAGGGGGAGGCGGACCGAAGATGGAGAGAAAAGAAGATAGGTGGAGAGAGTATAGGTGGGGAGGTAGGGAGGGGATAGGTCAGTCCAGGGAAGACGGACAGGTCAAGGAGGTGGGATGAGGTCAGTAGGTAGATGGGGGTGCGGCTTGGGGTGGGAGGAAGGGATGGGTGAGAGGAAGAACCGGTTAGGGAGGCGGAGACAGGTTGGACTGGTTTTGGGATGCAGTGGGTGGAGTGGAGGAGCTGGGCTGGTTGTGTGGTGCAGTGGGGGGAGGGGATGAACCGGGCTGGTTTAGGGATGCAGTTGGGGAAGGGGAGATTTTGAAACTGGTGAAGTCCACATTGATACCATTAGGCTGCAGGGTTCCCAGGCGGAATATGAGTTGCTGTTCCTGCAACCTTCGGGTGGCATCATTGTGGCACTGCAGGAGGCCCATGATGGACATGTCATCTAAAGAATGGGAGGGGGAGTGGAAATGGTTTGCGACTGGGAGGTGCAGTAGTTTGTTGCGAATTGAGCGGAGGTGTTCTGCAAAGCGGTCTCCAAGCCTCCGCTTGGTTTCCCCAATGTAGAGGAAGCCACACCGGGTACAGTGGATGCAGTATACCACATTGGCAGATGTGCAGGTGAACCTCTGCTTAATGTGGAATGTCATCTTGGGGCCTGGGATAGGGGTGAGGGGGGATGTGTGGGGGCAAGTGTAGCATTTCCTGTGGTTGCAGGGGAAGGTGCCGGGTGTGGTGGGGTTGGAGGGCAGTGTGGAGCGAACAAGGGAGTCACGGAGAGAGTGGTCTCTCCGGAAAGCAGACAGGGGTGGGGATGGAAAAATGTCTTGGGTGGTGGGGTCGGATTGTAAATGGCGGAAGTGTCGGAGGATGATGCATTGTATCCGAAGGTTGGTGGGGTGGTGTGTGAGAATGAGGGGGATCCTCTTTGGGCGGTTGTGGCGGGGGCGGGGTGTGAGAGACGTGTTGCGGGAAATACGGGAGACGCGGTCGAGGGCGTTCTCGATCACTGTGGGGGCAAAGTTGCGGTCCTTGAAGAATTTGGACATCTGGGATGTGCAGGAGTGGAATGTCTTGTCGTGGGAGCAGATGAGGCGGAGGCGGAGGAATTGGGAATAGGGGATGGAATTTTTGCAGGAGGGTGGGTGGGAGGAGGTGTATTCTAGGTAGCTGTGGGAGTCGGTGGGCTTGAAATGGACATCAGTTCCAAGCTGGTTGCCTGAGATGGAGACTGAGAGGTCCAGGAAGGTGAGGGATTAGCTGGAGACGGCCCAGGTGAACTGAAGGTTGGGGTGGAAGGTGTTGGTGAAGTGGATAAACTGTTCGAGCTCCTCTGGGGAGCAAGAGGCGGCGCCGATACTGTACCCGGTGTGGCTTCCTCTACATTGGGGAAACCAAGCGGAGGGTGGAGACCGCTTTGCAGAACACCTCCGCTCAGTTCGCAACAAACAACTGCACCTCCCAGTCGCAAACCATTTCCACTCCCCCTCCCATTCTTTAGATGACATGTCCATCATGGGCCTCCTGCAGTGCCACAATGATGCCACCCGAAGGTTGCAGGAACAGCAACTCATATTCCGCCTGGGAACCCTGCAGCCTAATGGTATCAATGTGGACTTCACCAGTTTCAAAATCTCCCCTTCTCCAACTGCATCCCTAAACCAGCCCAGTTCGTCCCCTCCCCCCACTGCACCACACAACCAGCCCAGCTCCTCCACTCCACCCACTGCATCCCAAAACCAGTCCAACCTGTCTCCGCCTCCCTAACCTGTTCTTCCTCTCACCCATCCCTTCCTCCCACCCCAAGCCGCACCCCCATCTACCTACTAACCTCATCCCACCTCCTTGACCTGTCCGTCTTCCCTGGACTGACCTATCCCCTCCCTACCTCCCCACCTATACTCTCTCCACCTATCTTCTTTACTCTCCATCTTCGGTCCGCCTCCCCCTCTCTCCCTATTTATTTCAGAACCCTCACCCCATCCCACTCTCTGATGAAGGGTCTAGGCCCGAAACGTCAGCTTTTGTGCTCCTGAGATGCTGCTTGGCCTGCTGTGTTCATCCAGCCTCACATTTTGTTGTCTCACATTCTACACAACTGGTGCCCTATTTAACTTGCCATTCTAAGCCTTACCCACCTACATATCTTGCACCCTAACTACCTATATCTTATTCACTACTGACCTGGCACCACTTATCTTGCACTCTGGCATCTCACCCCTTGCCCACCTGGGACACATGGCCCCTACCCACCTGGCAGCTTAACCTCACACTTACCTGATAAACTTGCTACTTCACATGAACTGTCAATGACACTGTCTGTGATGCTGGGAATTGAAATCATGGAAACTGGCAACTGACTGCTGTGAGAAATAGGATGTGGTTTGTCTTGCCCTGATGATCCTGCACTGTAGGGGACTTGTTCATTTTTCTGGAGAAGTCCTGCTCAGACTGTCCAATCAGAAATGAGAACCTGAAGAAAAGGCGTGGAGTAGCAATATGAGGGTGATTGTTGCAGCTCAGAAAATCTGGACCTTTGTGTAGAGACAAAGTCTGTATGGTGAATACTGTGGTGAGAAAATAGAGAAGCTGTTCGCTCCCTCTGAGAACAGTCTCTCATATACTGATGGGAAGAGCTTGTCTTGTGTTCTAGTTCAAGTATTAACAGCTTTATATATCCGTATGGAATGCAAAAGATCCATGGTCACTTCATCAGCTGCTTGCTTGTTACACCACATAGTCAGATGAATCTGTGCTTGGAGTGGAGAACTAGCACACCCATACCATCATTCTGAATGTTCTTAGTGATGAGGAAAGCCTCGTACTTTGTCTCAGTCAGTCCTATGATGTGGAACACCATCTTCTCTGAAGGGCTTTGCATAGGCAGGAGTCTTTGTCACCATCAATTCTATTGTGTGTCAGTTACCACATCCTGCAAAAGAGAAGTTGGAATGTTTACTGTATGTAATGCTATATTTGGGTGATGCTCCTGCCATAGTTGAATACATGAATGCTTTGGAAGCAGGGAGATATGCGTATGAGGCTGGCACATCGGTGTATGCGCAGGGGTCAAGTGTTGTTGGATGAGAGACAGAGTTGTGTGCATTGAACAACATAAGAAGTCAATGGACTCATAGCGAGGAGATTAAATGAAGAAGTATATCAATGACCTTCTCTCACTATGAGAAATCATTAAACTTATGGCACTGCTTCCGGGTCATTGGGTGCTGCACCTGTTATTCTGGTGCAATCAGTACTACCCCATACGTCAAAATCAGATTCTGCACCATTGTTCTGACATGATTCAACTCTGATCTTTTCCAACAAAACTTGTACATCTCCAGTACTATAAAGCTTCCAAAATTAGAGAAATTGTCTAGTCTCCTCCATTTGTTATCTTATTTCTCTCATTCAAAAGGCTCCCCCAAATCTATATATGACTATATCTGAGGCCACCAACCCACTACTTCTCCCACCCCGGTTCAGTATTCAATAACTTTAATTTTTATGTAGGTCCTTGAGATGTTTTATTTTGTTATCAGACCTGGATGAGTGCCCCCTCTTGTAATATAATGTGCATTTTAGACGGAAGAGAAGATAGAATTCTATATCAGACTTGGAATGGTGCGTGGAAGAGACTTGTGTGCATATTAACCACATGATTCTGAGGAAGGGTCATCAGACCCGAAACGTTAACTCTGTTTTTTCCTTCACAGATGCCACCAGACCTGCTGAACTTTTCCAGCAACTTTGTTTTTGCTTTACAGCATCCGCGATTCTTTTGGTTTTTACCTGCAAATATTTTGCACGTTTGCACTTGTGGCTGTCAAGGATTTGCATCACATGTATGATGTGTTGAGGTTCAGAGAAGCTGATCTTGGGAACTATACATAAGGTACTTCCATACGCATTCATGACTGAAATAACCCTTCTGTTCTCAGTAAATATACAGGGCGGTTGTAATGGGTGAGCCCGATCTGATGCAGAACTGAGCATATTAAATAGTTGTTTTATTTTCTGTATTATATTTCTAATCATTGGGTGATGTGGAAAGGAGGAAGGAATTGGGTGGCACTAAAACATTTCCAGGACACAATTTCACTCTGGTTTTGCACATATTGGACTGCATACAAATCTTTTGGGTAATTGTGTGATCCATTGCCCTCAGTGGGGAGCTGTCATCACAGCATGTATGTGTCTAGAAATGGCAAGCACCAAGCTTCTGATTCTTTATGTCATTAATGTTAGCAGAGTGAAAAATGGCACCACTGCAGCAGTCAATGAGATAGTGGTGGGGTGTAACTTGTGGAGGGAATTAAGCAAAAAGATATAAAAGAGATCATTTTAAAGAGGCTTGGTTTATTCAGTGGAGTCTATTTAAATAGATTCTCAATAAACTACAGCAAATAGAACCCATGAGTGAAACTGCAACTCACGTTACTGAAAATAAACTAGGTACTTCTCCAGCAAAATACAGTGATTAGAGGATAGTGTCATGATATGAATTATCTGTGTAAAATTAATCTCAGTCATTCTGTCTGGAACTTGGTGTTGTTACTATGTGCATTTGAGAGGCTGAGAATCAAGTTATGAGAGATTGTGATTTTTCACTCTACGATTTGGAGACAACTGCTTCCTGATAGGATAGTCAGATCACCCCTTATGTTTATCTTCTTAATTTGACAGAAATAAATAAATTTTTTTGTGAAATGCGTTAGTGTGTCATGAGTTTTATTTCACAGTTCTAAGTGCATAACAATCCTTTTATATCACTGATTTTCTCCATGGCCCTTCTTAAAGCGAAGTTTCCCTGTTGAAACGACAACCTAAACACATTTATCATCCTCCTGTGTGTGCTAGAGTGATATAATTTATGACTGTACCTTGATAGTGGGTATTGGCTGGCTAACCGTATCTATCTAAAATCTACACATGTAAAGGGGTCATTAGACAATTAACAGGATTGAGAAACAACATTCATTACATAACTACCACCAGGGTTCCACTTTGGGTCAAATCAGCTCAAAGCTAACAGATTGGAAATGAACTGGAACTGAGAAGGTCCTCTGTTGCTGACTTGTTTTCCTGGTAGTTGAATTCAGGGATGTCTGTGCTCACTGCTCCATTACTGATAATTGGCTGGCCAAATTGACCCATTAGTGGAATATTGTTGGTGTAGAACAGTGATTTTTTTTCCCTAAACCATCATGGAAGGCAATGCCGCAGCTATCCTAATCGGATGAGCAACCGGACCAGTGTTCGTAATCGGCATGCCTTCATTTAGGCTCCAGCAGATCCCAGTCATATTCACTGGCTGCAAACTTTGCTAACCAGGGTAAGTTAGCTGCCTTTAGAACAGGGATGGACTCCTACAAGAAAAGCTGGGCCTGACTAACCTTATTAACAAGAAGTCATAGCCAGTTAGAAGCCAGTGGAAAGTGATATCAGGCAGTATGAGGAATGGCACCCATCAACCACGCAAGTTCAATTTACTCTGTTACTGGAGATTTTATTAGTAGTTCCTTCAGAAACTTTTAAGCATGGTGGTGACTGTGTCACAAGTCAGATATTGGCAGACAAAAACAAGAGGAATGTCACTGACTGTTATCTTGCACCTGTCGTTGAACACACCCCGGACAAGATTATACATTCATAGAGTCGGTTTTAATGGGACACCTCTCCGCCTGTGTCCCTGACAGGAAAGTCAATCGTGATCCCATCCACCGAAATGCTGGCTGGTCTGCGGCGATTTTATATGCAGTGGGGTTAATTGCCACAGGGTGGGACTTCTGCCCCTTTGTGGGAGCCAAGTCCCACCTGAGAGAGCTTTCAACTCATCAGATTGACCAACAGCTCTGTAGATCCCAGCGCCTCCATTTTTGAGGTGGGGCCACAGTCAATCCTCAAAAAGTGGAGGAAAGAATGGAGGCCAGAACAAAATTCTGTTTCGAGTATTGTCAGGGTATGCCTGTCAGGGCCTTGCACAGTGAGCGGGGACAGGGGGGAAGGCTTGAATGAGGTGAGTTTGTGAAACTGGAGAGCTAAGGGAAGAGTGGGGGTGCATGTCCTTGGTTTGGAATGGGGGAAACGGTAATCTCTGACAGAGACAGGTGTCTCTAACAGGGACCTCCTCACTTCAGATCAGTTCACCCATCAGAGGAACCAGGCTATGAGCATAGGCTAGGCTTTTCCCCTTAAATGAGTAGATTTGTGGCAGTGTCTGGATGAGGCACTTTGATGATTGTTAATCAGTTACTAGAGGGCCTCGATAAACCGAAGTGTGGGCAGACGCAATGCCTGCACCCACCCTGTCCAACACCCACTCCTACAATGGGAGATAGCTTGGGGACAGAAAAGCCATCCACTGGTTTTTGGAGGCACTCCCACTCCTTCAAACACAACAGTGGGGAGGTGTAAAAATCCAATGGGTGGCTCTCCCACTGTCTCCTAGTGTATAAGACAGGGTGGGGCAGCTTTAATGCAGTTAGAGGTACACCTACTAACCAGGGGCATCTTATGAATCACCAAAACGAGAAAAATAGGTTCTTAATATCAACTGAAAGTAATCGAGAAACTCAGTTGCTCTGGGAACATTTGTAGAGAGAAAAACAGAGTTAACATTTCACATTCAATATTACCATTCTTCAGAATCACATTGGACTCAAAACATTACTCTATATCTCTCCTAACAGAGACTACCAGACCTGCTGAGTTTCTCTATCACTTTCTGTTTTTTATGTAAGATTTCAGCATTTTAATATTATTTGAGAACAGGTTGCTGTAAGGTATAAAGGTATAATTGTGTTTTACAGATTTTTCTCTTAAATTGTCCATTCACCTTGTTCTTCCACATAATGTGAGTGTATCTTATAATTAGGGTGTGGAGTAAAATAGCTTTTGAAGAATGAGTGAAGCCATTATTAATTTATTTACCAATATTCTCTTTATTGTTATTTTCATTAACATCATCACACCAGGAAGAAAGAGTGTACAATTGTGATGCTACTGCAATTGCAGTAAAATGTGAATACTTGCATTGTGTTACTTCCGAGATCACTGTTGTTTTGTTCCCCCCTGGATGTTCAAGGTACAGTTTTAATTGGTTTGGAAGATGCGGATGAGAAGAATTAAATAGAAGTTGTATTTGAACTTTCTTTCAGAGTCACATCTTTTCTTGAATGCTCTGCTTCTCTGGACAAACTTTCCATACCCTGTCAAAGCAAACAGGTATATACGAGATCGAGGGAATACATTAATCTTTATTATATATAAAAAAAACAATTCAGCAACAAGTATTGTGGAACAGTTACATTCTAGATTCAGAAATCAGACAGCCTAAGGACAATTATGGAACTTGAAAGTCTTTTAAGGAAGTAACAGTGCTTTCTGCAACCATCCTATATGTAAATCAAATTTACAATGAAGATTGTCATGGTTATTGGAGGTCAGTCATCTCAACTCCAGGACATCTCTGCAGGAGTTCCTCAGGCTAATATCTTCAGTTGCTTTATCAATGACCTTCCTCCATCATAAGGTCAGAAGTGGAAAGGTTCGCTGATGATTGCACAACGTTCAGCACCATTAGCAACTCCTCAGACACTGAAGCAGTCCATGTTCAAATGCAACAAGATCTTGACAATATTGAGGCTTGGGCTGATAAGGGGCAAGTAACTTTTGTGACATGCAAATTTCAGGCTATGATCATCACCAGTAAGAGACAATCTAACCACCACCCCTTGACATTCAATGATGTTACCGTTACTGAATCGCCCACTATCAACATCCTGGCGGTTATCATTGGACTCACCACATTAACACAGTGGCTACAAAAGTAGGTCAGAAGCTAGGAACACCGTGGCAAGTAACTCAACTCCTGACCCCTCAAACCCTGTCCACCACCTACAAGGCACAAGTCAGGAATGTGATGGAATACCCCCCACTTGCCTGGATGAGTGCAGCCCCAACAACACTTAAGAAGCTTGACACCATTCAGCACAAAGCAGCCGCTTGTTTGGCACTACGTCCACAAGCATCCATTCATTCCAGCAACGATGCTCAGTAGCAGCAGTGTGTATTATTGACAAGATGCACTGCAGAAATTCATTTCAGATCCTCAGACAGCACCTTCCAAACCCATGATCGCTTCTATCTAGAAGGACAATGGCAGCAGATACATGGGAGCACCACCACCAACAAGTTCCCCTTGAAGTCACTCACCATCCTGACTTTGAAATATATCACTGTTCCTTCATTGTCACTGGGTCAAAAGCCTGGAATTCCCTCCCTAATGGCACTGTTGATAAACCTACAGCAGGTGAACTGCAGCAGTTCAAGAAAACTGCTTACCACCACCTTCTCAAGGGCAACTCGGGACAGGCAAGAAATGCTGGCCAGACAGCGATGCCCACTTCCCACAAATTATTATTTTTAAAAAAAGAAAAGAATTTCCACACCTAGGAACAACTTAATTGCATTGATACAGAGGCAGTGTGACAGCCTTGGTATTGCCTAACTTTTGAGAATTTTTTTCGAATATCTGACAAGGAAACAAGTACAACATGAAATCTTTTCAAAAAGAAAGTAAATAGGATAAATTTAAACATTGGGCATTACATATAAAGGGGCTGTTATGCCCCAAAATGGTGTACTGCCCCTTTCATGCCAATGTTGCCATTGGCCCTTCTGCTGGTTGGTCGACTGTTGGTTCCTCTTTAATATTCCATGAGCTAGATAGGATCTGGGTTACAGTTTGGGATAAGCAGCTCGGCAGCATGTATGTGGTCCACTCACCATCCAGTTTTAACTCAGAGTCAGTCTTGCAGAAGAAACATTACAGTTCATTTATGAAATTTATTAGAAGGCTAAGGAAATTTAGCATCTTCAAAATGACTCTGACCACATTTTACAGGTGCACTGTAGAGAGCATCTTATTTGGATGCATCACAGCGTGGTATGGCAAATACTCTGCCTGAGCCTGGAAGAAACTACAGAGAGCAGTGAACGCAGCCTGTTCTATCTTCTGATAGCCTTGGGAAAGTGTCAGGAACAAGGGTGATGAACTTAGATCATGGATCAGTACGTGGAGATACGATGTTGTGGCCATTATGGATACTTGGCTATCACAGGGGTAGGAATAGTTGTTGGACGTTCCTGGGTTTAGATGTTTCAAAAGAAATAGGGAAGGAGGTAAAAGAGGTGGGGGAGTGGCATTTCTAACCAGGGATGGTATCACAGCTACAGAAAGGGAGGTTGTCGAGGAGAGTTTGTCAATGAGTCAGTGTGGGTGGAAGTCAGAAACAGGAAAGGAGCAGTCATTTTATTGGGAGTTTTCTATAGAAGCCCAATAGCAACAGAGACGCTAAGGAACAGTCTGGGAGGCAGATTTTGGAAAGATACAGAAGTAATAATGTTGTTGTCATGGTGACTTCAACTTCCCTAATATCGATTGGAACTTTGTAAGTGCAAATAGATTGGATGGAGCAGATTTTGTCAGGTATTTCCAAGAGGGATTCCTGACTCAACATGTAGATAGGCTGACTCGAGGGAAGGCCATATTGGATTTGGTGCTTGCCATGAGCCAGGCCAGATGTCAGATCTCTCGGTGGGAGAGCATTCCGGTGATAGTGATCACAACTCCCTGCCCTTTACTATAGTCATGGAGAGGGATAGGAGCAGATGGTATGGGAAAGTATTTAATTGGGGGAGGGAGAATTACGATGCTATTAGGCAGGAACTGTGGAGCATAAATTGGGAACAGATGTTGTCAGGGAAGTCCACAACAGAAATGTGGCGGTTGTTTAACGAGCAATTGCTACGAGTGCTCGATAGGTTTGTCCCACTGAGGTGAGGAAGGGACGGTAAGGTGAAGGAACCAAGACATGGGGAACATCTAGTCAAGAGGAAAAAGGAAGCTTACATAAGGTTTAGACAGGAATTGGACAGGGCTCTTGAGGGTGGGAAGGTAGCCAGGAAGGAACTGAAGAATGGAATTAGGAGAGCTAGAAGGTGACATGGAAAAGCCTGGGCGGGTAGGATTGAGGAAAACCCCAAGGCATTCTATACTTGTGTGAGGAGCAAGAGGATGGCCAGAGTGAGGGTAGGGTTGATCAGGGATAGTGGTGTGAACTTGTGCTGGGAGTCAGAGGAGGTAGGGGAGGTGCTTAATGAATACTTTGCTTCGGTGAGAGGGACCTTAATGTTTGTGAGGACAGCATGAAACAACTGATATGCCTGAACAGGTTGATGATAGGAAGTAGGATGTGCTAGAAATTTTGAAAACATGAGCATAGATAAGTCCCTGGGCCAGACGGGATATATCCAAGGTTAATACGGGAAGTGAGGGAAGAGAATGGTGCACCTTTGGCGATGATCTTTGCATCCTCACTGTCCACTGGAGTAGTACCAGGTGATTGGAGGGTGACAAATATCATTCCATTGTTCAAGAAAGGGAATAGGGATAATCCTGGGAATTATAGAACAGTCAGTCAGTCTTACTTCTGTGGTGGACAAATTATTGGAGAGGATTCTGAGAGATAGTACTTATGACAATTTGGAAAAGTGCTGTTTGATTAAAAATAGTCAGCACGGCTTTGTGAAGGGCAGATCATGCCTCACAAACCTTACTGAATTATTTGAGCATATGACAAAACACATTGATGAAGGTCGAGCAGTTGATGTGGTGTACATGGATTTTATCCATGCATTTGATAAGGTTCTCCATGGTAGCCTCATGCAGAAAGTAAGGAGGCATGGGATCCAGGGAAATTTGGCTGTCTGGACACAGAATTGGCTGTCCAATAGAAGTCACAGGGTGGTATTAGATGGAAAGTATCAGCCTGGAATTCGGTTTCCAGTAGTGTTCTGCAGGGATCTGTTCTGGGACCTCTGCTCTTTATGATCTTTATAAATTACTTAGATGAGGAAGTGGAAGGGTGAGTGAGTAAGTTTGCTGATGGCATGAAGGTTGGTGGAGTTGTGGACAGCGTGGAGGGCTGTTGTAGGGTGCAGCGGGACATTGACAGGATGCAGAACTAGGCAAAGATGTGGCAGATGGAATTCAATCCAAAGAAGTGTGAAGTGATTTATTTTGGCAGGTCAAATTTGAATGCAGGATTCTTGGCAGTGTGGAGGAACAGAGGGATCTTGGGGTCCACGTCCAAAGATCCCTCAAAGCTGCCACCCAAGTTGATAGGAACAAAAACAAAGTTGCTGGAGAAGCTCAGCAGATCTGGCAGCATCAGTGAAGGGAGAAACTGAGTTAATGTTTTGGGTCCACCATCAGTTCTGAGGAAGGGTCACCAGACCTGACATGTTAACTCTGTTTTCTCCTTCACAGGTGCTGCCAGACCTGCTGAGCTTTTCCAGCAACTTTGTTTTTGTTCCTGATTTACAGCATCTGCAGTTCTTTCGGTTTTTGCCCAAGTTGATAGGGTTGTTAAGATGGCACATGGTGAGTTGGCTTTCATTGGCAGGGGCATTGAATTTAACAGCCCCAAGGTTATGCTGCAGCTCTATAAAATTCTGATTTAGCCACACCTGCAATATTGTGTTCAGTTTTGGTTGCCTCGTTATAGGAAGGATGTGGAAGCTTTAGAAAGGGTGCAGAGGAGATTTACCTGCCTGGACTGGAGGCAAGGTCTTAGGAGGAAAAGATAAGGGAGTTAGCGCTTTTCTCATTGGATTGAAGAAGGATGAGAGGTGATTTGATAGAGGTGTATAAGGTGATGAGAGGCATAGATAGCCAGAGACATTTTCCCAGGGTGGAAATGACTCCTAGGAGGGGACATAATTTTAACGTAATTGGAGGAAGGTGTAAGGGAGAAGTCAGTGGTAGGTTCTTTACACAGAGTGGTGGGTACATGGAATGTGCTGCTGGCAGTGGTAGTGGACTCAGATACATTAGGGACATTTAAGTAACTCTTGGATAGGCACATGGATGATAGTAAAACATAGGGTATGCAGGGTTGTTTGATCTTAGAGTAGGATAATAGGTTGGCACAACATCATGGGCCAGAGATCCTGTACTGTGCTGTACTGTTCTGTGCTCTATGTTCCATGAAAGCAGCTAACATAATCATAGGCCCTTTTGTACCCGGTTATATGCTCTTCCACCCACTTCCATCAAGCAGAAGATATAACCGTTTGAAAACACATACCGACAGGTTCAAGAACAGCTTCTTACTCGTTGTTATCAGACTTTTGAATGGACTTTTCAAATATTAAAGTTGATCTCTCTCTCTCTGTACCTTCTCTGCATCTGCAACACTGCACTCTTTCTATTACCCCGATGCACTATGTAAGGTATGATTTTCCTGACTAACACACAAAACAATACTTTCCACTGTATCTCAGTACCTGTGACAGCAATGAATCAAAACAATTCAAATCAAAAACAACCAGACTGGGTGCAGCAGGTACAGTGCTCCTCCCAGCTCCACAAAAATTACATAGGCCTCTGCAGCCCTTACCTCATCGATCATCCTTACATTACCTGTCCTCTGCCCCCATATCCCTAACACCTTCAGGACTTTACCTTCCCACTGATAGATTGGGATGGCTAGAAATGTGCTTCAAGTGTTAAGTTCTGTGGTGCGGCACAATGGCTCAGACCAGGGTTCAGTTCCAGGTTCTGTAACAAGCCATGTTTGTGTCCCTGACACTCTGGCTGCACCACTTTGCAACCTATTCCCTACGACCTGGAAATGCTACGAATAATTGAAGCACATTTTGTAGTTGCTCCAATAAACCATTAGAGGGCAGCAAGACTCAAAGATTGTACAAATCAATCCTTGACTATCTGTAAATAAAAAACCATATGTATGCTTGTCAAATAAATATTTCACAGATTTCCTGTCATTCCCGTTTATCATATGTGAACTGACACATGATATTTTTCCCCTGATCAACTGTGACAATCAGTGCTGAAGAAAAGCTAATTTGCTGCATGATATTCAAAGTCTTAAAATATATAGGCCGCAAAATTTGCCTCTTTAGTTCTGCTAGTTTCAGCACTGCAGGAATTGTAGAAGGAATAAAATGCTGGGGGCTCTAATCACAAGGGCTTTTTTTCATGTGGTCCATGCTGGCTGCCATGTGCCGGAAACATACAGAAAGGCCACATCATGACATAGCACCATAGTGCCTGACCTGTTACTTTGGGCTTTGATGTTCCTGTTCTTTTTAATAAACTGTACCCCACATCACCAATTAGCACGTCACAAGCACTCCTCACCACGGTCAGTGTAACAGGGACAAAAATAGTTGAGGGTAGGGAGAGAGAGAGCAGACTAAATGAAAATAGAATTGAAAGGGGAAATAATACAACCTCAACTCTGCTAAATGCTTTGACAGTGTTAGTGGACACCACATGCTCATTCTCTAAGGACCTCACTTAACAATGCTGCAAGGGACCTTAATACTTGTGTCACCAATATATCCTGTGGAGATAATATGGATTATTGGTGAAACCACAAATCTTCAGTAATCCAACCTATCATAAAATAGATTGCAGGATAGCAATTAATGTGAACACAAACAACGTCACTGGGTTGTAAGTGAAATTGGTGCAATATGTATTCACATCTAACAAAATTATGGAATCGTAAATAATCTTTTAATTTGCAGTTGACACAAACTGCTATAAAGCCAATATTTAGCTCAAAAATTGTTTGTGCAAACAATTCAATAGCCTTTTTGAAAACTGTAAAATTACTTATTGATGGGAATGTTTTTAGCAACAGTTTAAAATATCTAACAAACAGATCACCAGAGCCAATTATCTGGAAGCTAACTTGAGCCTGCCAATCTGAGCGCAACTTCAGGAAAAAGTGTGGAAGTCATCTGCTAGAGCTCATAATTGACTCCTTTAAATAGCAAAGAATAATTAATTATGTTTTTGAAAGCAAGAAATTGGACTTGGACTTTTTTAGCCCTTATTTTGAGATAAACTCAGACTGTGAAGTCGCTATGATCTCACAGAATTTCAGTGTCTACTTTTCATCTTAAAAAAAAAATTGGGAAATAGAGGATATACGTCATTACTTCCAGGTTAATTTATCACCGAAACCAGTAATCTGAATGTGTTATACATAAGCAGACGTAAGTTTCTGTACAATTGTCATTTGAGGAAACTTTGGCTACAAAAATACTATCTCGGTATTGAACTGTCTTTAAAGATGGGATTTTTCTTTGGCAAGGGCCACAAAAACATTAGCAAAGGCAATTCTGGAGTAAAGATAGTTGTAGTCCTCTATTTTTCTCAATTTTTGTAACCAGCACATAAACTGCAAGATAAAAACAATCATAAAATTAAAAACAGATTCATGTCAAAATCAAAACAAACTACAGAGCAATCTGATGCACATACTCTCCAAGGGAAACAGAAAGAGAAATGTGTCTACAACTTCTCTCAATTATAAAAATAGGTGGTTACTTTTCGAAGAAAATCAGAGAGCATTTTGAACTCATCAGGATGAAGAATGTCAGCACTGGAAGTGGAACACTTCTCCACTTCTGTCAATCAGTTTATGTATCAAGTGCTAACAGATGGGAAGATTTTAATTTAATCAATCTAGGCTAGATTTACTTCAATGGAAAGTAAAATAGAGGATTCAATCCCCCAGCTCCTAAAATAAGTCCCATGAAGGTCAAGGATTTTACCCAGTGCCTCTGTTGGACAATGCCAGTGTGACTTGAAGAAGTGAGTGGTCATCCTATCCCAGTGGCCATCGTGGCGATAGGTCTGCTAAACCTCTATGCAACTGAGCACTTCTAAGATCCACTAGGGATCTTTGTGGAATCTCACAAACCTATGAGGGGTGTTATTGATGTCACTTATCCCAGATCATACCCTGTCTTCTTACTTTCTTAAGAAAATCAAGGGGCAATTGCATTAGTCAGACACTTTCACAGGTTGAAGTCATCTGTAATCATAGCACACTGCTTGTGAAATGCCACGTAGCTGGCTTCCCCTAGATCTAAGTTGCAACATACTGTACACACTCACATTGAGAGCACCATTTTGTAATGCAGTTACTTTCATGAACAGAAGAGCAATCTAATCCTTCAAAGCAAAAATCGTCTGCAATCATAAGATGCACATCTGAGTCATGTTCGCTGGGAGCTGCCATGTTGCCTATACCCTTGCGAACTCCTATCTTACTGCTTTACCCCTAGGTTTGGATGGTTACTAGGAGCTAAGGACTCTCCAGTGCGACCATGGTAGATGACTTTGTTATACAATGCCGTGACTGAGGCCGAGTGTGGATACAATGTAGTCCTTTCTTCAACCAAGGGCATTGTGGGTCAGATGATACGCGTTATGAAGATGAAGTTCCGAAACTTGGATTAGCCTGGGGGAGGCTTGCAGAATACCCCGGACAGAATGTGCCAGTGGATTCTAGCATACTGTGTTCTGCATAACTGGAGCAAGCAAATAGGGAATGTCCCGGACTCTGAGTTGCTGGGAGTGTTACAGCAGTCTTCTGAGGAGGAAGACAAAGAGATTGCGCAAGTGGGAAATCACCTTCAGTCTGAGAGTGCTGCAGCATCCGGTCCAATAAGCCAGAAAAGTCTTAGTTGACATTTATTTCCAATAGATGAGAACTGCATGCACTGGTCACTCATTTATTATAAATTTTGTACTGCTTTAAAGGCAAGTGATGTTTTTCTGTTTTCCCAAAAAAGTGGCTTTTGTTTGTTTTTAATTTTTTTTCGCTTAAAAATAGTTAATAGCTTTAACCATTTGGAGGATTTCCTGTATGCAATGCTCCCACATTGAACAATAAGATGTTACGTTACACTGAATAGTGGGGTAGTGTAGTTTTCCCTTATGCAGAGTTCAAAGATGGGATGATGCTAAGGCTGGGTATCCTGTGCCACTTGGTTCTGAAATAGCAAATGAGTCATACACCACAGAAACAGACCCTTCAAGGTCGTGCATTTTCAATGAAATATCACCTGTGTCATCCATGTGCTCTTAGGAGCATTTCTCTTTAGTTCTGCTCCCAGAACATGCATGGTAAAGGGTAACATTTAACTGGCAACATTTCTCCCGGTGCATAGCTAGACTTAAGAAATGACACTGGTGTCCAGAATTCTGGGAGATCCTGGCAGTGACAATTACTCCACCCTGGGAATAGGGAAGTTATGGAGTCAAGTTGTAGATACTAACATCAGAAGCCTCGTTGGGACTGATGGAGTGAGGTTCCTCAATGAAGCTTGCCAATATTAACACTTCGGCTGCATTTTACCAAATATAACTTTAATTTCTCCAGCAAAATGTTGTGATTATGGAAGAGTAACATACAAATTATTTATACACATCAATCACAGTCACTTACGACAGTGTGGTACTCGTGTGATTGACAAGGACGATATCCAATTATCACCACTTTGGCTAAGAATAGCAGTGTTATTGTTTTCATCATAATTGTTGTTACTTTACATTTTCCACCAACGGCCCCAGAGCCATCATCAGGATTGCATTGCTGAGTGATTTTTTAAAAACAGTATTAATCCAGTATTTAAACAGAGGCTATGAATTATGTGAGTGCATCATGTAGTTATTTTCTCATTAACCTGTTCAAAGATTATTATATACCTGTGGCACATAGTGGGACTCAAACCCAGGCCTCCTTGCTCACATGTGGGGACACTATCACTGTACCACAAGAGCGCTTACTGCATCATATATACAGACTCCTCCTGTGCAATTATAAAATGTCTAAGTTAATTGTGGTGATCATAGGATCTTAATTCAAATCACTTGATTCTTGTCATTGATTTTAAATGGGCTACAGTCAAGGGTTTATCTTCTACACTGACACTCACGATAGAGAGTAAGTAGTAGCATTAGCCTTTTGCTGTAATTTCATAGAGCTTCTGTGCCACTACAATGCACCATTGTCATTGCCCAAGTTTTTAGCAAATTAAGTCCAATGTGTTTTCTTTCGATATTATACAAAGTCAGGATTGTTGGCTTAGAATGATAGGATTTCTCTTCCACTAACATTAGTCACTGAAAAACTTAACAAATTAGACCAAAACTAAGAGACAAAATGAAAGAATCAAGAGTATTCAGCTGTATGATAACGACTAGAATATCCTATTATAATTTACTTTAGAATGATTTTTGTGAAAGATCAAAAGATTCTGAAATAGTTAATGGTTACATTCAAACAGGCATTTACAGGTGCACTACCCACTGTATTTTGCCACTGGCTGTGACATTTTCCAGTTAGAATAACCTTTTCTTCTATGCAGACATAAGGCTGTACACTGACAAAAGATTTAATCGTAGAAATGCCAGAGATATTTTAAAATGTGTCATTTTGTGTCCAAAATGGTATAATTTTCATGAAAGGAAGCAGACTTCCACAAACAGCAGAACATTTGCACTTAAAGTGGCACAGTAGAATGGGCTTTCCTGTAATTATGAATAAGCTTTGCCCTCAGTACTTCTGGTTCCCAAATGGCTTCACCCCACTTCCCTGGGTGGAATTTAATAAAAAGAACATTATTCCTGCCGGTGAGTTGGAAAGTGGGTACCATTTCAGCTTATTTGTTGGGAGCATCCCTGTTTCCAATGACAATGTGACAGTTGTGTGTAATACGGTAATGTGGATACCAGTTACAATGTTGGGGCAGTTTAGTGCCTAGTGTTGCAGGGCAAGATAGTTGCGTGTCTTTTGACCCTCTACTTTGTCAAGCAGATAATCAATTCGAGGAACGGTGCCAGACCTGAGACAAAGTAGCCAAATTGAAAGTGATCACACTATTAGTGGAAATGTGATAATGGGAACTGCAGATGCTGGAGAATCCAAGATAATACAATGTGAGGCTGGATGAACACAGCAGGCCCA
This sequence comes from Stegostoma tigrinum, assembly GCF_030684315.1. Lineage (NCBI taxonomy): Eukaryota > Metazoa > Chordata > Chondrichthyes > Orectolobiformes > Stegostomatidae > Stegostoma > Stegostoma tigrinum. The sequence continues at coordinate 65,596,596 of NC_081354.1, forward strand.
GCAGCATCTCAGGAGCACAAAAGCTGACGTTTCGGGCCTAGACTCTTCATCAGAGAGGGGGATGGGGTGAGGGTTCTGGAATAAATAGGGAGAGGGGGGAGGCGGACCGAAGATGGAGAGAAAAGAAGATAGGTGGAGAGGAGACTATAGGTGGGGAGGTAGGGAGGGGATAGGTCAGTCCAGGGAAGATGGACAGGTCATGGAGGTGGGATGAGGGTAGTAGGTAGGAGATGGAGGTGCAGCTTGGGGTGGGAGGAAGGGATGGGTGAGAGGAAGAACAGGCTAGGGAGGCAGAGACAGGTTGGATTGGATTTGGGATGCAGTGGGTGGAGGGGAAGAGCTGGGCTGGTTTTGGGATGCGGTGGGGGAAGGGGAGATTTGAAGCTGGTGAAGTCCACATTGATGCCATTGGGCTGCAGGGTTCCCAAGCGGAATATGAGTTGCTGTTCCTGCAACCTTCGGGTGGCATCATTGTGGCACTGCAGGAGGCCCATGATGGACATGTCATCTAAAGAATGAGAGTGGAAATGGTTTGCGACTGGGAGGTGCAGTGCTCCTGAGATGCTGCTGGGCCTGCTGTGTTCATCTAGCCTCAATTTTATTAACACTATTAGTGGAGTTGCTCCAAAGCAGAGAGGCCTCTCTGTTGCAGACAATGAACCTGGATTAGGTGAGCAGCAGAGTGAGAGTGTCTGTAAGCTGGGTTTGCAACATCAGTAATAAACATGAAGCTGTGCCTTCCTGATGGACTGAGCTGCTCCTTAAGTCTACCTCATTGTTCTCCACCATCACTACAGACTGAGAAGACTACAGCTGACCGAGGAAATAATCATTGCACCTCTGACGAAGATGAAGAATTTTCTCTCTCATCCTCCACCAGCACCGTTACACTCACACATCTGTCACAGGGTTCACAGAATGAAAAGGTGGGGGTTACATACTGGCGTTCAGTTCTTTGCGGCAAATGCTGGATGCTGTGTTCATTGACATTGAGAGAACTGTTGAGGATCAATTCCATGATGAGTCACAGGCTGATGATGGGCCTCTGCTCTCAACCACAATGTGCCTGTGGAGAGGATTGCAGGTTGGGGAATTCTGGTGGATGTGCCAAGGACAGTGTGGAAGCTTGCATGGATGGTAGAGCAGCCCATCCAAACTTTGACTGCTGCCATAGCTTCAACGTCAGCTACAGAATCATGAATTAGGGAGAACCAGGCTGACAGTCGCAAACTCAGTCCTGTTGATCCCACAAACTGCTCCTAGCTAATACCTGGAGGCCAAGATTGTGAGAGTTGTCTCATGGACTAGTCAAGCCACAGTCTGACAGAGGCATACTCACAGAATCATACTTTACACACAGTGCCCCAATCAACACTGTCACCATCCTTTGATGTGTCCAGCCCAACAGGGAGCACAGACCCAGGTGAGGTGGCAGTACGGTGGTCAGGAAAAGTATACCCTAGGAATCCTCAACATTGACTCCATACCCTGTGAAATCTCATGTCATCAAGTCAGTGTCTGATGTATTTGTATTTCTCCATGTTGAACACAGAGGGTGGCAAATGAACAGAATATACTCTGGGTGGGAGGCTTCAATCTCCACCACAAAAGTAGCTTGGCACAATGCAGGTCAAGCTGGTCAGGTACTAAAGGACGTAACTGCTAGTCTGGGTCGGTGGTGAGGGAATCAATAAGAAGGGAAAATATTCTTGACTTCGTCCTCACCAATCCTTTGACCACAACTGCTCCATCCTTGACAGTATTGGTAAGATTGACTGCCACACCGTCCTTATGGAGTTAAGTCCTGCCTTCACATTGAAGATATCCTCCATTCTCTTGTGTGGCACAATCACCATGCTAAGTGGAGTAGATTTTGAACAGACCTAGCATCTCAAAGCAGGGCATTCATGAAGCATGGTGGACCATCAGCACCAGCAGAATTTTACTCAAACACAATCTGCATCCTCATGGTCCAGCATATTCCCAATTCTACTATTACTGTTAAGCCAAGGGAATTAACCTTTGAGTTAATGAATAGTGCAGGAGGGCATGGGATGGGCAGTACCATGTCTAGCTAAAAATGAGGCACCAATCTGATAAACTCTCAAAACTACTTGCAAGCCAAACTGCATAAACAACATGAGATAGGCAGTCTGAACTATGTAGCTGCAAAATCAACCTATCAGATCTAAGCTCTGCAGTTCTGCCACATGTGATCGTGAATGGTGGTGGATAATTAAACAACTCACTGGAGGAGGAGACGACACAAGTATCACCATCCCCAGTGGTGTGGCAGTCCATTTGCTGTAGGTGGATCCACATGTTGTTAGGGAGGGAAATGCAGGATTTTGACCCAACTGAAGTAATAGGATAAATTTCCAAGTCAGAATCGTGAGTGGCTTGAAGGGGTCCTTGAACGTTTTGGTATTCTCATGTTTCTATTGCCTTTCTCCTTCTGGTTGCCATTGGTTTCCAAGGTGCAGCCTAAGCAGTTTTGGTGAATTTCTGCAGGCTGCAATGATTCAAGAAACCAGCTCACCATCAACTTTTCAAGGGCATTTAGGGATCTGCAATACATTTTGGCCCAGTCTTTGCAATCCGATCCTCTGAACGAATATGAAAAAAAAAGTTTATTATGTGAGCCTGATGCACAATGACATTCATTCTGTCATTTTGGCCTCAAGCTCCAAACTGCCAGAATGAAGGGAGAGGAGACTGAGGCACTGGAAGTGCCTCCTAGTGCACCTTCTCCTTCAGGTTACAGGAGGTGCCATTGTACACCAAGAAGAAAGGGGAAAACCAACTAAATGCCTGGGAAAACACTTCTTTTACACTCCCAGTGTGAGCTGGTTCTCCTCCTCTCTCTGCCAGTGACCCCCGAGCCTCCAGTAGATGAGACGAAGGAGGGTGCTCCTCACCCAGGAAGGAGTCTCACAGCAGGCGGGGCAATGAAGGCCTCTGCCCCCAAATGACCAAAGAAAATACGCAAATATCTTCACATCTCACCTGCAACACTCCACAGAATTTGTGGAGGCCATTTTGTTTTATTAGTCAGTAACGCATGGAGCATGATTAGTACTCTCTGGATGACTGGATGAAAGATACAGTATTTGCTGACCTCTCTGAAATGATATGTACAGGACTTTGGCCAAAGTCATGGATGAATTCAGAAAGTAATGTTCAGCTGATGCAATCATGGCCTTGCTAATGTGAACAAATGAATGAAAAGCTGGCTCAGAATAGCTTCAGTGAATTATGTATCTGTGTGAAGCTGGGGTCCACAGGGAGAAACATCACAGTTCATCCTGTGAGGTGAGGGCCTAGCCCTTTTGGCTCTGGGAATTAGGGGACATGTACACAGAAGTAACCCCAGATAGGGGCTGTAGTATTTGCCTGATAGCTACTGCTGGCACTTCATGATACCTGCCACTTCTGCCATTGTGTGCCACAGTGTGAGGGTTGTTTGAGATTGGTTGCTGCTAACAATCCTCCTTTTTTTATTCTGTGTCAGGGCCTATCTGATGATTAATGGTAGAGGACACACAACTGTAGAGTCTTCACAGAAGAGTCACTTATCTTCATTAGAAAGGTTGCTTGCTGCTTCATGGCAATAAGTACAACCAAAGAACAAATGGTGATGCACCAGGCTCTTCAGCAACAATGATCTCCTGCAACACTATGCACTGAACTGACCCAACATTGTAACTGGCTAATAAAATGTGAGGCTGGATGAACACAGCAGGCCAAGCAGCATCTCAGGAGCACAAAAGCTTTTGTGCTCCTGAGATGCTGCTTGGCCTGCTGTGTTCATCCAGCCTCACATTTTATTATCTTGGAATCTCCAGCATCTGCAGTTCCCATTATCTCTGATACTATTGTAACTGGCTACCTTTATTCTGACTTCCCTTCCTCTCGGCTGGTGCTGGCTATTAGTGTTGGGGCCTGTTTTGTTGTCCACCCGCAGCCCTCCTCTGGTGAATCTGCTCCTGCACCATCTGAGGTCACAAAAAGACAAGGTGTGCCTACCACCATCTTCACATTTCTTGGAAGCCAGAGCTCATATCAGAAATTGTCTAGGTTTTATCCTGTAATTGTTAGTGCAGTTGTAGTGACTCAGCAGCTTTAGCTGAGCCCTGGGTGTAAATCTGATATTAACAATGAGTGCAGTGTCATAAGAGATTTACAGCACTTTTATAGAATTTTTTCACATTTCATTTTGCTGCAGAGCTCTGATGCATGGTTCATAAAAATATATTCCTTCCACAGTGGAAAATACCAGCAGGAAAATAAAAGAGATTGCATTCTATTAAAATGAGAATAGATTAAGGACAATTGTGAGAAGGCAATTGTGATTGAGAAACCAAAAATGGGTTAAGACGACTTTCATAATGAATGCAAATAAATCAGTAAGCAAGTGGAAAAAGACATCAAAAGCAATAGGACCAAATTCTGATTCCAGCTCTGGAGCAGTCCTACTGGGGATGTGGGATGGGAAAAAGTGGTGCAAGCAAAATCTATTTTAAAAATGAATGAGTTAAACACCTGAAGAGAAAGAAATCGCTGCTGAGCAAAGATGGATGAATGGGGTTAGCTGAGCTGCCCTTGCAATGAGGTCTCCTTCTCTGCTGTGGCTATTTTATAATTGTAGGTTTGCTGACCATGATTCAGCATCCATTAAAACAATAAGCTGGATGGTAGACATTGCGTGAATTCAATCCTCGTGTGCAGTGAGTGTGAAAATGGACCATATGAGAATAAAAAAGGTGATGAATTCAGAAACAGTAATTATAGGAGCAATCAAAAACTAAGCAAGCATCGTTAAATATTAAGGTAAGGAAGGATACGAGGTTGGAAACATCTATAACATATCTTTAAAGTTCTTGCATGAGAAAATTGAACCAATAAAGTATGAAACCTAGAATCCCTACTGGGTGCCGGCCGCCTTTGGTCCATCAAGTCTATACTGATTAACTGAAGAGCATCCCACTCAAGCCCTATATTTTCTTATGGCTAAATCCACCTAGCCTACATACCCCTAAACAATATGGGGACAGTTTAGAACATGGAACGTAGAACAGTGCAGCACAGGACAGGTCCTTCAGCTCACAATGTTGTGCCAAACTTTTACCCTAAGCCTAAGGTCGATCTAACCTCCACCGCTCCTTATACTATCATCCATTTGCCTATCTAATAGCTGTTTAAATGCCCCTAATGAGGCCAATTCCACTACTCTCTCTGGCAATGCATTCCTTGCCCCTACCACTCTCTGAGTAAAGAACCTACCTCTGATATCTGCCTCGTTTCACTTTAAAACTATGTCACCTCGTAAAAGCTACCTCCACCCTAGGAAAACTTCTCTGGTTGTCTATGCTATCTATACCTCTGATCATTTTGGTACACGTCTATCAAGTCGCTTCTCATCCTTCATTGTTCTAAAGAGAGAAGCCCTAGCTCTCTCAACCTTTCCTCATAAGATCTTCCCTCTATTCCAGGCAACATCCTGGTAAGTCTCCTCTGCACCTTTTTTAACACTTCCATATCTTGCCTGTAATGAGGTGACCAGAACTGGACACAATACTCCAGATGTGGCCGAGCCAAGCTTTTGTATAGCTGAAGCATAACTTCACGGCTCTTGAACTCAATCCCTTTATCCAATGAAAGCTAACACACCATACACCTTCTTAACAACTCTATCTACCTGGGTGGCAGTTCTCAGGGAACTGTGAACATGAACCCCAAGATCCCTCCGCTACTCCACACTGCCAAGAATCTTTCTGTTAACCCTGTATTCTGCTTTCAAGTTTGTCCTTCCAAAATGAATCACCTCACACTTTTCAGGGTTAAACTCCATCTGCCACTTCTCAGCCCAGCTCCGCATCCTATCAATGTCCCTTTGTGACCTCGAACAGCCCTCCGCACTATCCACAATGTGACCCACCTTCATATTGTCCGCAAACTTGCTAATCCACCCTTCCATTTCTGCATCCAAATCATGTACAAAAATCACAAATAGAAGAGGACCCAGAACAGATCCATTAGCATGGCCAATGCAGCTAACCTGCACATCTTCGGACTGCAGGAGGAAAGTAGAGCACCCGGATAAAACCCACACAGGCACAGGAAGAATGTACAAATTCCACACAGTCACCCAAGGATAGGATCACACTAATCAATGAGCCATGGCACCCACAAATCTATAGGTACAAACCATGTGAAATAATCTTCTGTGGATCAGAGGTTAGAATCATAGAATCCCTGCAATGTGGAAACTGGCCCTTTGGCCCAACAGGTCCACACTGTCCCTATAATTGACATTTCTATCGTAATATCTTTAATAATAAAATTACAGCCTTACTTTATCTTGCTTTGTTTATTAAGACAAAGTAAGTTGACTGTCCCCAAAAGGGACTAAATTAATTTTTGACTTACCAGGATTATATGGAGTATAACTTCAGGCAGTAGAAAGACATAATGAGACAATTTCACACTAGACGGTGAAACAAGCAACTACAACAAAAAAAAATCCAAGTCACAGGATGAGATGTTTGTAATTCTTTAGGATAGGTTTGCATCTGCATTCTGCGCAAAGCTGAACATTGCAAATATTTCAAAGGTGCCCTTAGTACTTGTCTTCTGAAGACTGCTGCTGTATTCTGACATCTCCCCAATCTCCTCACACTGTAACAATGAACAAAAGCAGGGCTGGAAGGAAAGGAAGACTTTGAATTATTATAATTGAGTAGCAAAAATTTAATGTAAAACCCAAAGAAGTAGAGATGTAAGGATAGACGCTAATATGCTTATGAAATGTCAAGGTCAGAATTTATAATGGAAAAAAATAGCTGTGAAAAGTGGGATATGTAGGTAATAGGCAGTAGTTTTAAACTAGAAAGAGAGTACAGCAACGTGAAGGAGGGAAGCTTTTGACACAAGCATATATTTAACATAGAAATCCAACAAAAAAGACATGATTGAGGGAGCATTTTCATGCCTGTGGATTTATGCACAGCAAGAACCGTTTTGCTTTCAACATTTTAATTGTTGATTGTTAGCTATTAATTTTTATTTCTTTTTGTAAGGATTCCTTTGTTTCTCTTTATCCTAAATTGGGATGTGTTTTTCTGATTATCTCATTAAGGTAATAGATCTGAAGGGGTTATTATTCATGTTACAATAACTCAATGCAATCTACTGAAGTCTTACACATTGGAAACAAGGAGCTCTGCCCCAGATTTCTGAGGGGGAGAATGTACCTGGACCTACTTCCTAAGGTCGGAGGAATCAATCCTGACTGAATGTGATTATACTTATTACTAAGATCCAATCTTGCTGTTTGGGAATTGTGCTTCTTCAGTAGATACTCTATTGAGGTGTATTTTTAAAACAGAAAGTTCACGGCTGTGGGCTTTACAGCTTGTGCCAGCACTTATTATTCACTCCTAATTGATCTGGGGAAGCTGGTGGTCAGCTGCCCCCTTGAAACTCTGCAGTCCTGTGCGTTATAGGGACAGCTACAATACCTTTAGGAAAATGGTTCCAGAATTTTGGCCTAGGACTTCCAATAAGATTCAAAATCAGGTTGTTGAGTGGTTTTCAGGAGAACTTGCAAGAGCGGCTATTACCATGTAGCCTTTTTTCTTTCTAGTGATAGTATCTACCACTAATCACATGGCTGGCCCAAGAAAAGCAAAGAGAAGGAAGGATTGCTTGCAATGAATCACATCAAACAATCCTTACTCAATACCACATACCGATAAAGGTGTCAAATGCCACTAGGTGCCAAGAGTGATCATCAAGAGTAATCTCACAGGACAACACTGAGTGAGGGCAGAAAAGTGACAAATAACTTCACCGAGACTGTCAATGATCTGGTGAGCATTCTCCAGAGCGAATATTCTCAGATTGACTTTCACTCTTTGATGGAGGGGTAGCTCCAAATGTTGTAGCCTCTGTGAGTTGCTGTTCATGAAGATACCCAGTGTATGACACCTCAAAGTTCACACATTTCTGCAAAGGCTTTGGGTCTCTGAGTTGGGCTTCCTGTATCAAAACTATCGCATTGCAAGCAGGTTGAAAATCAGCTTTGCTTTTATTCCAAATAAAACATTTCTCAATCAATGAATTATGTTGAATAGAGCACACAATGGTTTCCCTGCCTGTTGGTCCATGACAAATAAGGGTATTAAAGGAAACATGTCCATGTTGCTCAATCTGCCTGGAGGCAGGTGACTATGAGGCTGCTTTATGACTCTACGGCTCATTGCAGCATAGCCCTGTTGTCTTAGTGACTGTGGTGGCTTTTGTGGCCAATCCTTTTTAAGTTTCAGCCATTGGACGTTGGTGTTTCTGATTCCCATCTCTAATTGTACAGAGGCAGTTAAGGATCAACCGCATTGCTGTGGATCTGGAGTCACATGTCGGCCAGACCAGAATAGGACAAGAAATTTTCTTCCCAAAAGGATAGTAGTGAACTAGATAGGTTTCTACAACAATTGGACATCATCATATAATCACCATTAGGCCAGCTTTTTAACAAATTCATTGATCACCCTCGGCCATGGTGAGGTTTGAACCCAAGTAGCCAGAACATTAGCCTACACTCTGCATTACAAGCGGAGCAACAATACCAGTAGGCCAAACTGCCTTCAGCTTCTACCAGAGAGGAAACCTCCCACTTTACCTCCTTGATGTGTCCTAAGGCATTCTTTTGTCATTGTGCGAGGTCGTGGAGTTTAAAGTAAACATCTATGTGGTCACAGATGATCGACACATGGCAAAAGGGAGCTTGTACTATTTATGAAAACTGCTGGTTGCTGAGAAGGTGATTTGGTGGCTCCATGGGAATAACTGATTGTACCCCGTCCCTTTGGAAATCATGTCATGACAGCTAAGTCACCTCCCTGACTACCCAACACTCAACATCCAATGGAAATGTAGTAAATAGATGGATCTTAGCAAAGGAGCCTCAGTGACCTCCTGGATGAATTTTAGAGTGAGTGTCTCCAATATTCCACCAGGTTCGCAGTGGCTCCTTATAATGGTCCACTGGCCAAAAATTGATGGCCACTTTCACCTTTAATGCACCTGGGATGGGAGTCACTTCCTGTCCACGATGGCACAGATGCCCATCCAGCAGCTGGCACATGGAAGTGACAACTTCCTGGGATATCAAGAGGCATCATCATCATCATCGTAGTCTGTCAAGTGAAGGTTGCTGCTTTGAAGCCTAGGTTTACATCAATGTTCACTGTCTACATGGGCCATCTTGCATAGACTGTTGTACCCCTGTGAGCTGGTCCTCAGCTGGTACAGTTTCCTTCAATGCCTGCAGTTTCTTCTGAGATGCAGGATGACCAGAATGACAGGGTTGGACCGTGCCATCTTGACAAAGATTTCAGAAGATCTGTGGAGATCATTTATGTCATGCAGACAATCATGTTTCTCTTAGACTTTCACACTGCCTGTCTGCTTTGTTGTGGCTAGGAGAAACAAGCATCTCAAAATGTCACTCAACTGATGTCTTCCCCAGATAAAAACAAAATGGTTTATGATTGAATAGTATAAATTGTTATCTTAATATAAATATTTCTGATTAAATAATCAGCAAATGGAATTGAAAATGTGCTAGTATCTGTGGAAATGGTACCGGCAAAGCATCTGAAAATTTAACTGACCTGGATTGACTGCATTCAGGAAGCAGCTAGATATAGCACTTGGGGCGAATGGGATCAAAGGTTATGGGGACAAAGCAGGATTTGACTGTTGAGTTGGATGATCAGCCAGGATCGTGATGAATGGCAGAGGGTCTAGTGGCCTCCTCCTGCTCCTATCTTCTGTGTTTCTATTATATGGTCTGCTCTTGAAGCAAACTGAACATGAGGACATTGTGATCATTTTGGGTTTCACCCTTCCCAAAGTTAGTTTTACGCTGGCACCAGATTTATGAGCTGACCAACATCAAACAGATTACGCAGCACTGATACTGAAAACTTCTCCAAGAGCTGATCAAGAAGCAGTCACTTCTGACCATCTCTCCCTTTTCAATCAAGTTACCAACAGCAGTATAGATATTGCGGCATAAATTGTTTATTATTTTTTATATGTACATGTTTATTACCATACTGGAGAAATATTACTTATGACAAATATGAAATTAATGTTTCAGTTGCAGAAAGTTTATCAGCAGGAATTAATTTTTTAGACTTATTATAAAGCCCAGTTGCAATGCATTCATCGAAACATAATTTGTTCCAATGGTTTTATAATAAGAATAAAAGAACAAAAAGTGGAATTTCGTATCAATCAAAGAGATTTTTAAAGTTTGTATTTGCAATGATTTGTATAGAATGGCCGATGTAAGAGCAGGGAAAACAACTTCTGGGTTTCTGCTTTTAACTGTGTAAATGCAAATGTCTGAAATTGCTTACAGGTTCACAGAACAATGAAGGCAAATGCTCACAGTTTTGCCATCATAACAACCGCAAAATCTGTCATTATCTTTTTGAAAAAGACTTGCATTGTTGCAGATGAATAGAAGCTATTTATATTTCTTGAAATGAAACTCATAGACAAGGTTCAATTTTTCATAAAATACAGGAACTGTATTTGGAAATGTGACAGTTCCACATTGGCTTCATACAGAGTTTCATCTCCAGGTTTACTCATTTTTATGAAAACACAAATTTCACATCCCAAACGCAACAGGAGCTCATTTAGCATGCATTTCCCTTCTGTATTAAAAATAAATCCTTTTAGTTTAAAATTGCTAAATTACAATCGAGAATAATTGTTTGTTCCATTAAATGCTCCCTTTATAATATGCCACTGATAGCAATACCAACATTATGCATGCAGTGTGGAAATTGGGCAGGTTGTGAGGCTCTCCTTAGAGGGAAGAAGACTGAGTGGCGATCTAATCGAAGTTTCCAAGAATCACAACAGATCGGGATAGAAACTGTTCCTGTTTGTAAAAGGATCAAGAATGGGCAGGCACAGATTTAACATAATTTTGAAATGTAGTGTCTGGAAATGGGACAGAGGCTGGTTCAATTGAGGCAATCAAGAGGGAATTAAATGATTATTTGAGCAGAAACTGTGCAAGGGGACAAGGAAAATATAGGAACAAGAACAGGCCATTCAGCCCTTCACACCTGTTCCACTATTCGTTGTGATAATGGCCAATCTGTAGTCTGACTCAATACACCTGCCTTTGGCCCATATCCATTAATACCTTTGCTTAACAACAAACTATTTAACCACTAATCCTGCATCCACTGCCATTTTGTGGAAGAGAGATTCAAACATCTATTGTCCTCTGTATGTGGACGTGCTTCCTAACATATCTCCTGAATGGTCTGGCCCTAATTCTCAGATCAGGCTCCCTGGTTCTAGAATCTGTAACTAGTGGAAGTAGTCTATCTTTCTGTACCCTGTCTTTTCCTGCTAATATATTGAAACTTTTGATCAGATCAGCTGTTAGCCTTCTATATTCTAGAGACATCATGCCTAATATGTACAATCTATCCTCATAACGTAATCCCTGAAGTCTGGATAACATTCTTATAAACCTCCAATGTACTCCCTCTAAGGCCAACCTATCCTCCCTAAAGTGTGGTGCCCAGAACTGCTCACAGTGCTGCAAGTGGGGACTAACCAGACTTTGTATAATTTCAGCATAATGTCTGCATTCTTGTGCTTCAGTCTTCCAGGTATAAAGGCCAACATTCCATTAGATTTTTTGAATGTTTTCTATATCATTTCATGGCGTTTTAGTGATCTATGCACATGAACCCCCAAGTCTCTTCGGACATTCATTGTATTTAAATTCCGACTGATATATCCTTTCTTGGTCCAAAACTGCACACATGCTTAAATTGAACTCCACCTGCCACAGTTTTGACAATTCACTTAGTCTATCAATATCTGTTTGTAATTTTATGCTCTCTTTTACGCTGTCTACAGTGCTGTCTAATTTTGTGTCATCAGCAAATTTGGATATATGATTTCCTATGCTATTATTCAAGTCATTAATAAATAATAATATGAATAAATGAAGCCCTAACACAGATAGTTGTGGGACAACACCAGTCACGTTCTGCCATTTTGAGTACTTCCCCATTATCGTTACTTTCTGTCACAACTCAACAACTTTCCCAGTCATACCAGTAACTTGCCTTCAGTTCTGTGGGCTTCGATCTTAGCTAATAATCTCTTAGATCAGTCTTTATCAGATACCTTCTGGAAGTCCATATAAACAATATCTATACACATTCCCCTGTCCATTATCTCAGTCACCTTTTCAAAAAATTCAACATGATTTGTTAGGCATGACCTACCTGTCATGAATCCATGCTGGCACTCCCTGAGTGAAGCATTCAGTTACCAAAGGTTGGAAAATGGCACGAAGTTAGAATGTTCGTCTGGAGAGCCAGTGCGTACATGATAATCCAATGGTCTCTTTCTGCACCATAACAATTCTGTGAATCTGTGGTTTGCCCCTGTGTCCATATAAGGTACTTAAAGTACAGCAAACTTTGTTTTACTGATATCTTATCAACTGGAACTCTTGATAAACTGGCTAAAATGACATACCTCAAACACCATGAGCTACCGCGATGTCTGAGTATTTATGCTACAGATACAACATAACAGTATTGTGTATATCACTGAACGGACCACTCAAATGTTAATTCTGATCTCTCTTTCTCTCCCCATCTCCCTCTCTGCACCTTCTCTGCACCTGTAACATTGTATTCCGCACTGCCCTGCTACTCTGATGCACTTTGTATGTACGACCAGCCAATAGAGCATGAAAAACAACACTTTTCATTGTATCTCAGTACATGTGACAACAATAAATCACTCAATCAATCAATCAATTAATCAATCAATATCCCCAATCTATGCTCCTATTACATACTGTGTGTTTTTCTATTGATTTTAGAAAGTGTGCTAATGTTTTACATAGATTTTTTGATGCTGATATCTCGAAGCATCGCTTGGTCAGGGTTCACTGTAGATATATGTACATCTTGATCATCCAGAAAATTTGATCAACCAGCACACTCTCAGTTTCCATAGGTGTCAGTTAATAAGGAGTTTGCTGTAGCTCTCTGCCATCACTCCTTCTTTTTATCTATATTGTTTCTAGGCTCTGTTTAATTCTCATTGGTAGTGATGGATCATTAGTGAGTCGAAACAACAGAAGCATTTGTCTTAACTAACAAAATGATTTACTGAATGATAACAATATGTACAGCTTATGTCAGTGGTCAGGACCGTGTGTTTGTGAGTCTTACCAACATGCATTTGTGGCAGGTAGACTGTTGAGGGCAAGGTAAAGCAGTTGTCTTATTCTCTCACTACTACAAAAGACTAAAATCTAGGAGCTGTGTCCTTTAGGACTCAGTCAGCTCAGTCAGTAGTGATTCTACTAAGACAATCTTTGTGGTGAAGGCCCCCATTCAGAGTGCCCTGGCCACTTACAGTGTTTCTTTGAAATGGTGTCTAACGTGAAAGAGTGCTGAGCCATCAGTTGAGTGGATGGAGGGTGGTGAGGCTATGTAATATTCAGCAGTAGCTCTTCTCTTTTTTGTTTGACCTGATACCATGACACTTCAAGTGGTCTAGAGTCAACATTGAAGGCTCCCAGGCCTAGATCCCTAACTGAGCACCATTGTGTTGCCACTTATGGTTGGTCTGACCTGTTAGTGGGTGAGGTGGAGATGGTGTTGAAGTTGACTGGGACCTTGTAGGTATGAATGTCAAGCCATTGCTTCGTTAATCTTTGGGATAGTTCTGACGATTTTATTACATGCCACAATGTTAATAAGGAAGACTTTTTAGGATCAACAGGTCTTTCTATTTATTCATTCAAGGGACATGGGCATTGCTGGCTGATTCAGTGTTTATGACCCATCCCGACACATCCTTGAGAAGGTGCTGTGAACTGTCTTTCTGAGCAGCTACAATCCATTTGCAAGTTCAAGGATTCTCTCCTTGCAAAGTGTGGGCACAGACATTGGGTACCCCCTCCCTAGAACAGGCTCTGTGCTGTGTTATGGCCTGTGTCCTCCTATAAAGAGTGGATGGCACAGCTGGCAGTGCTGTGGGAAAGCTGCCCCAAAGGACTCAGGAGGTCGCACAGAGGCTGAGGAGGCATGGTTATTGGTGTGGGAGACTGTGGGAAATAGGAGTGGGAGTAAGGGGAGGTGTCGCATGCAACAGTGAGGGTAACAAAACATGCGCTTTGGTGGGAGGTAGATGCGGTAGTAATGATAGACAGAGTGCGAGTTAGCAGAGAGAAGCATATGGCACTTACCCTGGTGGAATAGAAAAGGTCATTGACCTTGCAACACTGCTGGTCATTCCTCAGGATGTTACACTGATCTGGGTGGTGACCTCAGACCAGGCTGTCAGGGTCTGATAGCGTGGCTTCCTTTGTTAGTCCTCTGGGAAGACGACATCTCTCCTCTAATCCATCCTGTCCACCAAGACTTCGAAGGCACTGTTAGAAAATCATGATGCGATCTTACAACATGTTTAGGCTCTGTCCTTGACCCAGGAGAGCAGGTTCAATGTCAGTGCTCATGCATAGTAGTGGCATGGGCTGAAGGATGCCAGTCTTTTGTGGACATCCGCTGAAAGGGGAGTTGTTCCAGCAATGTGGTAAAATGGTGCAGAAATCACATATTAGAGACAATATAAGATGGTGAGGTGTAATTAATGAGGTGAGTTTGGTGAAATATGATGAGAAATCTCATTACTTATTGCAGCAAAAACCTTCCAAAAACCCAACACAATTCATAGTTTGCCAAATTAAAACATAAGATTCAGCCCAATAGTAACTCTGTGATACTGTAGCCTTGTAAATAGTTTTGGAAGTAAACTTCACATTATTTGGCTGAACAGAACCCTGCGGTATATGTTAGTTTGGCTAAGATACAGCAAAGTACAAAGGCATCACCTACAAGTAGGATTTATTTTTAGAGCGGTACTCTATCAATAACACATTTATTTACTGAAGCAATGTTTGAAGATGTCAAAATTCGGGATAGTTGGAACTTATCCACCTGACTCCAATTATAAAAGGTTTACCATTTGTGTTTTTGCTGTTTGCAAGGTTTTCTAGGAATGTACCCCTGTAAACAGCAGAGCTGAATTCTAGGTTTTAAATGATCTTGCAATGCACAATAGAGGTGCGAACATTTCTTGCAGCTTTAACTCATTTCAGACTATAAATGATCCTTAATCAGTTGCTTTATCTTGATTGTCTAATGGACTGGCAAATCAGATATCTGGTATACATAAACTTGGATGTAGGATTTCACTTCAAAGGAGCACGCAGACATAGGATAACAATCTTTCAGTTGAAGTACTTGCATTGCTTTCATGTGTCATGGATGAAGCCGCAAAGCCAAAGAATACAAAGTGTTGTTTAGATTTGTGGGCCTTTGAATCAGTATGGAGAATGTAAGCAATTGCAGTCGCTTCTGGTCATTTATTGTCACTGAGCTTGAATTTGCTGTTTTTTTTGTCATCAAACCGCCCGTCAGTAACACACAGTCAGCCAGTTTTACCCACATTATTTTTTCTTCTTGTGGCAAATGAGATTTCATGTTAAAAAGGTCGCATGTATTTGGTGTAAGAGACGGTCAGAAGGAAGTAAATTATGGCAATAGCTCCAGCATGAGGATACAGATAAACATATATTTAGTAAGAGACTCCAGAGATATATGTGATTCATTACTTGGCTATCTGTGTTTTATACTATCTATAATTTACATTCTTTGTCTCCATTCATGAAAATTAATTGGTGGGTCTGAATGCCAGGTAATATTGAATAATGTTTTATGTGACTGCAGCTGTAGTAGCATCATCAGAAATGGTTTATAGAAAAATAATCTACCTTCTTACAGTGAAACAGACTGACCTGTCACTGTCAAACTGATGAGGGATCAAGCTGTGATATTTTATGTGCTTACTATCTATTTTGCTTTCAGACTAAAGCAAGCGACCTCTGTGACAGTTAATCAAGATCCGTATCTCTAGATGTGTCTTTTCTCTCTTAATTAAATAATCAGGGAGTAGATTTGGTCCCATGTAGACTTCAGGTGATCACATAATCCCAATGACAGGAATGGCCCATTTAAAGGATCAAACCCCGTTGATATTTGGCCGTCAGGCCCGTGCAGAAATTTGAGCAGACCACACGAGAGCTAGGTGGCTTGAAGCTGCTGAAATGATGACTGGTAGAAAAAGCCTTGGGGCTAGATTAAAATAAACTGGTGTAGGGGTCAAATCACTCAAGGTTTGGGGAGGTTCAGCAGAAAAAGGATGTATAAAAGGTTGGACACCAGAATCAAATTCATCCAAGGTTGCTCTTATGGACCTGGGTTACGCTTTGCTTGGATCACCAGCCAACACTAGCTGTTGAAAGTGTAGAGTTGGATGAACACAGCAGGCCAAGCAGCATCTGAGCAGCAGGAAAGCTGATGTTTTGGGTCTGGACCCTTCTTCAGAAATCAAAGGTCCAGACCTGAAACATCAGCTTTTCTGGTCCTCAGATGCTGCTTGGCCTGCTGTGTTCATCCAACTCTACACCTTGTTATAGATAACAAAGTGTGGAGCTGCATGAACACAGCAGGCCAAGCAGCATCTCAGGAGCACAATAGCTGACGTTTTGGGCCTAGACCCTTCATCAGAGAGGGGGATGGGGAGAGGGAACTGGAATAAATAGGGAGAGAGGGGGAGGTGGACCGAAAATGGAGAGAAAACAAGATAGGTAGAGGGGAAAGCATAGGTGAGGAGGTAGAGAGGGGATAAGTCAGTCCAGGGAAGATGGATAGGTCAAGGAGGCGGGATGAGGTAGTAGGTAGGAAATGGAGATGCGGCTGGAGGTGGGAGGAAGGGATGGGTGAGAGGAAGAAGAGGTTAGGGAAGCAGAGACAGGCTGGGCTGGTTTTGGGATGCAGTGAGGGGAGGGGACGAGCTGGGCTGGTTTTCTGATGCAGTGGGGGGAGGGGAAGAACTGGGCTGGTTTTGGGATGCAGTGGGGGAAGGGGAGATTTTGAAGCTTGTGAAGTCCACATTGATACCATTGGGCTGCAGGGTTCCCAAGCGGAATATGAGTTGCTGTTCCTACAACCTTCGGGTGGCATCATTGTGGCACTGCAGGAGGCCCATGATGGACATGTCGTCTGAGGAATGGGAGGGGGAGTTGAAATGATTCACGACTGGGAGGTGCAGTTGTTTGTTGCGAACCGAGCGGAGGTGTTCTGCAAAGTGGTCCCCAAGCCTCCGCTTGGTTTCCCCAATGTAGAGGGGGTCACACCGGGTGCAATGGACCATTGGCAGATGTGCAGGTGAACATCTGCTTGATATGGAAAGTCATCTTGGAGCCTGGGATAGGGATAAGGGAGGAGGTGTGGGGACAAATGTAGCACTTCCTGCGGTTGCAGGGGAAGGTGCCGGGTGTGGTTGGGTCGGAGGGGAGTGTGGAGTGGACAAGGGAGTTGCGGAGAGGGTGGTCTCTCCGGAAGGCAGACAAGGGTGGGGATGGAAAAGTGTCTTGCATGGTGAGGTTGGGTAGTAGATGGCGGAAGTGTCGGAGGATGATACGTTGTATCCGGAGGTTGGTGGGGTGGAATGTGAGAACGAGGGGGATCCTCTGGAGGCGGTTGTGGTGGGGGCGAGGTGTGTGGGATGTGTTGCGGGAAGTGCGGGAGACGCAGTCAAGGGCATTTTCGACCACTGCGGGGGGAAAGTTGCGGTCTTTGAAGAACATGGACATCTGGGATGTGCGGGAGTGGAATGCCTCATCCTGGGAGCAGATGCGGTGGAGGCGGCGGAATTGGGAATAGGGGATAGAATTTTTGCAGGAAGGTGGGTGGGAGGAGGTGTATTCTAGGTAGCTGTGGGAGTCAGTGGGCTTGAAATGGACATCAGTTTCAGGCTGGTTACCTGAGATGGAGACTGAGATGGTCCAGGAAGGTGAGGGATGTGTTGGAGATGGCCCAGGTGGACTTGAAGTTGGGGGTGGAAGATGTTGGAAAAGTCGATGAACTGTTCGAGCTCCTCTTGTGAGCAAGAGGGAGCGCCGATACAGTCATCAATGTAACGGAGGAAGATCATAGAACATAGAACATAGAACATTACAGCACAGTACAGGCCCTTCGGCCCTCGATGTTGTGCCGACCTGTCATACCGATCTCAAGCCCATCTAACCTACACTATTCCAAGTACGTCCATATGCTTGTCCAACAATGACTTAAATGTACTTAAAGTTGGCGAATCTACTACCGTTGCAGGCAAAGCCTTCCATTCCCTTACTACTCTCTGAGTAAAGAAACTACCTCTGACATCTGTCCTATATCTTTCAACCCTCAATTTAAAGCTATGCCCCCTCGTGCTCGCCGTCCCCATCCTAGGAAAAAGGCTCTCCCTATCCACCCTCTCTAACCCTCTGAATATTTTATATGTTTCAATTAAGTCACCTCTCAACCTTCTTCTCTCTAATGAAAACAGCCTCAAGTCCCTCAGCCTTTCCTCGTAAGACCTTCCCTCCATACCAGGCAACATCCTAGTAAATCTCCTCTGCACCCTTTCCAAAGCTTCCACATCCTTCTTATAATGCAGTGACCAGAACTGTCCACAATACTCCAAGTGCGGCCGCACCAGAGTTTTGTACAGCTTCACCATAACCTCTTGGTTCCAGAACTCGATCCCTCTATTAATAAAAGCTAAAACACTGTATGCCTTCTTAACAGCCCTGTCAACCTGAGTGGCAACTTTCAAGGATCTGTGTACATGGACACCAAGAGCTCTCTGCTCATCTACACTACTTAAGAATCTTACCATTAGCCCTGTACTTTGCCTTCCGGTTACTCCTACCAAAGTGCATCACTTCACACTTGTCTGCATTAAACTCCATTTGCCATCTCTCAGCCCAGCTCTGCAGCTTATCTATGTCTCTCTGCAACCTACAGCATCATTCGTCCTATCCACAACTCCACCGACCTTAGTGTCATCTGCAAATTTACTAACCCATCCCTCTATGCCCTCATCCAGGTCATTTTTAAAAATGACAAACAGCAGTGGACCCAACACCGACCCTTGCGGTACGCCACTAGTAACTGGTCTCCAGGATGAAAGAGGTGGGGTTTGGGGCCAGTGTAGGTGTGGAAGAGGGACTGTTCCACGTAACCTACAAAGAGGCAGGCATAGCTTGGCCCGTGCGGGTACCCATGGCCACCTCCTTTGTCTGTAGGAAGTGGGAGGGATCGAAAGAGAAGTTGTTGAGTGTGAGGACGAGTTCAGCTGGGTGGAGGTTGCAGGAGCAGCAACTCATATTCCGCTTGGGAACCCTGCAGCCCAATGGTATCAATGTGGGCTTCACAAGCTTCAAAATCTCCCCTCCCCCCACTGCATCCCAAAACCAGCCCAGCCTGTCTCTGCCTCTCTAACCTGTTCTTCCTCTCACTCATCCCTTCCTCCCACCTCAAGCCGCACCTCCATTTCCTACCTACTACCTCATCCCGCCTCCTTGACCTGTCCATCTTCCCTGGACTGACCTATCCCCTCCCTACCTCCTCACCTATGCTTTCCCCTCTGCCTATCTTGTTTTCTCTCCATTTTTGGTCCGCTTCCCCCTCACTCCCTATTTATTCCAGCTCCCTCTCCCCATCCCCCTCTCTGATGAAGGGTCTAGGCCCGAAACGTCAGCTATTGTGCTCCTGAGATGCTGCTTGGCCTGCTGTGTTCATGCAGCTCCACACTTTGTTATCTTGGATTCTCCAGCATCTGCAGTTCCCATTATCACCTACACCTTGTTATCTCAGATTCTCCAGCATTGGCAGTTCCTGCTTTCTCTGTTGAATGTGGGATGCTCTTGTCAAAATTTTGTTCAGGTAACAAACAGGGGCAATTGAACATCTCAGAGAGTTTCTTCAGCCTCTCTGTGATCAGACTAGTAGAAGATGATGGCAGCAAAATTTGATTTGGGGCAATAAATCACTCCCTATTGTTCCCACCAGATAAGAAAGCTCAAATGTCAAGTATAGAATTTTACCAGGGAGAAAGCTGCAAATTGCCCCATTGCACTCACGACAATTCCCTTCCTGCCCTGCCCATTTAATTATTGTTGTCTTTCTAACATTTGTGGAGAAATATCACACTTGAAAGTGAAGAAATTAGAGCGTTGGATGCTTTCTTTTTGTGGGTCCTGATTTTCCTGCAATGTTCATTTAGAAAGCATATTATGGTTCATTATCTTAAAAAATACTACTATTTGTAAATAGATCTTGTTTGAATATTTTAAACTGTCCATTGAGAATAACACTGGATTACAATGCAATGTTTATATATTTGAACAGCTCAGTATAGCATAGAAATATAGATCTTAAAATGTGATTCTGAAAAAGTCTTTATTAAATTCAAGATTTCAATTTCTGCTGCATGTGATATTAAAAATGGTTTATATATTGGAAAACATACTATGTTGAGACTGTAGGAGGTAGTAAAGCCCAATTCAACAACACATATGATCTCAGGGAATAAGTGATTTTTCACAATCAATGAACAAAAGCTTTCTTTATTGTATTAAGAACTGCATTCTAATTATTGCTGTAATTGGTGTCTTTGATTTGCTAGCGCTAATCCATCACTGTTGTTTAAGACTTCATTGAAAAGTGTGACCCGGTAGCAACACTGCCAAAATTCCAATTTTCCTCTCTGTGGGAAATAGGTAGCAACATAAAAGCTAATCTGGAAATAGCCCCCAAGGTGGTAGAGAATGCATCATTGATTGATTTTTTTTTTAACATTAAAGAAAGAGCAGGTTGGAAACACACAGCAGGACAGGCAGCATCTGTGGAGAGAGAAAGGCAGAGTGAATGTTCCCTATTGATAGCCCACCATCTGATGCCACCTTTCCCTCTCTACAGATAATGCTACAGAGTCCTGTCAATAGATAAGCAACTCAAAACATTAACCCTATTTTCCCCTTTCTACAAATGCTAATAAGTCTGCTGAATGACTTCACTATTTTCTGTTTCTTGCATTCTGAATTTATTGAGCAACTTGCTGAAAACGTCCTAGCAAAAATCTTTTCTTCATTCACTTAAAATGCCGCTGACTTAATTAATCTCATGCCAAATAACCAAATAAACAGATTTGACAAATCATTGAAGTCTGAATCAATTTGCATTAAAAAAGTGAATCACAAAAACATAATGGCATAATGTATGATAACCTTATGATACAAATTGTACACAGCTCGCTTCCTTCCTTAGCAATGCAAACAATGTCCATTTTAACGTTATTTTTCTTCAACCAGCAGATACAATTAAGGTCAGGAATTCAGATTCATTTAGGGTTCTATAGGGCATGACGAGGGATGTATCTTAGTGTAGTATAAAGGGATTTGACAAATGTTTCATTCCATTTTACTTTGCTATGTTAACTTAGTACAGAATGCAACTTAACATGTTTCAAATCAGATACTTTTACACTTCACCTCAAAATTTGTAATGCAAAAGAATATACAATAAATTAGAAGGATTTCTGTTGGAAATCTTTCATATTAGACTCTTCCACTCAGGTTTATCTAGAGAGCCAACAAACTATCGGCAAATCTCCAAAATATCCATTCAGCGCAGCCCCTAGTATCCACAACCACAGTCTAAGCAACTAACAAGTAAAAGCAGTTTAACAGACCTTAACAGATATCAATTTCTCCAGAGCATGTTACCTGGGAACAACTTGAATTGCTGCAAAGGTCAAACGAAGGATGATAGCACAATGTCTTACTTTGTATTGAATCACTGGAATCAAAAAGTGAGGAGGAAAGTTAATCCAATTTATGAACAGCAGAGCTAGAAATGGAATTGAAGGGAGTTCTAGAGGAATCTGAATGTTTAATCTAAGCTGACTGATAGGAGTGAAAACAAATGATTATTTTGCTGAGCTTAAAAATTATTACCACTCAATTGGCCTCTTGGTTTCTTGAGCAAATAAGAGGCAGCCATGGCTCAGTGAAAGCACTGTTACCTCTGAAAATCAGATTGTCATGAGTTCAATCTCCACTGCACAGATCCAGTGACATTATCTAAGCTGACTTTTCAATAAAGAGTGCTGTTCTGTCAGAGTACTGCTACTGTATTGCTGTCATCTCAGGCCCATTTTATCGGTCCCAGTTCTTTAGAGTGGTATCCAAGGCCCATCCAGTTTCAGCTACTTTATTGATATCATGTCAAAAATGGGGATACCTGCTGTCAATTGCACAATATTCAGTACCATTTGCAACTCCTCAGATATTGACGTAATATACATGTGCATTTGCAGCAAAAGTTACATAAAATTCAGATTTGGGCTGATAAGTGATTTCGGAAATTTGCACCACCCAAGTGGCAGGCATTGACCATTTCCAACAAGCGAAGATTGAACCATTTATCCTTGACATTAAACAAGTTTGTCTTCATTAAATTACCTATCAACAAATTTACCATTGTTGAGAAATTTATCTGGATTGGATAAGTATATGCTGTGGTTTCAAGAACAAGACAAAAGTTGACAATTTGGCTGTGAGAAACTCACCTCCAAACTCCCTAAAACCTGTCCATCATCGACAAGGAACACAGCAGGAGTGTTTTGGAATGCTCTACTCTATAGCTGATGAATTCAACTTTAAAAGGCAGTCAAGAAATTCAACACCATTTGAGACAAAGCAGCCCATTTGATCAGCACATCATCTATCAATTTTAACATTCCCTCCACTCCATGCACAGTAGCAGCAGGGTGTACAACATGAAGAGATACACTGTAGTTCTCATCAGAACTCCTTTGACAACACCTTACAAACTGTGCTGTACCACTTAGCAGAACAAGGGAAGTAAGATTGAGAATACCCCATCTGGAAGTTCCCACCGAATCACACATCATCATGACAGGAACTATATTGCTTTTACTTCACCACCATAGGATCAAGGCTCTGCAACTCCCTCACTTAGAGCATTGTGGGTGCACTGACCCCCAGTTGGACAGCATAGCTTAAGAAAATGACTCACTATCTCCTTTCCATGGGCAGTTGGGAGAGCGGTAATACATCCTGGCCTTGTCACAGAGCCATGAGTCATGGACATATACAACATGGATACAGACTCTTTGGTTCAACTTGTCCATGCCAAGTAAAGACCCTAGGTTAATTGAGTCCCATTTCTCAGCATTTGTCCTATATCCCTTCTAAACCCTTCCTATTCATGTACCCATTCAAATGCCTTTTAAATGCTGTAATTGTACCAGCCTCTCCAACTTTCTCTGGTAGCTTATCCCTTATATGTACCACCCTCTGTGTCAAAAAGTTGCCTCTCGGGTCCCTTTTAAATTTTTCCCCTCTCACCTTAAACTGATGCTCTCTAGTTTTGGACTCCCCACCTGGGGAAGAGACTACCTATTTACCTTATCCATGTTCCTCGTCATTTTATAATCACCATAAACCTCCATAAGCTCACTCCTCAGCTTCCAATGCTCCAGGGAAAATAGCCGTAATCTGTTCTGCCTCTCCCTATAGCCCAAACCCTCCAACCCTGGCAACTCTTGTCTCCTATAGCTCAGTGACCAGAATTGATCACAGTATTCTAACAGTAGCCTAACCAATATCCCGTACAGCTGCAAGGTGACCTCCCAACTCCTATACTCAATGCGCTGATCAATATAGGTATGCATACCAAACAGCACCTTCGTTCTCCTAGCTACCTGAGGTTTGACTTCCAAGGATCTATGAACCTATGCTCCAAGGTCTCTTTCTTCAACAACACTCCCCAGGACCATACCATTCAGTATATAAGTCCTGCCCTGATTTGCCTTTCCAAAATGCAGCACTGCACATTTATCTAAATTAAATTCCATCTGCCATACCTCGGCCCATTGGTCTATCCGATCAAGATCCTGTTATACTCTGCGGTAACCTTCTTTACTGAACACTACACCTCCAATTTTGGTGTAATTTGCAAATTTACTAACCGTTCCTCCTAAGATCATGTCCAAATCATGAATATAAATGACGAAAAGCGGAAAATGCGGCACCAATCCTCGTGGCATACTATTGGTCACAGGCCTCCAGCCTGAAAAACAACCCTCCTCCACCACCCTCTGTCTTCTATCTTTGAGCCACTTCTATGTCTAAGTAGCTAGTTCTCCCTCTAATCCATGTGATGTGACCTTGCTTACAGGTCTACCATGAGGAACCTTGTCGAATACCTTAATGAAGTCCATATAGGTCACATCCATCGCTCTGCCCTCATTGATCCTCTTTGTTACTTCTTGTGAAAACTCAACCGAGTTGGTGAGACACAATTTTCCATGCACAAAGTGACTATCCCTATTCAGTCCTTGCCTTTCCAAATACATGTAAATCCTGTCACTTACGTGCCATGCATAAATAAAGAAAAAACACAATTCATATTCAACTGCAATTGCATCCAAATGAGCTGGACCATTATCTGTGAAAGGTCTTGCCTTATAACTCCCCATGTACAGTGGCAGAAGGAAAGATGCCAATGGCAAGATAAAGAGAAATGTGTCAATGGTACTAGTTTTTAGTCCAAATTGAAATTGATTACTCATTAACCATTCAGCTGCCGTGAGTCAATGCAGTATGTAACTGAAAATTAAATGCTAATCTAGTGAGATGATAACGTAGGACAACATGCTAATCAGGAGAAAAAAAATTCAATAGTCAACGCAAAGTAACCCCACAACCGAAGGATCTGATCAAAATAATGTAGTCCTCCCACATCAAGTTGTGAATGTACAATTGGACAACCAATGGGAAGAGAAAGTAATGAAAATATCCTGATCCCGAATGGGGTTAGAGCCATCCACATCGATGGAAGAGATAAGGCTGGAGCATTTGCAGTCATTTGCAGCTGAGGTGTCCTGTGGGTGATTCATCTCAGAGCTTCATTCTATGGCCCTTTTCATCATAGATGTTAATTTGCACCTTATTCAATTCACTCCATGTGATATCAATAAATAGCTAAAGACGCTGGAGACTATGTGCCCTGAAAATTCCTAACTTATAGGGTTGAACAGCTACGTTCCTGGCCAAGCTATACTATTGTTGTTTCTACACTGACATCTAACCCGCAGTGTGGGAATTTGTCCGAGTATATTCTGGACACAAAAAGAGTAGGGCAAAACTAACCTGACCAATAACCCCGCAACAAGCTCCTCCCATGAATCAACAAAGCGACGGAGGCTTTTATTTCGCGTTCTCAAGCAGCACTTAACCAGCAATGACCTACTTGAAGCTCAGTTTTGGGTTTCATCCGGGTTTACTAAGCTCTTGACTTCATTACAGCTTTGCACAAAACATGGCCAAACCAGCCGAACTCCAGAGGGAAAATGACAGCAACTATCCATAACATAAAGGCAGCGTGTTATCTGGATTGGCACCAAAGAGCCCTTGAAACATTGAAGTCAATGGGAATCAGGCAAAACTCACCGCTAGAAAGAGCCATAGTCTCCGCAAAGGAAAATAGCTGGGGTTATTGCAGATGCAATAATTCTTCAGGAATGCCCAAGGTCCAGTCATTTTCAGCTTCTTCATTAAAACATTTCCCTCAAAAATAAATGTCTGTAGTGGGGATTGTTTTAATTATTGATAATTACTCAGCATCTGGTACCAATTATAACTCCTGAGAAAGAGATATTCTTCGCAGCCTGACATAGCAAGACCTGGACTTCATCCAGCATGGGCTAATATGTGGCAGTAATAGCTAAGCCTCACAAGTACCAGACCATACCCATTCTCAGAAAGAGAGAATCTAACCATGTTCCCATGACATTCAATGGCATTGTCATTGGGGTTTACCATTAACAGAAACCAAACTGGACTAGTCATATGAGTACTGTGGCTAGTAAAGCAGGTCAGAAACTGGAAATTATGTGGTTAGCAATTAATTTCCTCACTCCTCAAAGCCCATCTACCGTCTACAAGTCACAAGTCTGGACTGAAGTGAAGGTACTCTCCACTTGCCTGAATAAATGTAACTTCAGCAACACTCAAGAAGCTCAACACCACCCACGGATAATGCACTCTATCCACCACCTTAAACATTCTCTCCCTTTACCACAGTGGCAGCAATGTGTACCAACTACAGGATATACCGCAGCAACTCAATGAGTTTCCTTTGACAGCGTCTTTCAAACCCACAATGTGTGCCACTACAAAGAACAAGAACATCAGGTGGATGGGAAAAGTACAGCCTGCAAGTTCTCCCCCAGTTCACACAGCATCCTGTCTTGGAACTTCATTCCTTCATTCAGTACCATTGCTTTCAAATCCTCAATCTCGCTCCTGAACATCATAGGGGGTGTACCAGCACTAGATGGACTGCTAGTTCGAGAAGAAGGCTCCTAACTACCATCTCAAGGTGATTAGGGATGGGCAGTAAGTTCTGAGATTGCCAGTGATGCCTGCATGTGTAAATGTTAGAAAAGGAGAGACTGTCAATATGACAACCATTATCACACCCTAGTGTAAGCAAAATCTCTGTGAAAACGTACTGGTTTGGACCAACCGAACTAAAAGAATAAATGGATATCCTACATTTGCAAACTGTTTTCAAAATAGGATCATATTAACGAAAAAGACATGTAATTATGAAGCAGGAGAAAGTTAATCACTTTTATATTGTGATAATTTGGACAGATTACTTTAATAGACCAGTCTTCACCCTCATATCAAATAAAACAACCATCTCTATCTCACACCATTGACACTGCCAGGGGCACATCCTCCACTCTGCTTCCTGAAGTCAATGGCCAGTCCCTTTGCTTTGCTGACATTGATGGAGACATTTTAAAATGTTAATCTTTTAAAATGAATTAAGATACTCCGAATAAAGTATAAAACTACTTTTAATTTGCTAGCCTGGAGGAGGAGGAGACTCCACAAATATTGCCGTTGCCATGACGTGACAGTCCTGCACATCAGTGCAAAAGCCAAGGCCTTAAATTCAGTCAAAAGTGCCCAGCCAATGGCCCAACTCAAATTCTGAGATGCAGTCTTGCTCAAATTCGATCCACTCCATGTAATGGCTGAAGGCACTAGTTACTAGAAAGGTCTTGTGCTGTGACGACTGTCCAACAATGGTATTGAATGCTCGAACTACTTGTGCCCCTAACCAAGCTTTTCCATTTGCAAAATGGCAAGTTGCCTAACTAAGTCCCGTCCACAAAATAAAAGTCAAAAGAAAACCTCGCCAATTATTTCCTCATCCGTCTAGTCTTGATTATCAGCAAAATGATGAAACGGGTGAATGACAATGCTATCAAGCTGTACTTATTTTGCCATAGCTTGTTACCTGATGTTCAATTTGGGTTTCTTCTGGGTTACTCAATCTTATTAAAGCCTTAACACCAAAATGGATAGAAATGCTGAAACTCCCAGAGGTAGGGGGAGAGTGACTGGCCTTGACATCAACATTGCATTTGCCCAAGTGTAGCATCAATTAGCCCAAGCAAAGCTGAAACTGATGTGAATGGAGGGAAGCAACTGGTTGGGGTCATGCCTGCCACAAAGGAAGATAGCTGGCATTGTTGGAGCCCAATCATTTCAGTCCTCTGACATCACTGCAGAAGTCCCTTCACGTGGCGACTAACCCTGACCACTTTCTGCTACATCAGCAGTCACTTTCTCTCCATTATGAGGCTAGAAACAGGAACTTGCATTGAGATGGTCCAATATTTATCACCATCTATGATTTGTCAGACACTGAAGCAGTCCATTCCATGTCTGTATGGTTTAAGACATGGACTGCATTCAGCCTTGTGCTAATAAGTAGCTGGTAATATTTACCTCAATCAAGTACAAGACAACAACCATCTCCAATAAGAGAAAATGTAAACACCTTCCCCTGACATTCAAAGACTTTACCATCACTACATCCTGGGCTGTCAACATCTGGGAATTAGCTTTGACTAGAAACTAAACAGGAGTAGAGTTTAAAAAAAATCCACAAACCCGCCTGCCCTGGTCGACCTATTGCCTCCGCCTGCTCCTGCTCCACCGAACTCATGTCTACCTATCTGGACTCCATTTTCTCCCCCTTGGTCCAGGAACACCCCACCTACGTCCGTGGCACCAGCCACGCCCTCCACCTCCTCCAGAACTTCTGATTCCCCGGTCCCCAACACCTCATTTTCACTATGGACGTCCAGCCCCTATACACCTGCATTCCCATGCAGATGGCCTAAAGGCCCTCCGCATCTTCCTGTCCCGCAGGCCCGACCAGTCCCCCTCCAACAACACCCTCATCCGCCTAGCCGAACTTGTCCTCAGCCTCAAAAACTTCTCTTTCGATTCCTTCCACTTCCTACAGACAAAGGGGGTGGCCATGTGTACCTGTATGCGCCCAAGCTATGCCTGCCTCTTTGTAGGTTACATGGAACAGTCCCTCTTCAGAACCTACACTGGCCCTAAACCCCACCTCTTCCGCCGTTACTTTGATGACTGTATCGGCGCCGCCTCTTGCTCCCAAGAGGAGCTCGAACAGTTCATCCACTTCACCGACACTTTACACCCCAACTTCAAGTTCAACTGGACCATCTCCAACACATCCCTCACCTTTCTGAACCTCTCTGTCTCCATCTCAGGCAACCACCTAGAAACCGATGTCCATTTCAAGCCCACCGACTCCCACAGCTACCTAGAATACACCTCCTCCCACCCACCTTCCTGCAAAAATTCCATCCCCTATTCCCAATTCCTTCGCTTCTACCGCATCTGCTCACAGGATGAGGCATTCCACTCCTGTATATCCCAGGTGTCCTCGTTCTTCAGGGACTGCAACATCCCCCCCGCAGTGGTCGAGAACGCCCTTGACCGAGTCTCCCGCATTTCCCGTACTTCTTCCCTCACACCCTGCCCCTGCAATAACCGCCAAAAGAGAATCCACCTCGTCCTCACATACCACCCCACCAACCTCCGGATACAACGCATCGTCATCCAACACTTCCACCATCAACAATCCGATCCCACCACCCAAGACATTTTTCCATCTCCACCCTTGTCTGCCTTCCGGAGAGACCACTCTCTCCGTGACTCCCTTGTCCGCTCCACACTCCCCTCCAACCCCAACCACACCCGGCACCTTCCCCTGCAACTGCAGGAAGTGCTACACTTGCCCCCACGCCTCCTCCCTCACCCCCATCCCAGGCTCCAAGATGACTTTCCACATCAAGCAGATGTTCACCTGCACATCCGCCAATGTGGTATACTACATCCGCTGTACCCGGTGTGGCTTCCTCTACATTGGGGAAACCAAGCGGAGGCTTGGGGACCGCTTTGCAGAACACCTCCACACAGTTCGCAACAAACAACTGCACCTCCCAGTCGCGAATCATTTCAAATCCCCCTCCCATTCCTCAGACGACATGTCCATCATGGGCCTCCTGCAGTGCCACAATGATGCCACCCGAAGGTTGCAGGAACAGCAACTCATATTCCGCTTGGGAACCCTGCAGCCCAATGGTATCAATGTGGATTTCACAAGCTTCAAAATCTCCCCTCCCCCCACCGCATCCCAAAACCAGCCCACTAGTCCCCCCTCCCCAATCTATTCTTCCTCCCACCTATCCCCTCCTCCCACCTCAAGCTGCAACTCCATTTACTACCTACTAACCTCACCCCACCTCCTTGACCTGTCCATCTTCCCTGGACTGACCTATCCCCTCCCTACCTCCCCACCTATACTCTCCTCTCCACCTATCTTCTTTCCTCTCCATCTTCGGTCCGCCTCTCCCTCTCTCCCTATTTATTTCAGAACCCTCTCCCCATCCCCCTCTCTGATGAAGCGTCTAGGCCCGAAACATCAGCTTTTGTGCTCCTGAGATGCTGCTGTGTTCATCCAGCTCCACGCTTTGTTATCTCGGATTCTCCAGCATCTGCAGTTCTCATTATGTCTGATTTACTCTGACTAGAAAAGCAATTAAAGGATATCAATTTTTGAGTGAGTAATTTACCTCACAAAGTCCCTAAAACCTGCCCGTGATTGACAAGGCACATGACAGGTATGTGAGAGAATACTTTCCACCTGTATAGATGAATGCAGCTCGAACAGTGCTTCATATCAAGAAGCCTGACATGATCCAGGACGAAGACACCTGATTGATTGGCACTCCATCTACCGCATTCATCATTCACTCTCTCCACCACCAAGGCACAGTGACAGCAGTGTGTATCATCTGCAAAATGAGCTGTATTAACTCACCATGGCTCATTGATGGCACCTTCCAAACCTGCAACCCCAGAAGGAAAATTGCAACAGCTACATGGTAACACCAATTCTTCCAAGTTCCTCTCCAAGCCATTCACCATCCTTTACTTGGAATTAAAAGATTATTTCTTTGCTATTGCAGGGTCAAAATCCTGGAACACCGTTCTTAACAGCATCTACTCCACATGGATAGTGGTAGATAGTTCACCTCTTCAAGGGGAATTAGTTATGGGCAGTAAATGCTGCCATGATCTGTGAGGAGACTATCAACAGTTTAACCACTAGTGTATAATCAACCAATTTGGTTCGGTTGGTGTAGTATCTATTGCTAACTTTACGTGACCATATGACACTATTTATCTTGTCTCCCCAACATGAAGTGGATCTTCCTCCCCTCTTGGCCTCTCAAACTCAGGGGTGTAGCCAAGAGAGTCATCTAGGTTTCCTGCAGCAGCTTGCCCACGCAATCAGGAAGGTAGTGTACCCATGTCCCATTTGCCTTCTCCAATAAAGTGTGACAATAAAAAACTAGATTTTTTGAGAAGAAAAGCTAGATGCAGCAACCTATCTCTGTTATCAGCAATTGCATTGTAAACAGTTACAGCTATGGACTAGAAGATGTTTCATTCCATGTTTCTGCACTGAAGTTGTTGACAAATTCAGTGTATGTGAAGGGTCTAGGCCCGAACCGTCAGCTTTTCTGCTCCTGAGATGCTGCTTGGCCTGCTGTGTTCATCCAGCTTCACACTTTGTTATCCTAAGGAATGCCCTGTGACTCAGATCTCTCAACATAATTGGACATCCAGTGGCATCTTGCTGATTAGCTTCCCACCCATCTGGACCAGTTTTAGTGCTGGTGGTGATTCTTAGGAATAACTCATGGGGAAGGATGAAAAATGGGAAAGCCAGGAACATGCAGCAGTAGTGGCCCACATGAGTGCTACAAGAGCTAAGAATAGTGCTTCCAGAAAATCTGACAGGAAAATTGGAATATACTGTACAGTAAAATGGTGTCAACCTTATTTCATGCTTTTTTATGTACAAATATGTAGATCCTCAAAAATGATGGTTACAGCCATGTTTTCCATTCGTATAAGGTGTGTAATGGGGCCCAGTTTCCCCCTTACATTTTATCAACAGATCGCAAGACCTTACCCATCGGAAACAGAATATTGGAAAGATGTGAGGTAGGAAGTAATTAGTTCCAAATGCTTTCCCAACTGTTGAAGACAAAGTCTGAGAGCAAATTACTGTCATACAACAACAACGGTGCCTTAGGAAGAATGCAGCAGTTTAGGAATGAGCTTATCATTTATTCAGCCATTTGCTAAAATTGCTCATTTATATTGAAAAAAAAAACGAACTTAACAGTTGTGAGGGAAATTATGTTTCTTTGCTGATCCAAGGTTGTTGATAATTTCTCATTGTTTTGAATATGTTCTTAAAGTCTCTGAATATTGGGAACAAACGATAGCAATATTTTCTGAAAGGGCAATGCTGTTTTTCTCAACTCACAGTCAACTGGAAAATAGTCCTGTTTCCATTGTACGTCTCTTAGATAATGTTGATGCCTAATGACCTGAAGTGTGCCTGTATTGACAGCAAAACTGTCAACACTTGCCATTGTTCTCCTTTAAGACCGAATAACATCCAGCAGAGACAGAGGCAAAATGAAATCAAAACCAAACACCGAAAATGTCAACAGGTCTTCACAACAACTTTGGAGAAAGAAACAGAATTAACATTTTGAGCCCACTAGGACACTGTGATGCCCACTCAGTTCTGAACAAAACTAACGATGGACTTGAAATGTTAGCTATGCTTTTCTTTCCTTAGATGCTGCCAGACTTGCTGAAGAAACCTATTGATAGTGTTTTCTGAGTCTAATACAGAGAATGTATACCATAACAGATGTTTCATAACCATGCTTGATAACATCTTCAGTGCAGCATCTGCTGAAGTGTTGGTGTGTTTTCCTGCCTGGTGTTTAAAGTCTGGGGTCCACTGAGATGGATTGCCTCACTTCTGGTTTTCTTTCATAGTGGAATGTATATGGGGTCGAGTTCAATGTGTTTATTAACAGCATGCGTCTTAGAGTACCATGCTTCCAGGAATTCTCGTGCTTGTCTCTGCCTAGCCTGTCCCAGCATCTTGGTGTTGTCCCAGTCAAAGTTATGGTTCTCCTTGTCCATGTGGACTGAGATGACTGAGTATTGGTCGTGTCTTTTTGTAGCCAGTTGGTGTTCATGTTCTCTTGTTGTTAGTTTCCTTCCTGTTGGTCCAATATAATGTTTCTTGCAGTCTCTGCAGGGGATTTTGTAGATGACATTGGTCCTGTCCATGGTGGGGAGTGGATCCTTAGTTCGGGTAGCAGTTGACTTGGGCTTCTGTGCCACACTGATGCCCAGCGATTGGAGGAGTCTTGTGGTGAGTTCCAAAGTGTTCCTGAGGTAGGGTAGTGTGATGTGTGTGTCGGGGCATGCAGTATCTTTCTGATGTTGTTTGTGTAGGCATCTCCTGACCCAGTTCTTTGGATATCCATTATCCTTGAACACTCGGAAGAGGTATTCTTCCTCCTCTTGGCATAGTTCCATGTTGCTGCAGTGTGTTGTTGCCCTTTTAAATAGTGTTCACACACAACTTTGTTTGTGTGTGCTGGGGTGGTTACTGTTGAAGTTCAGTACCTGGTCTGTGTGTGGGGCTTCTCGGTGTACTTTCATTTGCAGTTCCCCATTTGTCTTGCGCTCTACCATGATGTTGAGGAATGGGAGCTGTTTGTTCTTCTCCTCCTCTCTGGTGAATCTTATTCCGGTGAGGGTGATATTTATAAGTTTGTGTGTCTCTTCTAATTTGGTCCGTTTAATGATGACAAAGGTGTCGTCCACGTATTGTATCCGTAGTTTAGGCTGGATTTGCGGAAGGGCGGTCCTTTCCAGTCTTTGCATCGTTGCTTCTCCTTTGAGTCTGGAGATAGGTGATCGCATAGGTGTGCCGTTGATTTGCTTGTATGTTTGGCCATTGAAGGTGAAGTGGGTAGTCAGGCATAGGTCCAATAGTTTGAGCATGTTGTCCTTGGAGATGATTTCAATGGGGCAGTGTTCTTGTTCGAGTAACCAAAGAACTACAAAGAAGACTCAGGCACCTAGTCAATAAGCCACCCTACTCTATCCACTCAGCCCAAGAATTCCCCAACTTCGTCAAAGACATAAAGATAAAGTATGAAGAGACCATGATATCATTTGATGCCACTGCCCTATTCACATCAATAGACATACCACTAGCAAGGGAAACAATGACAACACTATTCGAACAAGAACACGACCCCAGTGAAACCATCTCCAAGGGATGGCTAACACACCAATGCTTCTTTGGAGGCTGCACTGGGGATGTTACCAAGCATGGTAACAAAACGTCTGCAAAACAACAAACTAATGTGAAAGACGTCAAGAGATCAAATAGAGAGCTCAGAAGAAACTTTATTTTTTGCCAAGTGGATGTTGAGAATGTGGAACCCACCAGTGAGTTTAATTAACTGGCATAGGTCAACTCAGGGAAGTCAGGTAGGGATATGAAGGGGAAGGGGATAAACAGATATGTTGAGGAAATATGAAAGAAGGTTGGAGTGGGGCTAATTACCAGCATAAATCATTGGGAGTAATGATATTATTTTCCCTTGTACATTCCACTTATTTAATGCCAATTTTTAAAATTAATGTTGAGATTGTGTGATCTCAGCTACACACTACATTAATATGTAAATGAAAGCAGAAACCAGACTATAAAAGAAGGCCAAATGCAGCAGATGATTCCAGAAGTCTTCGAAGGCCACCTGGCACTTTGCATTGCCAAGTCTGGGCTCATCTGCCACATTTTGGAAGGAAAATTGCAGCTGCCAAAAAAATTGCACAGTTATAATATTAACTAAAGTTATATTCACCCATGGACTGTTGACTTGAATAGTAGGACAGTTTCTTCTATTGTCTGATATTCTTAAAGTTATGTAAATTCAATTTAAAATGCTAAAATAATCAGTTGGATATCAGAATGATATATTTGTAGGTTTACTCCACATTGTAAGTATATATTAAAATATATTTTGGAAGACAAGTACATGAAACAATATATTTTTCAAGTTGATACATTTAACAATGATATAGTTTGGATTTAAATGCTAATTATATACAGACAAACCTCCATATCAATATTTGATGCAGATCAAGTATTATCTTAATATTAAACTTGAAACTTTGTACATACGGCCCTTTTAACATAGCAGTACAATTTACAATTGGACAGTATTATTTCCCATGGACAAGGTTTATTTCTGGCTTTTCTCTACATTAGCTTAATTTGCCTTTTGTTCTGCCTTAGTGAATGTATATCAGAACACTACTTTTGTAAAATTACCCACATTTGAAGCTTATTTAGATAGTTTCTTACCCACCTATTTAGAGATGTTATTACATACCTCAAGAGCAGGTGGCACTTGAGCCCAAGCCTCCTGGGTCAGAGACAGGGACATTGCCAGTATACCACAAGAGCCCTTCTTTCCTTGCCTTCATTTTTTAAATGTGGATCCTAACTTTTTAAAATATTAACAGAAGGTGAACAAAATAATAACAATGATCTCAATCAATATTTTTCACCCATCAGCTGTAAACATCGTCACGCTCAGTTAAACCAATTTGGCAACATGAGACATGGCCTGGACTTCGTAGTCAGCAGTAAAAGGATGGTGTGGTCTCCATTACCATGGAAAAAGCTGTCTGTAATGATTTAGTGTGCTCTAGTGCAAAGGTTTCCTTACTACTGAAGTCAGTTACAACATGCCACTATCTATGATGTCCAGTAATAGGACAGGCAGCAGGCAGTTACTCTCACATGCACACACATACAAAATGTTTCTCTCTCTCTCTCTCTCTCTCTCACACACACACACACACACACACACACACACACACACACACACACACACACACACACACACACACACACACACACACACACAAGCCCACTCGCATATTTGAATCTACGGGGTAAATTTGCAGATACATTCTATTTTGTACAAAAAGCACATAATTTATAGACAGTCATATTCCAAAACAAAACACAAACAGATTCTAAACTAGGCCTCACCCCTAACATGTATTACCTGACCTAAAATGTCACCTCTTCTTCACACTGATAAAATATTTAGTTCTCTCAGGAAAGGGACTTAAAAAGAATTTCGGGGTTTACATGTACATATTAATCAATTAAAACCTTCTAATGATTAAAGAGTTAACAGCATCTTAAGTTTGTTTTGTAAACCCTCATAATGGTGTGACTCTTTGATCTTTTACTTATAAACTCTGTGTCAGATACTACCTTTCTCACTGATACCAGAAGAAGGAGTGAGGCTTCACAAGCTTGTGTTTTCAAATAAACCTGTTGGACTATAACCTGGCGTTGTGCGATTTCTGACCTTGTTCGTCCCAGTCCAACATCGGCACCTCCACAGCATCACATAAGGAAGAGTAGAAGTCAAAAAGTAGGAACACAATATCATGCTTAAATCAATGTATGGAAAGCAAATTAAAGATTAGGATATACACATATAAGAACAAAAACTTACAAAAATGTTTCTGTTACTGAGATAGAAGGAGAATACTATCATGTTGTTCTGGTAAGCTATCGGTCATACCAAGTCCTCACATGGCTAATCAAATGATTTCTCCACATTAGAAATCGAATAAATTGACCCATCAACCAGTTTCTTAATTTTTTTCTTTATTCGTTCACTGCATGAGGATATTGCTGACCAAACAGCATGTATTGCCCATCCTTAATTGCCCTAAGGACAGCTCACAGTCAACCACATTGCTGTGAGTCTGGAGTGATATGTAGGCCAGACCATGTAAGGGTGTCAGTTTCCTACCCTGAAGGACATTAATAACCAGATGGGTTTTTCCGACAATTCACAATGGATCATCAGTAGATTTTTAATTCCAGATATTTTATTGAATTCAAATTCCACCATCTGCCATGGCGAGATGCGAACCCAGGTCTCCAGAATGTTATCTAGGTCTCTGGATTAACAGCTCAGCGATAATACCACTAGGCAAATGCCTGCTGCTTAAATACATGCAAAATAACCAATTATTACAAAACAAAACCTATACAATGGAAATTCAGAATCAGTAAACATATATAATTTGTAATATCAAGCTATGAATGTTTGCCTGTCTCTAAATAACCAAAATCCCACTCACAAACGCAAGTGAATATGCAGACCCACACCTCTGTCCACGTATGCAAACATATACTCTTCAGGTACAGTGGGAAAATGGACTTCACTCTGCAAAGATTCACTTTGAAGAGAAAAACATTTTTTAATCAACGATGGTGATTTTTGAGAACAAAATGTTAAGGCATAGACTAACCTGAAGTCTGTTGAATGGTTTTTTATTCTGTTGTGGTAAAGTTGCTAGTTGTACACTGTTGTCTTCGGGGTCTTTGCAGTCAAAGTTTGCTTAAGAAATGCAATATTGAGACGTTCTTTCATTCACTCTTCCAGCAAAAAAACAATGATGCTTCATGCTAAATTCATTGCAAAAGGTGTATCACAAACAGGAGACTCAAGTTGAGCATCCTATTCTGTAGTAGGATTTCTTCCACTTAAAACCTGAAATTATGCTAAGCCTACAAGTACTCTTGGAATTGAAAAAGTATAAAACTTAGTTGCAAAGCAGTTGGGTGTTTTATCTAAGGTGTGTGCAAACATCTAAGATCAGCAATTGCCTTGAACATATGAAGAAAAACAAACTGCTTCTTTTTCCACCCTTCCTGCCAAAATGGACGGTTTCACATTTCTCCATGTTATATACCATTTATGAGATCTTTCACCACTCGCTTAACTTATTTACATCTCTTTGTGGTTTCCTAGTGATCTCTTCACAACTTACATTCCTATCCATCTTTGTTACATCAGGAAATTCAGCAAACATATTTTTCACTTAACCCGAGTCATTGATACAAATTGTAATTGTTTGAGGTCCCAGCTGTGGCAGACCACTTATTACATATTCCCAAACAGAAAATGATCTATTATGTAGTAGTTACGACTACTGAAAGATTACTACAACAGGTATATGCTGTGCAGATGTTTATGAATATATAAAACTGCCTTCATGAAAACTAATGCGTACCTCTCAGTCTAGGAGAGCAAAAACAAACAAATGATACATATATATTAAATTTAGGGAAAATGATGTATTCACAACTTGTGTAAGTTCTGGGCTATAACTAAAATGACATTGCACATCAGTTATTCGCACATGGATGTCATCTTTGTTCAGACCTGGCTGGCTTTCTTAGATACAATCATGTAGATTTCAAATTCTCCTTTAAGAACCCTTAATGTGTGGTGAAAATGACTTCCAGTGGGTTTACATCTAATAAACATTGATGGGGGCGATTTCAGAGAACAAAAGATGGGAGTAAAGGTTGTTGCTTTAGGCATGTTTTCTCTCAGTTTACCTGTGGTCAACTCCAGGTTCATTATGATACCAACAAACTGAATCATGTGATCATGTCATTGTAAACTCAGTGACTCCACTCAAGCAGTTTCTGTAACTTGCAAACATAACATTCATTTCTGCTGCAGGCAATCTCCTTTGCTTTGCAATGTATTCTTTCAAAAAGTCCAAGGTATAAACAAAGGACCAGTCAACGGTACTCTAAGTTAATACTTTAAATTTTATAACAATATGGGGGAGCATTGATTTGTTGAGTTTGGGGTGGATGGTAGGTTGTAATTAGAAGGAGGTTTCCTTGCATTATGTTTGATTTCTTATCAAAAAACTTCAAGGCATTATCAATCAATTTTGAGCATCATTGCTATTCCTCCACATACTATTATGCTGCTACTGCTGGTTAGTTTGAGCTGGTCGTTGGGTAAGATACATCCAGGAATGTGACATTGATTGATGACCCTTTCCCATTAACAGCCCAATATTTTCAAAAGTGTATTTCATTTAGCTGGTATAATTTTGCAGTGATTTAGTAATGCCAATATGTTACAGGTAAAACTATCAGCATTCACTACTGTACCTATAAATAATTTAAGCCACAAAATAACAATAATAATATCTCATACATTAAATACAAGAAGGAATAACCAGTAATCAAGCAAACAGTATATTTCTGGATGAAGTCAGTGTCTTTAGGAAAGGGCAAGAAAAGTGGAAACAACAAAATAACAATGGTAAATTATTGAGAACAAACATTCTGGATAAATATTAGGACTAGGCATGATAAGATCTGACAAAGATTGAATAGAAAAAATCGCACGTCAGGCTGCAATCCTTCTTTGGATTTTGACATAATTGTGAGGGAAAAGAAAATAAATGGTAATTTATTATTAACTTCTCAAAGGAATTATTGAACTGAGTAATAACTTCATAATTAGTTCCATTTCTCATTCAAAGGGTTTGACGCATGATTACCATTAAATATTGAATTTATCACTTAAGAAGTACCCATAGCAATGAAAGCCAATAGTAATGTCAATTCAATCCTAAGTGAAGTTTCTCATCTATAAGAGATTGTTTAAAAATAGTTCTCTGATATACTAAACGGGAAGGAATACTCTAACATATTTGCCCATTTAAGCAACTAAGTCTTAATGTCCTTTGAAATAGTTTAGCAAGGCATTCAACTGTAAAATGAAACTCTTGACAAAATGTCTGCCTCCACCTTTTAAAGGCAAATAGACATGAGCTATAAATAAGGTCAGGACTCCCATGTCATGAGCTCAGGAAAAGCTCAGTAATCAGTCTCTACCAAAATTAAGGCAGTGTTTGCCGTCAAGTGTAACAACACATGAAAGCTTCTACTACATCAAAGCTGCAGGTCAAAAGTGTTGAATTTAGTTAATGACTCAATCTTGCAAAATATTTATGGTTTGTAGCTTCAATCAGGAAAAGTGTGTATGAGCCTGATTTTGCCATCAGTGTAGAAAGACGGCGTTCATTATTGACAGTTTTGCACAATCCATTTATGGTTTGATTAGAGATAACAAAGTGTGGAGCTGGATGAACACAGCAGGCCAAGCAGCATCAAAGGAGCAAGAAGGTTGATGTTACTGCCTAGACCCTTCTTCAGAAATGGCGGAGGGGAGGGGGATTGTGAAATAAATAGGGAGAGAAGGGGAGGCAGATAGAAGACGGATAGAGGAGGAGATAGGTGAAGAGGAGACAGATCAGTCAAAGAGGCGGGGTTGGAGCCAGTAGAGGTGAGTGTAGGTGGGGAGATAGGGAGGAGATAGCTCAGTCCAGGGAGGACGGACAGGTCAAGGAGGCAGGATGAGGTTGGTAGGTAGGAGGTGGGGGTGGGGCCTGAGGTAGGAGGAGGGGATAGGTGGGAGGAAGGACAGGTTAGGGAGGCAGGGACAAGGTGGGCTGGTTTTGGGATGCATTGATACCATTGGGCTGCAGGGTTCCCAAGTGGAATATGAGTTGCTGTTTCAGCAACCTTCGGGTAGCATTGTTGTGGCACTGCAGGAGGCCCAGGATGGACATGTCGTCTGCGGAGTGAGGGGAAGAGTTGAAATTGTTCGCGACTGAAAGGTGCAGTTCTTTAGTGCGAACTGAGCGGAGGTGTTCTGCAAAGCAGGCCCCAAGCCTCCGCTTGGTTTCCACGATGTAGAGGAGGCCACAATGGGAACAGCAGATGCAGTATACCACATTATCAGATGTGCAGGTGAACATCTCCTTGATGTGGAAAGTCTTCTTAGGGCCTGGGATGGGGGTGAGGGTGGAGGTGTGGGGGCAGGTGTAGCACTTCCTGCAGTTCCAGGGAAAAGTGCCGGATATGGTGGGACTGGAGGGGAGTGTGGAGCGGACAAGGGAGTTACGGAGAGAGTGGTCCCTCTGGAAAGCAGATAAGGGTGGGGAGGGAGAAATGTCTTTGGTGGTGGGGTCAGATTGCAGATGGCGGGGCTGTCGGAGGATGATGCGTTGGATCCGGAGGGTGGTGCGGTGGTACGTGAGGAGAAGAGGGAATCTGTTTTGGTTTTCATCGCGGGTAGGGGGTGTGAGGGATGAGTTGCGGGAAGAGCAGGAGACACAGTCGAGGGTGTTCTCGACCACTGATGGGGAGATGTTGCGGTCCTTGAAAAAAGAGGGCATCTGAGACATATGGGAGTGCAATGCCTCATCCTGGGAGCAGATGCAGCGGAGCCGAAGAAATTGGGAACAGGGGATAGCGATTTTGCAGGAAGGTGGGTTGATTAGTAGAGGTTTCTTTTGATCTGTTGACTTTTCTATTGTTCTCCCCTCTTCAGGGGATTTGCAGACTGCATGAACAGTGTAATCAACACTAAGGCACTTCAACCAATCAGTCCACAGAGTTTTCGCTGATCCAGGCAACAGAAATCATACAGCAGGAAATATGAACCAGAATTGCATAATGTCTACAGGGTGAAATAAAGATTGGAAATGTAGCTCTGATTATGGGAGAGAAAAAAAAACAAGATAAACAGAAAAGATTAAATAAAGTATATTTGTACATCTTTAACTCAACTTTTCTACTGAACGATTGAAACTCAAAATAAATGTGGAGTCTAGCAAAAACTTTATTCTCATGATTGTCGATGTATTGTTTAGGTGCCTCAGCAGGGAACTCATGTTATGAGTGCTGCCATGAGCCACCAGCCTGTACTACTTCAGCAAAAGTGCCTTGTACTTGGAAGAGGCCCTTGTTCATGTTATGAAGATATTAATGTAAAATGAATGACTGAGCAGAAAGAGAGCACCATGTCATCAGGTGCAGCACTGAAAGGCTTGATGGAAAAACGTCAAAGGATGAATGAAGCTCTGTGTTTAGAGGCAGGTAATAGGCTCTCTACACAAACACTCAAGAAGCAGTGGGATCAAGGCCCTGAGTCAGGCCAGGAGTCAAGCTTGATGACCTGAATGCAATGCTGTCAAAGTTTAATAACATCAAGGTCAATTA
The DNA here is from genome assembly GCF_030684315.1 of Stegostoma tigrinum. Classification (NCBI taxonomy): domain Eukaryota; kingdom Metazoa; phylum Chordata; class Chondrichthyes; order Orectolobiformes; family Stegostomatidae; genus Stegostoma; species Stegostoma tigrinum. Next base: position 65,637,869 of record NC_081354.1, read on the forward strand.
GTTCATTTTCAGAAGTTATATCCCATCAACTGCACTAATAACCTCAGCAGATGCTCAATGCATCACATACCTCCCAACAGACTTTGTAAACCATACTTCTAACATAACAATCATAACTCACCTCACCCTCAAATATGTAGCAGTTTTGCAAGACTCACACCCATATCTCACAGTTTGAACACACTATCATCCATAATAATCATGTCACTCATTCGCAGTACACTGTACTCACTGACACACCTCCAACTATTTTGCAGAGAAATGGGGTATATGACCAGAGGTAGCAGAAATTAACCAGCAGAGAAAGGGCTGGCCTGCCTGTGTCCTTACTGTTTCAGTGTAGATAATGCCTGACTGCCTTTTGATTGGTTTAGGACAAATGGTGGAGCTGAAAGAAATCAAATGTGAGAGCATCCTTAATCCTTGTTCTCATATTATCTTTCCTATCATCCACAATCCGTTTCTAAGCTGCAAATGGAATAAGATTGCAACTCTGTGCACATACCTACCCCTTAACACATACAAGCGCTTGCACTGATGCTCAAGACCCACAAACTAGGCAGGCAGTGGTGGAAATAACAGAAGTCGAAGAGAATACCAATAATGAAAAATATTGTCACTTGATTTCATATGTATGTAATTGTATTATTCTTCTACTACTCCACCCAGCAGACCATTTTATGTCTTGTTCGCACTTTTTTTATGAAAAGGCGCTTTCTATTGTCAGCCCCAAATTTGCATTTTGCTAGTTAAAATCTATTTCCATAATTTATGTTCAGTTTCCTCAGTTTAATTTCAATTAATTTTGTTAGATTAAGTGTTCCATTCTACTATGCACGTATAAAATTGCTGATTACCTTTTTCTGAGACCGAACATCCCACATTTCTCTAGCCTTTTCTCAGAATTGAAATTTCCACATTTGGATCACGTGGATCTTCTCTGAATAGTCACTAGAGCTGTAAAGTTTCACTTGTATCTTCATGATGAGATTCAGAACACTTATATATCACTGCCAGTTTCAATATTTCTGTTTGTTACTTTTGAAAGTAGGATTGAGAGACCTGATTTGGGTCCAATCCAATTTCTAAGCTTTTGAATGCCAAGACTCTTCAAACATATTGTCATTTTTTTTCAAATGGACACTATGCTATCGCAACATCACATGGCATATATGTTAACAATTTGTGATTACAATGTTTTACACATTATATAGATTCCCATCAGATTTCAAGTGAGATCATTCTATCCAATTACATATCACCTTTATATTTATCAAGAATTTTGCTGACCATATGCTATAACTCTTGCAGGAGATTGACAGATCCCACCACATAGAAATGGCAGAAACTTTATTTACTGCCCAACCGTTATAAGGTAAAAGGCATACTTGGGTTGAGATTAGGAACTGAGATCTCCGGAGCATGTTGTTCAAGTCCTCAACATGTCAAGTTGTAGAGGGGTGTCATGTGTCATGTGTACTTAGTTGATGGCACTTTCCCCACACACTCCACTCTCCAGGGTTCATCTTGTTGCCTTATGGAGAATTGTATACCGAGGAGATAGTTGAGTGATACAAGAAAAGCATATGTGGCCACTGATTGTGTACTGCGCACTTGTGCAAGAACAACCTCTCGACAGTGATAATGTTGCATATATGCTCCACAATGGATATAAATAGTTCAATATGGGAAGAGTTTGTTAGAGCTGAGTATGAGATAGGTGGAAAATTTTATTATTGTAACAATAATATTTGTGCCTGATATACCTCAGATTGTTATGTATTGTAAATAGTGTTTAGCACTGCAGCCTCATACCACCAAGGACCTGGGTTTGATCCCAGCTTTAGACAACTGTCTGGGTGGAGTTTGAACATTCTCTCTGTGTCTGTATGGGCTTCCTCCGGGTGCTCCGGATTCCTTCCATAATCCAAAGATGTGCGGGTTGTGATGATTGGCCATGCTAAATTGCTCATAGTGTCCAGAGATATGTAGGTTAGGTGCATTAGCCATGGAAAATGCAGGGTTACAGGATAGGATAGGTGGGATTCTTTCTGGAGGGTCGGTGTGGACTTTTTGGGCTGATTGAACTGTTTCTACACAGTAGGGATTCTATGATCTTCTAATTGAGATATGCAGAGTTCTAAAGAAGTAAATCAGCAAATATACAAAACACAACTCTTAAGATTGTGAGCAAAGTATAATTAGACACCAAAGCACTGAAGAATAGGTTAACAGACTTCTGTTGTCCATGGGAAGAACATCAAATCATCGGTTACATAGGTAACAGTTTGACATTAAGAAAGTTATTTTTGACAATCTCAAAACAACTTTGATCATTACTTAATGTCAAGAACAAAGAAGGCACTGGTGAGATCATACTTCATTAGTAGATATCAACTCCCTGGAGAGTCTCAGCATGTCTTCATTAATATCCTATATGCACAATCTGAATGAGATAATTATGTAAATTGAAACAAGAGTTCATTTAGACAGAGTCATCATTGGTCTCTGAGATAAATCAGTCACAGAACTTCTTTCAATCTAAAGAAATGTAACACCAGCAGGAACAGTCCAAAATAGTAATGGATACAGTCTAGAAAATTGTTCAAGACCAAAATGTTTTACTTAATGCAGAGCAATCTACAGAATGTTGACTAATTAAAGCATAAGAGAACATTTGAATAGAAGAGATAGAACTTTCGTTTGAAAAACATACTTTATGCAACAATTTTAACAAAATTCTAAAAAATCTAATGCTACAGTATCTTGTGACAGGTATAGTTCCAAAAGCCCCTCATGAGCAAAGATAAAAGCTGTCCAGCCTATACCAATGATATATTTGTGCTAGAAAAATAAGTTACTTCTCAAAGAAGTGCTTTCGTCTAATGAACGTACTATGCACCGATCAAAATAATTTCTAAAATATAATTTATATTTATGATTTGGTATAGAATGTGGAAGAACAGAGCAATACAGAAATAGAACAAGCTTCTTCCTGTGAGAAACAACCACCTTCAGATGAAAAACACACTTCCTTTTCCAGATAAGAAGCACCCTCATCTGATATTGTTGACAGAGAAGAATAAACAAACTAACTTCTCAACTACAGCCCTGCAGTTACTTCAATACAAGATCCTCAGGAAGTTCCAAAATCAATTAAACCTCTAGCCTAAAGGATGCTAACATGAATAAAGCAAACTCACCAACTTTACCTCCAGAGTTTCCGTATAGACTTTCCTTCCCCAACCATCAACACAGCTGCACAAGTCAAAGACTAGGGGAGAGTGGAAATTATAAAGAAAAAGTGCACAGTAAATGTTGTAATAATAATTAAACTAATAATTCAGTTGAGAATGTTTAGAAATGATGATCAATGTTTATGACAGGTGAGAAAAGCTTGGGAGGTTTGATGTGAAAAGGCTTAGAGTCCTGCAGCAACTTTGTGATGATGCCACAGACACTTCCATTGTCATAAATAGCACAGTGAAGACACAGTTAGTTGGTGATATGTCTGAGATAGATGGAGAGAAGTCAATGGTCTCTTAATAACAAGGGGTGATAGTTAGATTAAAGCTCTATATAATTCTGGTTACCGTGTACAATATTAATGAAAAATAATGTGCAATAAACAGAGTTCTAAATAAGTGTAAAATTTACGATAATTCTCGACATTGCCTTCTTCTCGACTTGGCTAGCTTGAACCCAAACTCTTAAATGTGGGCACAAATTTGAATTATCCTATTTTCGTGATTAGATATAAGCAGCCCATCAATTTAGTGACAGCTATTAATACTCATGAACGTTGTTAGTTGATGTTCCAGTGGTCCTGGTGGCAATATACACTTAGTCACAAAAAGTCAAGGCATGGATCTGCTGATGTTTGGAACACTAAGTGGCAATTCTTGAATATTATGTTAAAATGACATTGAATCCTAATTGTGTTGCAGGATCCCAGTTTATATTTAATTATGAGCCTTCTAATTTCTCTGTGATTGTCTCTCTGTTGAACTCAATATGTTATGCCTTCGGAGATGAAGGATTGGAATATTCCTCTGAATTTATGTAATTTCATTGTCTAAAATCAAATATTAATCTTTCATCAAAATTTGTCAATGAGTTTGTGTTGATGCCCGAACACCTTCAGTTATAGATTAATCAATGACCTCAAGTAGATTATACTACTCATTCTTTTTCTACTCATTTGCACTTTCCTGCAAAATTTACTGGCTTCTGTCTTTGGATCCTGATAACTCAATATAATCTTAGATTTTGTAATGGGTTATGAGTTAGTCATTTGATAATATAGAGCTTTAATATTGCTGAAAAATATTTACTTTGTCAAAGTTTGTCAATTCACAGTCAACGGGAAGATTTACTTGGACTCCAGTTCCAGAGGAAAACCAATTTCCATACTCTGAGTCAACTCGACAACTGATCAACATTTTTCTTTTGTATAAATATTGGTGTTTCATCAAATTGTTATTCTTGCAAATTATCCCGATGGGTGTAAGGTAAAAGGTTGCAACAAAATCTGTGTTTTTCACTAATACTTGAGATATGAGATCTTCAAGTTCTTTGAGTATCTGGCCACCAAACCATGAAATGAAACTTGATTTTACACTTGGCAATCCCTAGATGTATCTCAATGCTGCTTTTATTCTCTTTCCTAAGTAGATACTGACTTTCTTATTTGCCTTGACTTAAGACTACTAAACATTGTATTATAGCAACCATGTATCTTGTATTGCTCTCTGGGGTTTTCTCATCATTCCATGATAAACTGGTGTCTTCCCACCTTTTGTAGACTTAATTGAGGTTTCTTGCCTTGGAGGTTATTAGTTCTGTAATCTTAGTTTAAGTTGCATTTCATGTCCTGAGTTTCTCTACTGTCATCAGGCCACATGTATCAGCTCACTATGGATACATAGCACATTGTGAGTGTAAGTATTCCTTCTAAACTCCTGGTGCCTCATTTGTAACTTCAGCCCAGTCCACGACATTCACTATAGTGCTTAACAATGATTTTAGCCTGCCCAACAAGGATTTTTATTTTACTTACGGAGTTCTGATGCTTGTTAGCTGTTATGGAATCTCACTTACCTTTGGAATCTGTAACTATGAAGTATGATTAGCTTCTAGCTAATTCTTGTTCCTGAATTCCCCTACCAGATCCGAAGTAGATGACTTTACCATTATGTCCTCTTTCTCTCTCAATGATCTTTCTCCCAGTTTGTCCTCAGCCTGTTTTACTGTTCAGCTGCTGCAACTATTGACTGTGTATATGAGTAATGTGGCTAATGGATCTTAACAAGAAGAGGCTCTTTGCTTAAACAAAACATAAGTTTTTGCATGATAGCAATCAGGTACAAATTGATGAGATAGGCATAGTTTCTATGATTATTATAAGACTTAAGGTTTTCTGCCTTTCCACGCATTCTTATGACATTATTTGTTTGGATGGGGCTTAATACATTCTCCAAGATTAACACTTGCAAACTATGACATTATGCAACATCTGACCTGCAGCTTTTCAGATGAAATGCTAAACAATGCCTAGCATGTACTCATGTAGAATGTATAAGATCCCATGATGCTTTTTTGAATAATAGATAGCAATTTCTCCTTAGTATCTTGCTCTAATATTTATCCTTCAAGCAACACCACTGAAAATATTTCATATTATTGCTTCATCGTTCTTTCAGGGATTATGATTTGCAGGGTGTTCCAACAATACGACAATGAAGCCACATCAAATAAAAGTTATTATTTATTGAACTTAAGGGCGTTCTGAAGTGGTGTAAGGCATTCTATAAATGAAAATTCTTACATTTGATATTTGTCAGTATATTTTCCCTTGAGTAGAATCTTGCACTGACATTGAATTCTGCTAATGAAGTAATATGCTCACAGAATATAAGGCCCTGCCTAGCAATCAATTGCATTAACATTTCAAGCATACAGTATAGGCCAAAGTAACTTTGGAACTGATTAGAAATGCAACAAAGTAGTTTTCTGCTTTCTTGTAACACAGTTGAGTGAAAAATACAGCTTCCAAGCAGGAGTATTGGCATTTGCACTGTTGAGGCACAACTTGTGACTATAACCGAAATGATCATCTCAAATGCCAATGTAAACCATCCTATTTGCCCTGTGTTCTTAGTGCATCTTCAACAGTAGGCAATGAATGCCAGAATCATAGATTACTGGAGCAGGGGTAGGCCATTCAGCCTTTGAACCTATACCACCATTCAATATGATCATTACTGATTATCCAACTCAGCATCCTGTTCCTGCTTTCTACCGATTTCCTTTGATCCATTTAGTCCTAAGTTCTATATTGACATCTTGCTTGAAAATCGTCAATGTTTTTTCCTCAATAGATTCTCATGGCAAAGCATTTCACAGGCTCAGTACTCAATGAGGCTACTGCTTCTCTGGAGGTAAAACAGCCTGCACATCATAAAGTTGGAAGAGGCATTTGGGCGCTGAACATGGGAATCATTAGTGCGAGAGGATTAAGAGTACTGGGCAAGCAAAAAAACAGAATTGCTTGAACTTCTAATTTATAAGTAGCTATACCTTCTGTGCCCATTCCAACTGGATATTATGTGACCAGATTTCTGTCCAAAAAGAAAATCATGGTATCAGGCCTCTTCAGTGTTGTTGGAACTTCATTCATTCAGGCAAATAGGGAGTATTCCATCACACCCCTGATTTGTATCTTGTAGGAGGTGGGAAATCTCTGGAGAGTCATTGTATTAGTTGCTCACTGCTGGACTCCAAGCCTCTGACCTGCTCATGTAGCCGTCATATTTAAATACTTTAGTTCAGTTCTGGTCAATGGTAATCTCAGGATGTTAATAAAGGGGGAAGCAACTGAAGGGAGGCTTAGGGCACTACTCTGGGGAACTCCTGCAAAAATGTCCTAAAATTGAGATGATGACCTCCAACAACTACAATCATCTTCTTAGATGTCAGGCATGACTCGAATCAGCAGAAAGTTTTCCCCCTAATTTTATTGGCTGCTGTCAACTGTGGCCTTGGTGTCAAGGGATGTCACCCTCTGGAGTTCAGCTCTTTTGTCCATGTTTGAACCAAGGTGGAAATGAGGGCAGGAGATGAGTGGCCCTGGAGGAAGCCAAACTGGGCATCACTGAGCAGGTTATTGCTGAGCAAATGTTTCTTGTTAGCACTGTTAATGACACCTTCCATCACTTTACTGATGATTGAGAGTAGACTGATGGGCGGTAGCTGGGCGGATTGTCCTGCTGTTTGTGTAAAGCTTATACCCAAGTCATTTTCCGCATTGTCAGGTAGATGTCAGTGTCGTAACTGTGCTGGAACAGCTTGGCTAGAGGAGAGGCAAATTCTGGAACATAAGTCTTCAGAACTATCACCACAATGTTGCCAAGGCCAGTAGCCTTTGCTGTATCCAGTGTCTGCTACCGTTTCTTGATATTTGTGGAGTGAATCAAACCGACTGATATCTGTGATGCTGGAGAAAGCTGAGATAGATCATTCACTTGTACTTCAGGATGAAGGTCCTGGCTTCAGCTTTCTCACCAGGCAGTGACCTCATTTGAAAGAAGGTAATAGCTTACCAGATCTTATCTTTAACTTGTGCATGAAAACTAGTGCAAATTGCAATATAAAAATCAGTTATTGCTTTTTTTCATGTTTATTGGACTGAATTTTAAAACTTTTGTCCTGCAGCTCCAGTCATTTGATGGAAACATGAAAAAGTTGTCTCCTTTTGTAGGCTGTCCTATTTTCTGGGTCACCTGCCACTGCATAATTAGTTTACTCATTTGTGATTCACCATTGCCAGAGTTGCCAAGTGGATACTAATCTATCCCAGTCTCCTCCTGCGAACCCTAGCATTATAGATGCCAGTCTTCAAGCAATTTAAATTATTTCACATGATAGCAAGAAACAGGTGAATGCACTGATTACAACACTAGCTACTGTATAACATTCCCCTCCTCAGCCCCCAACCTCAGCCCATAGCATCCCTGAGAGTGCTGAAGCTAGGTTTCTAATCCAGAACTAGTTATTTGCCTAGCCAAGCTCCTCAAGCACAGTTTCAATATTGGCTTTTATGTAACAAAATGGAAAAGCCCTCATGTATGCCATGTCCACAAAAGGCAGGACAAATCCAAGTTGGCCCATGACTAGGCCAGCTTTACATTAAATCAGCAATCAAATGCTGAAAGTTGTCACTGGCAGTGATATTAAGAACACTTACACAGTAATAACTGGCCTACCAAAATTCAGTTTGAATTCTACCGGGATCAGTCAGCTCCAAACCATATTAATACCTTGAGCCGAACAGACAAAGCGCTGAATTCCAGGGATGAGATGAAAATGGCTAGACATAAAACGTGTTAGCCTGACTATGGCTTCAATTGAAGCGAATGGGAATCAGGAGTAAAATTCCCCATTGATTTGGGATTATACATAATGCAAGGATTATGCTGGTTGGAGACCGTAAGACCATAAAACATAAGAGTAGAAGTAGATCATTCTGCCCATTGAATCTGCTCTGCCAAATGACTTCCTTCCTATTTATCTATAATCCTTGATTACTTTACTAATCCCTTTTTCAGATATTCAAACTGTGCAGTCCCTTACTCTGAGATTATGCCTTCTGATCCAATACTCTCTTACTAAAGAAAATAAATACTCCCTGTTAAGTATCCTCAGAACTTTCGTTTTTCTATAAGATTAGTCTTCTCAGCTCCCAAACTACTCAACCTCCCCTCTTTAAAATAAATCCGTCCACATCTGCATTGAACCTAGTGAACATTCTCTGGATTGCACCTAGTGCCAGCATATGGTTCTTTAAAGAAGGGAACCTAAATTATTCACAGTATCCTGAGTGTGGCCTGATTAGTGCCTTGTAAAGTTTTAGCAACATGTTCCTATATATGTACTCCAATCCCTTTGAAATAAAAGTGAATAGTTCACTTGCTTTCCTTGGTCCCAGCTGCTCTTGCTCTTATGTCTTATGGTCTTTTGATAGATAAGGGGACCAAACTGTTCACTGTATTTCAGGTGTGGTCTAACTAATAATAACTAGTAATGTTCTGAAGAAGAGTCATACTGGACTTGAAACAGAAACTTTCTCTCCACAGATGCCACCAGACTTGCTGAGTTTCTCCAGTATTCTATGTGCTTGCAGTCTAACTAATTTTTTTTGTTGCTGTTGGGAAACTATATGATTTCAAATAATTACAGGGTTTACTGTTGAATCAAAGAACACAACAGCACTGCACCACTTTAGTCCCATAGATTCAGCTTTTGTTATTTTGTAACCATACAAGTTGGTTCTTTGCCATATTCATGTCTAATTGCCTTTTGAATGTTCCTGTCACCATTGTCAAAAAATGCATCAATACCAATCTTCTTCAAGCCTTGGAATGAAGGCCTCAACACAGGCTCATTATTCATTTCACTGCCCATTTTATGGAGTACTTCTTCAGTCTTTCCCAGCTAAAGTTTCAATTGGCTCTCTCAATCAGCTTTTGAAAGTTCCAATGAAATCTGATTACTACACTTATCTAAGGCAGTGTGGTCCAGATTAATTAAAAAAAAAGCTTTCTGTGTTGTTATTTCTCTACATTTTCCTTCTAGTTTGTTTGGCAACTATTTTAAATCGGTAACACCTGGTTACCAACTTACTTGCAAAAAGAAATAATATATTTCTCTGCATTTGGGATGGACATCGGAGGTCTGCAGAAGATGGTTGGAGGCAGAAGATGAGGGGATATCAGAGGCTCAGGGAGGGCCTTCACAGCCCATGGGAGGTCAAAGGTCTTGGCAAGTTGGATACATTTCGGAGATCTTGTCGGAAAGCGGAAGTGAAATGCCTAATTCTAGGAATTGTTTTGGCATACTGGCTTCAGTGGACAGTTGTAAAGGAACTTACCTCCTGCTTCCACATCCCTTGCCTGGATGTAGCTACCTGATTCCCCAAACATCAGCAAGTGTAGCTTTTCATTGAATTAAAATTAAATTTCAGCAGCAGAATAAAAAGTGGTGCACAGCTTCATTATTTTGGAAGAAGTACCATACAACCTGCCTGAAGTAACACAGTATGAATCTCCACACTGTGTTATCATTGACTCCAACAGCTGGAGTTCTTGTCACCTCCCTGAAGTGGCTTGGTCACTGACCAAGATTTTTTTTTCCCCTTTATTCATTCGCAGGATGAGGGGCATCGCTGATTAGGCAGCATTTATTGCTCATAGTCAAACGCATTGCTATGCTTCTGGAGTCACATGTAGGCCAGACCAGGTAAGGATGGCAGTTTCCTTCACTAAAGGACATTAGTGAACCTGATGTGTTTTTCCTAATAACTGACAAAGGGATTCACAGTCATCATTAGATTCTTAATTTCTGATATTTATTGAAATCAAATTGCACCATCTGCCATAGCAGGATTCGAACCCAGGTCCCCAGAACTTTGTCTGGGCCTCTGAATTAACAGTCCAGCAATAATAACACCAGGCCATTACCTCCTGCTTCCATTAGAACTGCAAAGTGGGTTGAGAAGGTGACATTTATCCTTTAACCTCCTCTGGCATCATCATGCTCAAACCAAGCATGATCATTTTTGGCACTTATAGGTGAATTCAAATTAAAATGAAAATTCAGTCAAGTATTCCCTATTCCTCAACTGCAATGTTAAGTTCGCATTGTTTTGTATGCAGATGGATGTAAAGTGCTGATTTAAAGTTTCTATCATGCCCTCTATTTCTCCAATATTCCTATTTGTTTATCATTAAACAGCATGCTATTCCTTTTTCATTATTACTGTTTTTACATGCAAATAACAGATTTTGTTACCGGCTAATATTTTCTCATTTTTCTGCTGTCCTTATGTCCTTTTTTAAATTGTCCCTTGAGCTCTTTTTCTTCTAATGTGTTTGAGAGTTGACCATTGTCATAGACCTTTCTTTTTCTGCTTTATTCTAATCTCTACATCTTTGTTTTCCTAAAGATACAGCCTTGAATCACCCTCTTTCCTTGTGGAATTATGCTTGATTTTTCACCCAAATAATCTCTACCTTGAAGGGCTGTTTTTATTCATTTACTTTTACTTGGGATAAACTATTTGATTCCAGTCCATTTTCACTCAGAGACTCCTTCTCAAATTATTGAAATTGTCTCTCTTTCGGATGTATTTTAATGAGATTGCATGCTGTTCAGATCTTGCCACTCTATTATCAAGCGAGACTGGACATAGTGCAAGTTTCAGCGGTGAAGCAGGAAAAACACTAGTGAGAGTTACCCCAGTGTGGCATTTAACATCTTTGGTAGCCAGTTCTAGCAATGTAAGATAATTAAAAATGACCTTAACATGTTCTTCAAATTGAACACTTCATTTGTGTGTGAGGTGGTGGAGTGACATTTCATTTGAAGGCGTCCTATATCCGCCTGATCCTATATTTAACCATGTTCTTCCCTGCCCATTAATAGGAACTGTTTTTGTCCTTTCCTCTTGTCACCCAAAGGCCTTTTCAGTGAAATTGGCTTTTCATTGATGTCCTTGTTCTCTCAATTCGTGTCTGAATTTATGTAGTTTGTAGTCAGATTGAAGTGTTGCGGTTTCGATGTTTGTAATGATGCTTAGTATCAGGAGTACAGTGTATCTGATTTGTTTCTGAGTGGTACGTGGGATGTCTCTCTGCACTGATAAAGTTGCACCTTTCTATGAGTCATTAAAAAGTGCTAACTGCTAGCAATTAAATCCTTAGTGAACACAGATTAAAAAAAACCCATGTCATGTCCAAACCTCAGCTTGCAAGTTTAATATGAAAATTAATTTAATGATGAATCAATAAGGTGCACAATTAACTTGTGACATAATTGTGGTAAACATAAAAATAGCTGTAAATGAGAACAAGATTGAAAGAAAATTAAAGCTCATAAATACAACAACACAAGTCGACAAACCAAAGTTTATTTTTCTATTTTATCTTGGCCTTGTAACTCACTGGCAAGTAGTGCTGATTAAAATAAAGCTGTCATCAGCAGTTCTTAATATCTTAATTAGATTCTAAATTAAATTCTGAAATGCATTATTCAAAAACATACCTGGTATAATTCTGAAATCCCATTACCTAGTGGATTTGGTTTAGCACAACAGAATGTATCTTGACCTTTTATTATTTTTATCAAGCAGAAGAATCTGTTGGAAACCATTTACCATTTAAAACACTGAATGAATGTTTAACTTGGCAAAATAGACAAAAAAGTGAAAAGTAGAGCAGTTTTAAAAAATGGTTGTTAATAAATTTTAGGATTTTTACTC